>NC_135535.1:61921692-62230338 GCF_045843805.1 Urocitellus parryii | reverse complement strand
CTTCCTGGTCAGGCGAGAGCGTCCAGGACTGTGGCTGTATGGTGGACAGTGTGTTTTTGTTTGTCTGGCAGGGTCTCCAGACCTTGTCTCTGGATCTGTCTCACATGAGACAGTAGATGCTTCTCAGCTTCTTCCTCTCAGACTTCACAAAACCCTCTTAAGAGTCCTTGCCTTTCTCTCCTTACTGTTTGCCCTCTGTCAGTCTCTTGTCTCTCTAGTCACCTCCTGGCCTCCCCCTCCTCTACTTCCACACCATAGCAAAATCCAATGCTCTCAGACCTCCCATCACAGGAAGGACTTCTCAGAGCCTCTTTTCTCCTTCCCATCTCTCCTTGCAACCTGACTCCCAAAAGTCCTCCTACCCCAGCCAGAACAGGGTTCATGGGAGAACTGAGGTAGGGGAGATGGCTGGACTGAAGAGTGGCAGAGGCAGGCAAGACAGATGGAGAGTCTAAGGAACTGGAAGAGAGGAGAGGAGGGGTACAAGAAGACAGGAAGAACAACACAAGGAGGGAGGAAATGTGAGTAAGAGACAAAGAGGCAAAGGCTGAGAGCAAGAATAACCAACCAGGAGAGGGAGAGAAAGTAACACAAAGAAAGCAAGCAAGGCTGGGAACAGAGAAAAACTGAGAGACAGAGACAGGAAAGTCACAGCAAGACAAGACTGCTGGGGAGGGGCCAGGCTAGGGGTAGGCTGGCTCTCCTGGGCTCCCTCCTGCTGACAGGCCATAAATCCTGTGTGCCTGCGCATGTGCACGAAGCACATGTATATAGAGTAGGGGTCTGAGATGATTCCCACAACATTATTCTCCCATTTGTTTTAGCAGCCTCTTTCCTTGAGGCACCCCCATACCAACACCCGCAGTACCCCAGGAATCCTGAAGCTCCATTCTGAAGGTACTTTCACATCTCAGGGATCCTGACTTTCTCACTTGGAATGCAGGCCTGCCGGAATGCCTACCAATCCACAGAATCAAGAGGCCCCAGCCCCTTACTGCCCACCCCCAGGCCTGCCCACCAGCTGCTCCTGTCTGTCTTCTCCTCCCACTCTCCTTGTATCTCCCCCTCCTCCCTACTGACCCCTCCCCCAGCCTCTGACCCCCAGCCCGCCTGGGGTCTGGGTCAGAGGAGAGACAAAGACAGGATTTATCACCAGTATAGAGAAGCATACATAGGGCAATGGCTGACCTCCCTGTGATGGGAGGCTGGAAGGCTGGCTTCCAGTGGCTCCTGCTCACAGCCCCCAACTTTTGCTGTGCCAGTCTTGCTTGCACCCTGGTCTCTGAAGGCTGAAAACAGAGGATGACTCTGAGGTGATTTTTGGCCTATGAAGGAGAGCCTGGAAGGAGAGAAGAGATAAGATCCCTGTCTTAGGATTATTATTTTATGGATAAGGAGGAGGACTTAGAAACCAGAGACAATCGGGCACCAACTGTTTCTAGGACTAGGAAGAAATTCAGGTATAATACTGCAACAGATGGGATACAGAGGGGCTGCCCCCTAACATAGAGTCTTCTCCAGAACAGGCCCAGACTGCCAACAGGGAGAGAAGTGACAGTCCTGAAGGGTGGGAGATACAGCCCCATCTGAAAAAGAAGAATTAGAATTTGGCCACGGGCTACCAGCTTTAGCCCCTCTAAGACCTTTTTCCCTGAAATCCCCATCTCTTTCCTGAGAGGCATAAGGAGCAGCCAGGTACCCTGCTTCTACAGCAAATCCATGACTGGCCTGAAGTTACCTCCACTCAACAGATAGGGTGGGTGCTCAAGAGGGAACAGTATGATCCAGTAGTTTCTGAGAAACTACATTGTATATCTTCAGTGGAGGGCTCCCACAACTTCCCTAACTGCCCTTGGAGGCTGAGCACCAATCCCTCTAGAATCTCAGTGACAGGGGCTTTCACAAGCCTGACATAGAACATCCTACATCCTGCCCCATCCTACTGTCCTGGTAAAAATAGGGTGAAAAGAAGAGAAACCGAGGCAACCAGGAAGTTCCAATCTATAGTCTCTCACCACAATCCCATCAACCTGTCCTACATGGGTTCTGTTGAGGACAAATTTCCTCACATTCCTCTGCAAGCTGAAACCATTCTCTCAAAAAAAAAAATAAATAAATAAAATAAACCCTGGATTGAACCCAGGGACATTTAACCACTGAGTCACATCCCTAGCCCTTTTTATTTTTTTATTTTGAGACAGGGTCTTGCTAAGTTGCTAAGGCTGACCTTGAACTTGGAATCTTCCTGCCTCAGCCTCCCAAGTCAAATTTAACTGGGAGTACAAGCATGAACCACCACACTCAGCTTATTTTTTATTATGATGCAGAGTCTCCCTAAATTGCTGAGGCTGGCTTTGAACTTGAGATCCTCCTGCCTCAGCTTCCCCAGTGGCTGGAATTACAGGTATGTGCCACCATGCCAGGCCATTCTCTCAATTTTTTATAAAAAGCCAAAAGTTGAATATTTTAGTGAGAAAAGATCATGGATTGGGATGAGAGATTGGGAGAAGATCTAGGGGGCTGCAGAAAGAAAAAAAAAAAAAACAGGAAAAGGGAGAAGAGAGCCTCTCTTTTTTCCTTACTCCCCTTCCCCCAATTGAAGAGGCAGATTTACAGCCTTGGTTTGGGAGGGGGGTGAGCATAAGGAAGACAGATCTGCAGTTCTGCCCTCTGAGTGTCTGGGTACTTAGCTTTAACTCCCCCATTAGCATCAATCCCCATCTTGCTGCCCATCCGTCTTCTGACATCAGCTCCTTCCCCTCTCTGTAGCCCAAGCTTTCTGACCCTAAGTGGCTCTTAAAGGGCCAGTCTAGACCCTTCTCTCCCTCCCTCCTCCCACTCCAGGCAGCAGTCTCCTGTGTACACATGTGCACTGTGACCATCCTTGCTAAGGCCAGAGTAGAGGGAGGGGATGGTGGGGGCAGGGCAACTCCTCCCCAGCTCTTTGGTCTCCTTAAACCTCCCTTATATCATGGGCCCATCCCTTTGTTCACTATCTACCCAGGCCCAGAATAAGCATTCTTACTGGATTAGGGGTCACAGATGCGGCTTTTGGAAAAGAACTCTCCAAGGCATGTGGGTCCAGATGCAGATCCTTCCTCCCTCCCTCATTTCCTGGAGGCCCAGGGCAAGGGGTGTCCAGAACTACTGGCTGTTTTTAATTCGCAGCCAGCAGTGGGGGTGGACAGGTTGGGGCCTGAAGCTCCTAGGAGATGTTCGGAGCCCACATTCCTAGCCTCCTTTCTCAGGGATCTAGGCTGTGGTCTCTGGGGGGGTGGGAGGTTTCAAATCTTCCTCTCCCTGTGAGGGAAGTGACATGTTAGAGAAACCTGCCTTTGAATTTCCTGGCCCTTCTCCCCTATTCCTAGGCAACTGAGTTTAGGGGAACAGACTTCTCCCTATTTTCTGTAGAAATGCTGTAACTTCACTCCAGGGGCTCTATGAATGCCAGGATGCTTAAAAAGTTCTTTCCTTATCTGCCTTCAATCCTTTCTGCTGCAAAGCTCTGCAGACCTCTGAGGTGGGGGTGGGAGTGGGATAGGGGAGCTCTCCAGGATAATCAAGCCTCCTTCGTGATAGCGAAACCCAAAACCCATTCCCCAGGAGTGCTCCTTCTCTGGCTCAGGATGAGAAGGAATGGTGGGTGGGGGCATTGGGAAAGTAGCCAGGTTAAACACAGGAGCCCCCAGCTGCACCCCCCCACACACCCATGGACCCCTATTTATCACCCTCCAAACCTCACTCTCAAAGAAGCATAAATATTCCTAATTCCTGAAGGCCAATCCTGAACTCATAAATTTAACTGGGGAGGTGAGCGAGGGGGAGAAGTGAGGCACATGGAATGGGGAGTCCACTGCAGCCTGGAGAAAACAGAACATCTCCTGGGGAGGCGCTTCACTTGTCCCCATGCAGAAGCCAATGGGAGCGTGGGAGCCTCTCTCTCAAAACTTCCTCTGGGCATCAGTCGTTTCTCACGCCTCCCCCCCCCCAAAAAAAGTCGACCTTACTTCCGGCCTCGCCATGGCTTCTCTTTCCTATTACCTTTCAGTGGTCCTTCCTCGCCTATCCCTGTTTCTCCCTCCTCTAAGCCTTTCCCCTGCAGCCATTGTCTGAAAAGGAAATCTGTCTCTCATCCAATTGGGACAGTGAGGTCTGAAGTGCCCCTCGGTGGCCGCTGTCTCCGCTTCCGCCCACTTATCCCTCAGACGCACCCCCTCTCCGGTCAGGCCTTCCCCGCTCTCCCCGGGCCGCCGCCCCTCAACCTTCCTCTGTCACCCTGGGGCCCCCTCAGTTTCCTCTTCGCTCTAGACTTCAGTGTCCCCACCCTGCCCCTACCGGACCCCTCAGACCCGGCCCTCCGCTCCGGTTCCCACCGCCACCCTGCCCCACGTTCCCCTCCCAGCGGACGGACGGGCAGGGAGGGGGCTGGAGGAACAGGTAGAGGGAGCCCTGCTCCTCAGGGGCGGGGGAGGCGAGGAGAGCGAGCGGGTAGAGCGAGAGGAACGCGGCGGCGCGGGGAGGGGCCTCCTCACTCCCCAGCTGCGCCCCCACCCCCGCCCGCGCAGCCACCGAACCATAAATCAGGGCCAATACGGTTTGGCCAATGGTAGAGAGACTCGTAAATCGGCCTGTCAAGCTCAGCCAATGAGAGACGGCGTTAAATCAAGTCCTGTCAGCGCTTGGCCAATGAAAGGCCCTGGGCTGACCATAAATCTGCCTGTAAGAGACAGCGAAAGAGAGAGAGTGTGCGCTAGAGCAAGAGCCTGGAAGGCTGGGGCGGGAGGCGGAGGCGGAGGCGCGGGCGCGGGCTCGGGCTCGGGCTCGGGCGCGGGCGGGGGCGGCGCGAGCAGGGAGCGGAGGCGAAAGCCGGGAAAGAGCGTGTGTGCAGCCTGCGGGAGGGACGGGCAGATGGAGCGAGACAAAGAGAAGCCGCGTCAGAGTCAGCGATAGAGCTGGGCTCGGGCGGGAGGCTGACAGAGATAAAGAGACAGAGACAGACACCCTCATATTCAGGAGCACGCAGGGCTCCCAGACGCATACACTTGTCCCGAGTCACGCGTGAGCTACGCATCACGGGGGACCTAGTGCAGGGACACGCGCCACGCACATCCGCAGGGGAGACAGCACCTGAAGAAAGCCTTGCTTTTCTTCTGCTCCTTTCCCCTTATCCAGCCCTTACCGGGCCAGGGATGGGTGTCTAGGGCTGCTAAGGGTGAGAAAGGAGAGGGTTGCCTTCTTGCTAATACCTGTCCTCTGTACGGTCTCGGACTCCAGAACTTCTTTCACATTTTTACCCCTAAAAACGTCACCTGATTCATTTTTCCAGTGACTGCTAATCGGGAAGTCCTTCCTGCGGTCTAACCTCAGTCCCTATTGCTGCTCCCTTTTACTTTGAGGAAGCTTTTGAATTGCCTTCAAGGAATATGAAAAGTAAACCCTTTTACAACCCTTCAGAGAGTCATCAACTTTCAGAATCTTAGAAGGTCCGAGTAGGACAGACTTTTAGGCATCATCTGGTCACTTGATCCTAGTTTTAGCAAGGCAGCTGTTCTGTAGTGGTTAGCCATGTGTGCTGGTAACATGACTGCCCTCAAATCATGGTCAGATCACTTACCAGCCCTTTGACCTTGCACAAAATTAACTAATTTATGCTTCAGTCTTCTCATGTGTATACTAATAAATATTTCACAGGAATTTTGTGAGGATTACATAAAACAATTTATTTGCAGGATTTAGAATTGCAGTAGGTTCAAGGAAGAGTCCCCTCCCCCTTATGCAGATCATAAAGCCTAAGGCCCAGAGTGGTCCAGAGATCTGTTCAAGTTCATGGAGCTGATTCCCAGCGAGCCTTGAGTGGAACCCTCTTCTGCACTCCCAAGCTGATGTTCTTCATTGGTCCTGCAGTTCACCTGCCTCAGTAGCGTCAACCTGACTGTTGATGATCTCTGTGGAAGGAGGACACCACGAAATGCAGGTTCCAGATTAGGAACAGGATTCCTGGGCCCTGGAGGTGTGTGGCATGTGAGGGTTTCCATCTGTCCACCTGGACTCTGGTTCTTTGTGTCCTTGCCTGAATCTCTCCAGACTTCCCTTGTGCTCTCAACTCACGCGGGTTTGTGGGTAGGAAGGGGACAACTCTCAGCCTCTGCATTCGTGCCAGCCTGACCTCATATGCCACCCCCAGTGCCACCACAGTGCTCACCCTGCTCTCCCACGCTGCCCACCAGAGATAATGAATAGCTCATGAAAAATTAAAAGGTCTCAATTCTTTTCTTCCTAAGTTTTTTTGGAGAAAGGGCGGGTGCAGATCCCTGGGTCTCTGACCTCTGGACTGGACTTGCAGTTCTGCTGGTATTTTATTTTTTTTTTCCTGTCCTTAAGCAGAAAGCCAGAAAGGAAAACACAGAGAACCAGCGTCACCTGGTGGCCGCAAGTGTTCTCACGCTGTGCGTGAGCATGCCCACTGCCACAGGATGTGTAGGTCGGGCTGGAGGAAAGGGCTGGTGTGGTCTCCCCGCTATTCTGGCCCCAGAGCCCTCTTGGTTTCTGCTCTGTTTCAGAAGCCAGGATAATGGGGTAAATGGCCTGCCACAGGGTGAATTAGCTGCAAAGAGTGAGATCCTATTAGGGGGGGCTGAAGCCTGTTTTTGCCTCAGCAAAGCTCAGTTCCATTTCCCAGAGCCAGGGCTCCTCATCAGTGACTCTTCTCTTTGCACAGGGCAGGGCGGGCAGCTGGGTTCACTGGAGTGGGTGCCCAAGCTGGATCATCAAACTTTTTTGAGCGGAATAAACCTGTTTGTGGAGATGGGGGATGCTGGCAGCAGTTGTTAGGGGCAGAGATCATTTCTGGGAAGTTAAGCAAAAAAGGCAAGCTAATCCTTTCTTTTTTTAACCTTATTTATTTATTTGTATGTGGTGCTGAGGATGGAACCCACTGTCTCACAGGGGCTAGGCAAGCGCTCTACCACTGAGCCGCAACCCCAGCCCTGCAAGCTCATTCTTCTAAACTACTTCACGTGTTCTATGAGTGGGACACCCCCTCAGCTGAAGGCTCTGTCCCTGGCCAGGTGCTCTTTATCCTTATTCTGACATAGGTCCCCACATTCTCACTTATTAGGTTCCAGCTCCAACCCTGGCCTCTCTCCTTCTTGCTCAGAGAGTACAACCAAGCATTAAAAGCATGTCATCTAGCCGAGCATGGTGGCACACACCTGTTATCCCAGCAATATGGGAGACTGAGGCAGGAAGATCCCAAGTCTGGGGCTAGCTTCTGCAACCTAGCAAGACCCTGTCTCAAGATAAAAAGTAAAAAGGGCTCGGGGCTGGGGATACAGCTCAGTTGATAGAGTGCTTGCCTTGCATGCACAAGGCCCTGGGTTCGATCCCCAGCACCACAAACAAAACAAAACATGCAATTCACCTATTAATAATTAATGGTGCTCTTTGGGCAGCCTAGGGCTGAATCATTCATTCATCAAGGGACGGAGAACTGTGGTTTGGGGGAGGGACTGTAAAAATGCCCACAGGTCTGACCGTCACTCGTTCTCATGTCAGCTGGCCACTCTGGCTCCAGAGACCATTTGGGATTCTGGTTGCTGGGGACATGTTGCTGGGGACATGTTTCTAATAGAACCGCCGGAAACTCTGGGGCCCTCCTCTTAAGAGAGTGCTGTAGGCTTGGCGGAACTGTCGGTTCATGGCTGCATAGAGCACTGGGTTGATGCAGCCATTGAGCCAAGTGAGGTTGGCCGCCAGCATGTGGACCACTCGGGGGGCCTGGACCCTGGCGTCCAGGATGTTGAGCAGCAAGAAGGGGATGTAGCTCAGGGCAAAGCAGAGGAACACGGCAAAACACATCCGGGTCACCTTCCCAAACTCTGACGGAGAGTCCTGAGCTCTTGGGGCTCCTTTAGTTGGCCCAGCCTTGGAAGAAGCTTCTGGAGGGTTTTTCTCTGCCAACTGCTTAGCTACCTTGCTGTTGTCCTGGTCCCCCACTTCTGATGAGCCCTCTTCCAGGGTGTGGGTAGTGGCAGCACTGACTGGCTCAGATGAGATCCCTTCACTGAGCCCTCTGGATGCCAGCCCACTGTCCAGCTCCTGGAAGCGACCAGGAATGACCTCACTGGTCCCCGCCACGTGGGTGCTGCGGATGCTCAGCTTATACTGGGTGAGCGCTTGGGCTGCTCGCCTCACCTGGCGGTGGACGAGGCAATAGAAGATGCCCACACTGCTGAGCCCCAACACAAAGTAGATGCCCATGAGGATGGTGGTGTAAGGCCGGCCTCGGATTCGGTCAAAGCTGCAGGTACAGACCACAGGTACCAAGACGTAAACGGGCCAGAGGGGCGCAAAGCTGGCCACACCCACAACCCAGGTGCCCACCAGTGCTAGCACTACCCCCTTGGTGCTGAAAACCTGGGGAAAGAACTTCGGGTGGGCAATCAGGAGGTAGCGTCCCAGTGCAATGAGGCAGAGGGTGAGGATGGAGACAGAGTTGGAAACAAAAAGGAGGAGTCCAAATATCCTACAGAAGGTAGCGCCAGTGCGCCAGCGCAGGTGGAGGTAGGTGTCCACGGAGAAGGGCTGGAGGAGGGTGCAGTAGAGCAGGTCCGCCAGGGTGAGGTTGGCGATTAGCAGGTTGAAGCGAGTCCGGAGCTTGGGTTGGATGGCCAAGGCCAGCAGGGTGAGCACATTGCCCACAGTGCCGGTCACAGCCACCACCACCCCCCAGGTAACTGCAAAGTAATTATAGCCCAGCACAGACTGATGGTAGCAGGAGAAGTTGGCTTCAGAGGTGTTCCTCATCATGGAGGCTGAAGGGGAAGGGAGTGCAAGAGGAAACCCGAGTCAGAACCTGCCTTTGCACTAGATATCTCTCTCTCTCTCTCTCTCTGTCTCTCTCTCTCTCTTTGGTACCAGGGATTGAGCCCAAGGGCGCTTAACCACTGGACCACATCCCCAGCCCTTTTTTGCTGGTGAGGTGAGGTGGGTATAGGGTATTGAACTCAGGGGCATTCGGCCACTGAGCCACATCCCCAGCCCTATTTTGTATTTTATTTAGAGACAGGGTCTCACTGAGTTGCTTAGTGCCTCGTGTTTGCTGAGGCTGGCTTTGAACTTGTGATCCTCCTGCCTCAGCCTCCCAAATCACTGGGATTACAGTCAGGTGCCAACATGCCAGGCTTTGACTTAGGTCTATTGAGCAGCTCTGAGCCCTGGCCACTGGAGTGTGCTCCTGGAGCTCACTGTAATTCACCATCCTCCAAACCATTCTCATTCCTCTTCATCTCAAGGTCCCCAACTCTCCCTTAGGCTTAGTCCTTTCCCAATCCCAAAGATTTTTCCCAAGTTCTTATCAAAGATATCTCTTTTCTAAATGTCTCAGGTCTTTGTCTGCCCCCACATAAATCCAGAAGCTCTCAGTAAACCCAGCACCCTCCACCTTCCTAATTCCTCCCCCATTCCCAAAGACTACTCAGGAGTCCCATCTTTGTACTTAAGAGGCTGCTGGAGTGTCCTCTGCTCCCCTCTGTTACACGTACACACAGACCTCAGTTTTATCTATGAGTTACCATGTGAGAAATGAGAAGTCCAACAAAGTAAACATATACCCCCCAAAAAAAGTGCTCACCTGAGTCTCCCAGTCTTTGATTCTCTCTCCAAGGGAAGAAGTCCAACTCACCCCCAAAGCAGTGCAAAGTCAGGTTTCAAGTAGGAGGTAGCTTGTTCTCCTGTCTCCTATTATACCAGACTAAGAGAATAAGAAACTCCCCAGTTACCCAACCTCAGCCACTTCCTTCCCCACCTCCGGTTGGTCCTACTCATTTTGCTTTAGCTAGTGAAATTTGGGCTGCTCTGTTGAAATTCCCCATTTTTTACTCCAGAGTTGTTTCACTCTTTCCTTTCTCCTTCCTTAGACGTGGACTCTGCTTACTTCCCCTCTTTGTCTGGTAGGACACTTAGAAGATCCTTGCAGAGAATGGTTGGGACCTGGAGGCAGCATCGTCATCTGGGCCACTCCAAAAATGAGGCCAGTTTCCAAGAGCAACTCTGGGCCCCCCAGAAGCCTGGGGCTTGTTTAGGGGTAGCACTGCTTGTCTTCTGTCCAGGATTTGGAGGTGGTTCAGGTCAGAGGGTCCCGTGTGAGAAGGAGTTGGGTAAAAAAAGATGGAAAATGGGCCATCTGGGATTATGGCTTCATTTCCCATAGGCACCCAAGCTCCTGTTTAATCATTCATTCATTCATCGGTCCACTCCACAAATCTCTATTGAGTATCTACTGTGCACCAGACTCTGAGCAAGACACTGGGGACATTAGAAGGAATGATCCAAGGCCTCATGCGTATTCTAGCTGTGGACAAAGATATGTAAATGTGTAAAGGCTCATTTAGTTCCTTAAATCAGAGGTTAGTGAATTGTGGCCTATGGACCAAATCTGATGTGCCATCTGTTTTTGGTTGATTTCTAGATAGCTGGCCTCTAACTCCTGGGCTCAACTGATCCTCCTGCCTCAGCCTCCTACAAGTATGTACCATTTTCTGGCTGTTATGTTTTGGTACCCAGGATTGAACCCGGGGGTGCTTAACCATTGAGTCACATCCCCAGTGCTTTTTATTTTATTTTTTGTCTTGAGATAGGGTCTCCATAAATGCTTGGGGCCTCGTTAATTTGCTGAAGCTAGTCTTCCAACCTCATGAACCGCTGAGATTACAGACACGCACCACCATGCGCAGTGATGTTTGTTTGTTGCAGTACTGAGGATTGGATGCAGGAGCATCTGAGCTACATCTCCAGCATGTTTTATTTATTATTTTTAAATTTTGAGCCAGGGTCTCACTAAGTTGCCCAGACTGACCTCAAACTCTCCTTTCTCCTGCCTCAGTCTCCCGTGTCGTTGGGATTACAGGAGTGTGGTACCACTACTGGCCTGAGTTGTTTTGAATGATGAACAGTATTCTTGGATGATAGATAGGACAGTTTAAACAAAAGGAACAGCATGCATAGAACAGTGTCAGGCAGAAGCCACCAGGAGTGTGAGGGTGGGACAACAGGGAAGAGCCTAGAGAGGTGAGCAAGGGAGGGGTCAAGAAGGTCCTGCTTATCATGCTAAGGAGTTGGAGTTTTAGAAGTCTTTAGAGAGATTTGCCCTCACATAGCTGTACAGAGTGAAGGCATGCAGGCCAGGAGTGAGAGAGTAAAGTAAAGAGGCACCAGCTCAGATAGAGGTAGAAAGCACTTATGTTAGGACCAGGCCACCAGTGTCATTGCCCCACACTTAGAAGGGTCTGGAGCTGCTAGGTGCAGTGGTGAATTTATAATCCCAGTGGCTCTGGAGGCTGAGGCAGGAGGATTGCGAGTTCAAAGCCAGTATCAGCAAAAGTGAGGCACTAAGCAACTCAGCAAGACCCTGTCTCTAAATAAAATACAAAATAGGACTAGAGATATGGCTCAGTGGTTAAGTGCCCCCGGGTTCAATCCCCAGTATTAAAAAAAAAAAAAAAAAAAAAAGAAGAGTCTGGTGCTCGGTTTAATGCTCTTCAGTCACAGTCTCAAAATTATTAATACTTTGTGAGGAAGGGACCTTGCTTTTTTATTTTGCACTAAGCCCCACAAATGATGCAGCCAGTTCTGGTTAGGACAGTGGTGTGGAAATGGAGAACAACATCGGGCTTCAGAGGTCACTAAGAAGTCAAATAGGATTTATTTAGCCAGAAGTGGCAGTATACTCCTGTAATCCCAGTGACATGGGAGGATGAGGCAGGAGGAAGGAAAGTTTGAGGTCAGCCCGGTCAACTTAGCAAGACTCTGTCTCAAAATAAAAATAGAAAGGGCTGGGGATGTAGCTCAGTAGTAGAGCACCACTGGGTTTAATCCTGGGTATGGTAAAAAATGAATAAATAAAAATAAGTTAAATAGCTAGGCGTGGTGGCACATGTCTATAAATCCCAGCAGCTCAGGAGGCTGAGGCAGGAGGATCACAAGTTCAAAGCCAGCCTCAGCAATTTAGCAAGGCCCTAAGCAACTTAGTGAGACCCTGTCTCAAAATAAAAAATAAAAGGGCTGGTAATGAGGCTCAGTGGTTAAGTACCCTGGGTCCAAACCCCTGGTGCCCATAAAAATAAAAATATTAAAAATATAAATAAGGGGCTGGGGATGTGGCTTAAGCCGTAGCGCGCTCACCTGGTATGCGTGTGGCCCGGGTTCGATCCTCAGCACCACATACAAACAAAGATGTTGTGTCCGCTGAGAACTAAAAAATAATAAATATTAAAAAATTCTCTCTCTCTCTCTCTCTCTCTCTCTCCCCTCTCTCACTCTCTCTTTAAAAAAAAATATAAATAAGGGCTAGGAATATAGCTCAGTTGGTAGAGGGCTTGCCTTGCATGCAAAAGGCCCTGGATTCCATCCCCAGCACCACCACCACAAAAAAAAAAAAAAAAAATATATATATATATATATATATAAAACTTATTTAGGGTGAGCCACTGGATGAAGAGGTTAGGAAGATGGAAGAACTCTGATGAATCTCTGGTCTCTACATGGACGCTGCTACTCTGAATCAGCGTGCATGCACACACACAACTCAGTGGTAGAGAACATGCTTAGCATGCTATGTGTGAAGCTCCAGTTTCCAATCCCAGCATCCCCTCACCAAAAAAAAGGATAGAGGATATGGGATGAGGAACAGGCTTAATGAAAGAAGTAAATAATGAATTCAGTTTTGTTTTTTACTCTCACTACCTTATCTGGACTAACCCATCTACTTTTCCACTCATCATTTCTGGCTGACTCAAAGATCTAGACACTGCTTTTTTCAAATCTCGATTTTTTTTCTGCCATCTACAATCAGATTTATTCTTTTTTTTTTTAAAGAGAGAGTGAGAGAGGAGAGAGAGAGATAGAGAGAATTTTTAATATTTATTTTTTAGTTCTCGGCGGACACAACATCTTTGTTGGTATGTGGTGCTGAGGATCGAACCCGGGCCGCACGCATGCCAGGCGAGCACGCTACCCCTTGAGCCACATCCCCAGCCCCAGATTTGTTCTTGTATTTTATTTTTCTTTCTTTCTTTATTTCAGTACTGGGAATTTAACACAAGGGCCCTTTACCACTAAGCCACATCCCCAGCCCTTTTTATATTTTATTAGAGACAGGATCTCACTGAGTTGCTTAAGGCCTCACTAAATTGCTGAGAATGGCTTTAAACTTGTGATCTCCTGCTTCAGCCTCCTGAGTTGATGGGATTATAGACATGCACTATTATGCCCAGCTATTTTTTAAAATTTTTTATTTGCAGATGGACACAATACCTTTATTTTATTTATTTTTTTATGTGGTGCCAGGGATTGAACCCAGTGCCTCAAACATGCTAGGCAAGTGCTCTACCACTGAGCCACAACCCCAGCCCCATGCCCAGCTAACTTTAATAAAGATATTGGCTCCCCTATCTTTAATCAAACCCTGCCTGGATCCCACATAGGAACTTCTACCCAGTGGCTAAGGCTTTACATCCCTTCACTGACCAATAGACTTCCAAACAAGTGGCCATCACAGGACCAACAAGATGTGGCCTTTGGATGGATAAACCGAGGGGCTTGCCTAGCATGTGTGAGGCACTGGGTTCCATCTTCAGCACCACATGAAAATAAATAATATGAAGGTATTGTGTCCCTCTACAACTAAGAAGAAATATTTTTAAAAAATCAGAAAAATTAAAAAATAATAATAAACTGAAAAATAGTCCCAGTTTGCAGTATACAGTGGCACAAACCTGTAATCCTAGATACACAGGAGGATCATAAGTTTGAAGCCAGCCTGGGAAATTTAGCAAGGCTCCAAGCAATGTAGCAAGACCCTATCTCAAAGGGCTGGGGATGTGGCTCAGTGATAGAGCCCCAACCTGGGTTCAGTCCCCAGTGTAGAAAGGAAAAAAAAAAAAAAAAGAAAGAAAGGAAGAAAGACACCATAGTACAAGTTTACAGAAAAATTAACACTGGTAAAAAAGTCAGAAGGAAGAAAGCTAAAATATATCAAGAAACCAGAAACTGGACTAGGGCTGTGGCTCAGTGGTAGTGCACACTTGCCTAGCATGTGTGAGGCACTGGGTTTGGTTCTCAGCACTGCATATAAATATATAAAATAAATTATTAAGTAAAAGAAAGTCCTCTGAAAATAAACTAAAAAGAAAGAAAGAAATAAACCAGAAACTACTCAGATGATACCTTCTTCCTCTTACCCTACCCTCCTAATGGCAAATGGCAGTTACAGCAAAGCAACACTAAGAGCCGTGTTTCATGCTCAGGTGACAACACTGTACTTATTCCTTGTGGTTTCTGGTGCTCTTGCTCTACCTGTTCAGAGAAACGTCTCTAGCAATGAACTATGGAAATGAAAGTATAGTCTTAATGATTAATTCAGTTTTAAACCAGCAGGTTTGAGGTACCTATAGGGGTGCCAGTATCCCAGTTTCTCCAACCTGTTTCTTCTAGATCCTCTCTGGGACTTTCATCCTTCTGGATTTCTACTCTCTGCCTTTTTTTTTTTTGAACAAGATTAAGTTGAAAAACAACCCTCCCCCCACCAAAACAGAAATAAACAAACAAACAAAAAAAACCAACTTCTTGTCAGTTTCCATTTCTGAACCCACAGTGAACTCCCACCCCCAATTTCACAAACCCAGGGCCCCTATTCCCCTCTTCTTCCTCTTTAACAGTCATCATCCCACCTTCCCTCCTCCTGTCTTTGCAAGACTAGGAAGTGGGTAGAGGAGGGGAAGTGAGAAGAGATGACCAAAGTCAGGAGGGCCCCTCCAAGATGCTGGGTTTTGTTCTGGGCCTTTTGGTTTGACTTTTCTGCCACCCAGTAGTGCTACAAGAGAGGTCCACAGGGTTAGCTTCTGTTCTTGGGACTAAGTGCTGGAACTGAATTCTGAGGTTAAGGAGCAGACCCTTTCCCCCACTGTGAGAGGTGACCAAATTCTCCCTTTCAGATCGCATAGCAGGGGTGAGTTATACTCTTGACATACATGAGCTCTCAATGAACCTTTAAAAGATTCAAGAGGGTTCACTTTGCAGACGGGGAAACTGAGATCCAGAGAGGCTAAGACTGGCCTGAGGTCACTGGATGGAGCCAAGCAAAGGCTAGAGCTCAGATCTCTAGGCCCCTTCCCCACTTCTTTCCGTGCCCTGTCTTGCTGGCATGGGTTTCCCACCAGATTCACAAAAGCCTGGATTCTTTCCTTTGTTTGAGACTAGGTCTAAATCCATTTCCCTGGAATCGCAAAGCATATCAAAGGAGCGGCTTAGCCTAGGCAACACTCCTTTTCCCTGTCGCTGGCGCCGCCTAGTGGACTTGTGGCAAATTCTAAACAGCCGAGCTGCAATCCCAAACCTGGACTAAAGAAAGATTCCTCTGGACCAAGTTTACACCAGCGGGGTGGGATGCAAAGCTAGACTGCGCTAGCTTTGCACAAGTCTCCTACCTTGCCTCCTCCCAACTCCGTTTTCCTATCCCCCTCCTCTTCCTGGCCCCCTTTCGGCGTGTCGGTCTCCTTCACCCTACAGATACATCTCCCGATCAAAGTGCTCTCAAGTCATTGGGCAAAGACAGAGGCTGAGTCTTGAGGGCGGAGGGCAGAACGAATCCAGACTTTATTGTCAGGGAGAGGGAAAAGAGGAGGGCCAGGATGGGGGGCCAGGGTTGCTACATTGTCAAGCAGAAGGAGTTGATGGGGAGGGAAGGCCTGTTGTGGCCATCTCCCTCCCGGGTTGGAGGCTGGAAGGGCTGACAATACAGAAACCACAGAGGGGTGGGGGTGTCACGCCCCCGCCCGAGTTGTGCAGTGGAGGGGACAGCCGTGAGGTCTTGGAGCTGGGATGGGGGAGGCTACAGACTCGGCAAATCCTGCGGAGGGGGAGGGGGCGGGGGCGAGGCTTCTATTGCTTTTTGCTCACAGTTTTGCGGAAGGCGAGGCGGGGGTGGGCTTGGACTGGACACCCCTTGCCCCCCTCGGTACCCCTTGGGCGATGGGTGCTGGTGAAAAGAATGGAACCCGGACTGGGGAGGAAGAAGGCTAGGGAAGGGTCTAGGGAGGCATCTCCTTGGTCCCACCCAAGTGCCAGAGATGCCACCAAGTGCTGCCCCTTGCGTTGGGCCCGGCTAGCCCTGGGGCTGGGGCATGGTGCGGGGCGGGCACAGTGAGGTTGCCGGCGGTAAAACCAAAGTGCTTATGAGGGACCCAGGATCCCGCTTGCCCCCCTCCCCCTGCGGAGGACGGGCATGTTCACGGAAGCGCTTCAGTTTGGGGTAGGGGGCCGGAGTCCCAGAGTCCGCTTATTGCCAAGAAATCCATTTCTGCCCCTCGGGCCCCGACCATGGCTTGTGAACCCCGTTTTGTGCTAGGTTTGGGGGGGAAGGGCTGGATGGACATGGCTTTTGGGAGGGGGGGTGTCTCCAAGGGGGCTCGGGGTGAGACGGCCCCCCCTTTTCTAGGGGAGAGGGAAGGGCAGGGGGCGGGGTTCCCTGAGATCTGGGGTGTTCCCCCCCTTCTGAAGCCCCCCTCCCCCACTACCCTCCCCTTTCCTGGAACCCCGTACCTCGGGGTGGGGGGGAAGGAGAGATCATTCAGGGAGCGCCGGGAGAGGCGGGCTGGGAGCCCGGAGGCCTGGGTCCCGGCTGGAGGTGGGGGGTTGAATGGGAGGGGACAGGGGTTGAGGTCAGTAGGGGGAGAAGAGGATGGGTCCGTGCGCAGTTCGGATGGGTCCCGGGGCCGGGTGGAGCAGGGGGTGGGTGATCGGCGGTCCCTGCAGAAGAGGTGCAGCCGGAGCTGGACGCAGAGACAGCGGGGAGCCTGCTGCCGCTGCCATCACCGCAGCCACCGCCAGGGGGCTCGGGAGCAGGCCTCCGGCTAGGGATTTGGGCAGCTCCTTAGAGAAAGTCAGCGTGCCCTGAAGCCAGAGAGTGCAGGGAGGTCAGGCGGCGGTCCGTAAACCCCACCTCTCCCGGGGCCCCGCCCGCGTCCCTCTTTCCAACCCGCAGGGATCACTCCTCGGCCGAGTTCCCCAGCGCCCTGGCCTCACCGCCAGCTCCCCGGCGCCCCTCGGTTTCTTGTGACGGCTCAGTAGTGGGTTGGGCTTCCCGGCCACGCCGTCTCGGTGCCGCCGGCTGGAGATGTGCTGAGGAAGCGATTGGGTGGTGGGTTGCGAGCCCCCAGAAGAAAGCAACCGCCACGGGGCAGGGCCACCTCGCCGATAGCCCAGTTTCTGGGCCCATTCCCTTTTTTAGCACAGGGGTAGGAGCCCGAAGAAGGGGCCTCACGCAAGCTCTTGGTACTCCTGACCCCTCAGCGGGTGGAGCTTCCCAGAATTCCTGGGGAGGGCCTCAGACTCACCTGTTTCAGTTGGACCTCCGAATTGACCTTGACATTGCAGATCTCACAGTGGAAGGTTCGGTCTTGGGCAGGAGCCTCTGGTTCCCCGGGGGTGGGAGGCCCCAGCCTAGGGTAAGCTTTGATGGGCCCCAGCCCACTTCGGGCCTCCAGAATTGTCTTGTGCTTAGTACCTGGATCCCGCAGAGGGCAGGAGGTAAGGGGTAGAGGAACAATTTCCAGACCTACTAGACCTTAAATACCCACATTCCCAATGACAATATTGGGAGGGATATACAAGTGTGGGGTTTTTCTGAGCCCCTTGGGTTCTTCCTAAACCCAAGGTGGGACAGAGGAGAATCACATGTGAAAAAAGTAAGGTGGAGGGGGAGCTGAGGCAACAGGGGGCTAAGGACAGAGGGAGATGGCTGGGGAGGGAGACAGCCTCCTAGGTCTTGAAGGCTCCAGGGACATTGGAAGCCAGGGACTCAGGATCTAGGAGGCAGGACGGGCAGAGGACTGGAGAATGTGATTGGGGACAGTCCATACCTTTGTTATGTGCCTCAAGCTGGGACAGGGAGTTCACAGCCACCTTGCACAGAGCACAGTAGAGCAGCCGTTTGGCTTTCTCCTCCTCTTCCTTGCTGCCCCCAGGCAGGGGAGCTGAGGCTGAAGCCCCCCCTTCACCTTTGATTACACCCCGGCCAGTTTCTGGAACACTTGGGGGGGATGGGGAGCCAGGCTGTTTCTCTGGGGATCCCGGGGCTGGACCCAGTCCATTTTCCGTGGAAACTGTTGGGGTAAAACATGGGTCACCCAGATAGTTCCTGGAGAACATTCTTCATGTGGATACCTAACCCCATTTCCTGGAGGGCAAGGGCCCAGGAGTCCCCACCCTGTGACAACATGCATGTTGTCATGCATGGGTCGGAGCCAGATGTGGTTCAGTTGCCACAGGCTGGGTGTGAGACTCCAGTGCCTGGCTTGTTCTCCATGAGCTAGGAATGGTTAGGGGGGTCTGGCCCCACCAGCCTACCTTGAGGGTAAAGCTGGAATTCTGCCCAGCCAGAGGGTGAGGCATAGAATAAGGATTCATCCCCCAGTGGCCTGCTAGCTGTTGGAAGGGGCAGAACCAGGATGAGGGAGGGCCAGGAGAGAAGGATGCAGGCATGGCAAAGGGAAACAGAAAGAGCAGAACCAGAGAGGGAAGAAACAGGGATGCAGGCTGCTCTATAATTCATGGCTCAATTAAAGATGCACAGGCCCCAGGCCTCAGCACTGTGTTCTGGCCTCTGTACAGGGGAAACTCTAGCGCTCCCATTCTCGCTCCAACAGACGATCCAGTTTCCGGGTCAAGAGGAGGACTGCAGTGGGGGTAGGGAGCTGTTGGGAAGGGAACTCCTGAACCCTACAGATGTCCATTTGTTTGTCCATCCTATGATTCTTCCGCTTATTTCTCTTACTCATTTCTGACATCCTCCACCTTCATCCCAATCCAGACAGCACATCCACTCCCATTCTGGATAGGACTTCATGGTTTATGAAAGCAGGACAGGCATAGTTATCTTGCTCTGTATCCTCAGAAAGTATAGGACTACATGAAGTAATATGTGTCAGGTACCTAGAACAGTGCTGTGCAAGAAATGTTAACTAGTCAGATATGGTGGTGCCGGCCTGTAATCCCAGCAACTCAGAAGGCTTACGCAGGAGGATCAAAAGTTCAAGGCCAGCCTCTGCAACTTAGTGAGGCACACAGGATCTTAGCAAGAACCTATCTTAAAATAAAAAGCAAAAAAGGGCTCCATTCCCAGTACCACACACAAAAAAGAAAAGAAATGTTATCTCCTACCACCACTACTACCACCAACGTCCCGCATTTTACAGAGATGTTAAACTGAACCAACGTGATCAGGCTAGGAAGCAGGCAGAGCACAGTTAGGACTCAGGCCCGCCCTTCTATCTGTGGACGCCCGAGGGTGGTTCCCTGTGTGTGTGTGGTGAGAGTGGGGGCGTGGATGGTGCACAGGCTTGTTTCTCATTCTTCTTAGAGTAAGGCAGGAAGGGCAGGCCAGGATAGGAGGAAATGGGGACAAGGGGGATGTTACGTCTCTCTGGAGCTGGCCATGATTGTCACTGGATGTGGTAATCTTAGGATGGGGTGGCTCATATCTTCCTGTCTCTATATTCCCTCTTCCCAGTCTTTTGAAGTATGGTTGAGGATGGCCACTGGCCATGAGGGAAAAAGAACTTCGGAGCTGGTTTTTGTAAACCTAGAAATGACATCAAAGATCTTAAAAGTCTCACTCTTATTCGCCAGAAAAGAAAACTGGCCCAGAAAAGTTCAAAGGTCTACCGGAGATCATCTAGGGAGTTCCTTGGTTTCTCGGGTTTAGTCTTCTCTGAGGAGAGTCCCGGCAGGGCAGGCACTCAGACATCCCAATTCCCTCGCCCAGCACGAAGGGGCCTCTCTCTGGATTGGATGGTTCCCTTTTTCTTGGGGAGGTTTGCCAGGTGGCCTCACCCTAGCCCCTCTCTGAGTCACTGAGCAGAGAGGACACACAGTGGGGACTCTGTTGAGAGGAGCTGGGGCAGGGGGTGGGGGTGACAGGATGGAAATTTTACATCACTGTGCTTGGCTCCAGGACCCACCTTGAGTGGGAGTGGGGGTGGGGAGGGAGGGAGGGAGGGAGAGAGAAGCAGAGGAAAGTTCTGGAAATGGGGAGAGAACAGAGAAGACAGATTAGTTGAAGGATGTGGGGGATTCAGACACACCTGGGCGAGGGGCTATGCCTTCCCCATTTGGGGGGGTGCTTCCTGGTGGAGCTGGGTCTCCAGGTTCCCGGATGCCAGGCTCTCTGCCTCGGGTCTTGGCAGCCTCGATGCCTTTGACTCTTCGGGCGTGGCGGTTACCCTTGTAGTGTGCCTCAGCCTGACTCTTTAGGGATGGAAGAAAAAAATGGAATCTGAGATCACCACTTTTCATCGTCTGATCTCCCCACAGGGCTCCTCTGCTCCTAAGGTGGCCTCAGCGTGCTGCAATGAATCTCCCTGCATGCTGAGATGTACAGCCCCATGCTGATCAGTCTGCTGGTTCATGAACCTTGGGCAAATACCTAAAGTGTGAGTTTCTGGGAATCTGGATCCCCACTTAGCCCAGAACTGTACCCCACTACCACACCCAGAGCCTGACTGCTGACTGAGGCCCTCCACCTAATCCTGGGATAGAGGGGAGAGGACCACAAACCTGTGGGAGAATTCTACACTGGAAGGGACCTAAAATGTAGTCAGTTGGCATCCTTTAGACCCTAGGCCTATGTCCTGCATCCTGTGCCCCCAGGATTTTGCCCTTGATTGTTTTACCCTCAGACTGGGTGTCGCAGGAGCTCTGATGCCTGGGTTCTATCCTGATGACTCCCCCTAGGTCTCATTTTCCATGACTCCTCTACGGACACCCTAGAGGACCCTGGCCTTAAGCCCAGCTCTGGAGACAGAAGACAGCAGTAGAGACAGCTGTCAAAACAGAGCCACTGGATGGGGGAGGGAAAGGGAGGGCAAAGAGAGGGAAGAGCTATTTGCTATTGGCTCCCCACCCCTCCAATCTTGTTCCCTTCACCAGTGAGCAGAGAAAGGGTTGGTAGAAAGGATGCCTGGGGACCAAGCTAAATAGAGACCTAATGCTGGGTTGATCTTGGCTCCACCTACCCACCGCCTGCCCCTACTCTCCGCTCCCATTTGTACCCCTGCTAAGAATGTACAATCCTGGAGGCCCAAGGTCACTTAGACGGGGGTAGAAATAAAAGGTGTAGAGAGGCAGGAAGGAACACTGGCAGTCCAGGGGGAGGGCGGTGGTGTGCAAGGCCCATGGCATGGGGTTTGTGCGTGTGTATGTTTGTGTACTGGGTAGAGAAATAGAACATGCTTTTATTTCTCTACTCAGCAGAATGAGGCCCTGCTGTTTTTCTCCAAAAGCTCTCAGCACATGTACACCATGAAGTTCCCTCTAGACCCAAAAAGGAGTCCCAGTGAGTCTCAGAGGGAGGAGATCTGGATGGCTGGACACTTGGGTTTGGGGTGGCTTTTCTCCATGGGGAAAGTCCCATGGGAGGGGTGTAGGGGCCAGACTTGGTGTGTGATTTGGAGGGAAAAGGGTAGAAATGGGGTGGAGAGAAGAGGAAACCAAGGGATTAGAGGGAAGTGAGTGGGCCCAGGGAGGAGCCTAGCAGAGGCCAAAAAGGACACGGGCTCTGCAGGGGAACCAATGACCTAACTCAGCCCTGCACCCGAGAACCAGGGGGCCAAAGGCCACACTCCCATCCAGATACTTGTGTTCTAATACCTCAGTCCCTGAGGGAGGAAGGGGTCAGCCTCAGAGGATGGGTCTATTTCTTTTCTTTTTTTTTTTAGTTCTCGGCGGACACAACATCTTTGTTTGTATGTGGTGCTGAGGATCGAACCCGGGCCGCACGCATGCCAGGCGAGCGCGCTACCGCTTGAGCCACATCCCCAGCCCTGGGATGGGTCTATTTCATATCAAAATACAAAGTGACCTCTTATTCCCCTGAAGTGCCTCCTAGTAGCTCTCACCTCTCCCACAGTGTCCCCACTCCCTGTTCTTCCCTTAATATCCCCTTAATCTTTGCCCCTCACCCAGATTTCCCAGTCTCTACCCTCCCTCAAGGTCCCCTGGCTGCCCCCTCCCCCACCATGGGTGGGACAAGCAGCTGGGCTTCTTACCTGAGAATTGAAGCGGATTTGACAGACATTACAGGAAATGACGGGCCGCTTGGTCTTGAGCAAGGGTCCCCCAAAAGTGTGGGAGAGCACAGCCTTCTGCACAGGGTCCATCTGTGGAGGCAGGCTAGGGTGAGCCAGGAACCCAGCATAAGTCCATCCTCCCCCAACTGGCAGCGGCTAGGTTAAACCAAGGTCCCAGAGCTTTTTCAGACTCTAAGCTCAGTTCCCTGATTCCTCTAGCCCAATCTTCATAGCACTGGAAGGGACCTGATCGAGGCATTGGACCAATGCTTCTATTTCACAAAAAAGTAGAAGTGGTTTGCCCAAGGTCACATCATGAGTTAATATCTGAGCTGGAACTTGATCCTGGATTCTTGCCTTGGTTCATCAAACCATGAAGGTCCAACTCTGTCATCTTGACCTGTCTCCTACAGCTAGCGAATCTGCCAGAGGCCTGCTGACATGAGGTCCCAAGGAACCCTAGACCTTTGGGCCTTCCACTGAAGCTTTTGAACCATTTTGGTCCCCTTCTGGTGTAAGACTTTCTGTCCAGCCCAGCCTCTGGTTCCAGGAGACAGGTATTCCTCTCTTCCCATTTCTGGGACCCAGTTTGCCCTTAACACTTTTTCTCTGGACTTTTAAAAAATTTTTTGGTATCGGGATTGAACCCAGGGGTATTTAGTCACTGAGTCACACCTCCAGCCCTTTTACCTTTTATCATTTTTTTTTTTTTGAATTTAAAAACAGGGTCTTGCTGCATTGCTTAGGGCCTTGCTAAGTTGCTGATGCTGGCTTTGAACTCATGATCCTCATGCCTCAGCCTCTGGACCTGCCACGATTACAGGTGTGTGCCACTGTGCCTGGCTCTCTGGACCTTTTAAAGGCAGCACCTTCTAGAGAAAGTAAAAGAACCAGAAGAACCAGGCATGATGGCATACACCTGTATCCCAGTGGCTTGGGAGGCTGAGGCAGGAGAAATTGCAAGTTCAAAGCCAGCCTCAGCAACTTAGCAAGACCCTATCTCAAAATAAAATATATATTTTTAAAAAAGGGTCAGGGGGTGGTCTCAGTGGTTAAGCACCCCTGGGGGTTCAATCCTTGGTACAAAAAATAAACAAACAAATAAATAAATCAGAAGGGAATAGGTGGCTCTAGCAAATAATGGGGAATAAGAGGGGGACTGGACAACTGGACAAGCCTAAGGCAGCCCAGTGATCTTCTGAACCTTCTCTCCCTGATCACAGGGCTTCTGAGACAGGGCTGTGGGCTGGGCAGGATTAGGGCCATCTCTGCCTCCACCCTGGGTCAGCAGATGTCTTTGCAGTCTCCTGCCAAGAGTTCACATGAGGAGGGAAGAGGATGAGAGTTCCTCTGAGGCCTTTTACTATCAGGGGATAAAGCCAGGGCCTAGAGGCATGAAAACTGTCTTCCTGAACAGCCCTCTTCCCCTTGGCCCACAGGCGGCCAGGGAGACTGACTGGAATGCAGTTGAGGCTGTGGAAGATTGGGTGATGGCTAAGACCTCTCATAAGAACAGACCAGGGGCTGGGGATGTGGCTCAAGCAGTAGCGCACTAGCCTGGCATGCGTGCGGCCCGGGTTCGATCCTCCAGCACCACATACAAAGATGTTGTGTCCGCCAATAACTAATAAATAAATAAATATTTTTTAAAAAAAAGAACAGACCAAATGAGGGGTGAAACCTTATCTTCCAGGTGGAAGTAAGTAAGACACAATTGCTGGGGAATTGGGGATCCTTAGTTCCTTGGTTGAATCTGCTGGTGCCCAGGTTTTAGGGTTCCCAATGAGACACTGTGAGAGAGGGATCATGAAGCAGGGGCAAGTCTGGAAGCCCAGATGTCTGGACTTCCTTGCCTACCCTGCAGGAGTCTCACCGGCTGGTTGGGGTTAATATCAGGAAAGGGGCTTTCAGCATCCCTTGTGAAATGGGTGGCAGCCTCACCTACTCTGCCTCATTTTGGCAATGGGGGATGCAAGCATCAGGACTGGATTCAGATAAGTGTCTGACAAGCATCAACCTCTTGACTGACCCTGGGCTGGAAGCAGCCCCTCTCAATGCTGTCTTTTTATCATCTCCCATCACCTTTCTGGAAGCCCCAGTTATGTTCAAGGAAAAGTCAAACAGGGGAGGAATGGATGTGTGTGTGTGTGCGCGCGTGTGTGTGCGTGCACGCGCGAGGCAGGCTGTGATCAATCTGTTCATGGGTGGAGTGTGAATGAGTGTCATGTACTGTGTGTACATCTTTTATGTATCAACAGTTCTGTGTTGGGGGCTTTGCTGACACCACGAATGGTCAGGTTGTGTAATCTTCAGCTGTGTGTTTATCTGTGTAAATATATGATGTGTTTGGCAGAAAGAAAGACAGACCAAGTTGGAGACAGGCTTTAATCACAAAGGGGAGACAGACTGCTGCTCTCAGCTCCCAATCTCCAGGTCTAAGTCATTCCTATCCAGAGACCCCCCCCAACTCTGCCCCAGGGTTCTCCTAAACCCTGGGCTTCCTCGCATGCTGGGTGGGGAATGGGAATTCAGCCCAGACAGAAACCCAATCTGGCCCAGGAAACATAAGTAGAATGAAAACAGTAGGGAGAGAGGAATGGGATGCAGAGGGGAGGGCAGAGTCTCCTGGTTCTGTCTCTGCCCCACCCTATTGCCCCAGCCTGTTCCCATGTGAGGATAAGGACCCAGGACCCTGAGGATGAGATGTGGACTGATCATCCAAACCTCCTCCCCTAAGAATCCTGGCCCCACCTGGGTCCCTCTTCAAGGGTGAGAAAGTGACTCTTGCACAGACTTTTCTTTCTACAGGTTAAAGTCCAGAAACACCAACTGGGGGCATGGAGGGTAGCACTGGAGTCAGGCAGGCCTTTCCCACCTTTTCTTCCATGAACAGAGGAGACACCAAGTTGAAGGTGAGGACTCGTGGGCCCAATCCTGGTGCAGGTGGAATGTGAGCCACTGAAGTACTGCTCTGGGCCAAGGTCAGGAGGCCCTGGTGACCTAGATGAAGGATCCCTGGGGAGAAGTGGAGGCCAGCATCTCCCAGAGCCCATCTCACTCCACAGCCTCTTCTATGGGATGTTGGCCTACATGCTGTCTGGACAAGTCCACCAAACAGTCCCCGCCCATGTGCCCTCCAACAGCAGATGTGAAGGGGAACAGCTTTCTGAAGCTGGGGCAAAATGAATCAGGAAGGGCAATGGGGATAGAAGGGAGGAAACCAGATCATGATGGGGAAGCTCTGATTATATTTCCTTCCATTCCCCTTTATGTGTTGGAACCTGCTGCCCCTTGTTTGACCACCCCACTTCCCCACCCCTCAAAATGAGGTGACAAACCACAAGGGAAAGGGAGTGGAATCTCAAGGGTGGGAAAACCTGAGGAACAGGAAGGATTGACATGGGGAAGATAAAAAGAGCAGGTGGAAGCTGGTGGGGAAGGGGCACTGGGCCAGGGCTGGTGAAGAGGGAGCTGAAAAGTGAGGTAATTTGAGGGTAGGTGTAGGACCTGCCGGGAAGTCTGAAGATCTGAGGGACTCCAAGGACCTGGGGACCAGAGGTTAGGGTATCCGGTATGGTGGCATCGTCTGGGGGCACCAGCCGAGATCCTGAGGCTGGTTAGGGCCGCGCCGGTGTGGGGGATGGGCCGGACAACCCGCGGACCGGGCGCAGGGAGAGGTGGCCAGCCCCGCAGGGGCGGGCGGGGATGGGGTGGGGGGGCGCTGCGGCAGCGCGGAGCCCGAGAGAGAGGAGGGGCCGGGTGGCTTACCCTGCGGGACCCTGGGGGCCGCGGCTCCATGGCCCGGGTGGCGGACCCGGGCGGGGGGCCGAGCCTGGCCGGCCGGGCAGGCCGGGGACGCGGCGCTGGTTGCCCGGGCGGCTCGGGGCTGTGAGGCCGGGCGGGTCGGGAGTCTGGGAGGCGGCGCCGGCCGGCTCTGGAGCCCGCCCCAGAGGCGGGGCCGAGGGCGGTCCGAGGGCCGGGGCGGGGACAGGGAACTGGAGAGGAGTGGAGGGGGCTAGACCGAAAAGACTAGAGGGGATGTCCAAGTGCCGCCGCTGCTTCCCGGAAAGACCCTCTCCGGGCTAGGGGCCACTTGGCCCAGCGGCGTAGGCAAGGAACAGATGACCTAAGGGGCCTCCACTGGTGTTCCTTTTTGGGTCCAATGTTCCCACCAATCCTATGGTCGACTCTGTCTAGCTCGGACATTTGTCCTTTCTTTCACCCCTTCCGCCCTGATCCTCGCTCCTCTGCTGACAGCATTTCTTTCGAGTCCGCAGACGACCCATTCCCAGTTCCCTCTGCACACAGTCCCTGTGCTGCACCTTTTACAAGCCTCTTCCCCCGCAGGGGTGGGAAATCGAGCCCAGGTACCCAGGTGTCAGGCACTGCTCTCAGAGATTCCTTCCAATGATGGAGCTGGGCGGGGGCTGCCTCTCTGGACAGAAGCGACCTCAGACTAGGGAACACATCCCTAACCTCTTCTCACCCCCTCCCCTCGCCCGACTCCGGCCAGCGCACCAGGTACTCTAAGCTTAAACCACGCTTCGTGCACTTACTGCCCCCTGGCGGTCGAGTGGGGACAGTACTGGGGCGTGAGCGGCAGGAAGGTAAAGCAGCCCACTCCCCAGGACACCTCGTTCTCTGTGGACAGGGCTTGAGATCCTACTATCTCATCTCGGGGTCTCATCCCCTCACACATTCCCTAAGGCAAAGACATGACGGAACCAGGGATCTGGATCCAGTGAGGGGTTGCCTTTGGGAGACAGTGAGGGACGTCCAAGGGCAGAGGGAAGCAGTGGAGTAAGTGGAAGGAGAAAGGGGAAACAGCAATGCAGGGAGGGGTCTGATGGGTAGAAACTGTCCAGTAGGAAAGAGAGCTGGAGGTACCAGTCCACAGACCAACAGAGGTGCCATGAGCAATAATATCACCTCCAGCAGCACCTAATGTTGATTGAGCCCTTGGAATGTGGCTGCTCTGTACTGAACTCTTTGCATGGATTATCTAATTTAATCATCACAACCACTATCTGAAGTAAGTACTATTATTATCTTCATTTTATAGACGAAGGAACTGAGGTTTAGAAAGGTTAAATAATTTGCCCAAGGTCATAAGCTAGTAAGTGGCTGAACTGGGATTTGAATTTAAACCTGGGCAGCTTGACTCCAAAGCCATGTACTTAACTGCTGCACAGTACTTCCAAAGGCCTGTCTGCAGCTTTTCTGCAGTCCTCATTCCCCTGCAGAATTTGACACTATTGATGCAGCCTGACACACTCTCTCCCTTGGCTTTTCCAACTCTACAGGAACATATTTCCTCTCCCACCCCCTCCAGTGGCTCCTCTGTTTCCTTTACTGAGCCTCCTCAGGTTCCCATTGCCGAATTCTGCTTATTCTTCAAGGCTGAGTCCCTGACTATCCTTCCTTTCTCTTTCTGCTCTTCCCTTAAATCAAATAATAGCAATAACATAATAATCATAGCAGCTGATACTGATTGAACACTTACTGTGTTATAACTTTGTGAATTAGTACTATTACTATCCCATTCTATAGATGATAAAATTGAGTTTCAAGATGGTTAAATGTCTGGTCTAAGGGCACACAGCCAGTACAGTGGAACATCAATTCACATCCTGATAGTCATGTGCCAAAGATGATGATGTTCAACACCCTGCTGCACTCTCAAGTGTATTTTTGCTCATGCCCTTAATTCTCTATCTACCTATCTATCTATTTACCTATTTATTTATTAATAAATAGTGGTGATGGGAATTGAATCCAGGGCCTCATGCATCCTAGGCAAGTGGTGTCCATTGAGCTACACTTCCGGATCCCATGACTTCTTCTTTTTTTCTTTTTCTTTTTCTTTTTTGTTTTTGGTACTAGGGATTGAACCTGGGGTCCCCAGCCCTTTTTATCTCTTAATTTTGAGACAGGGTCTCAGTAAGTTGCTGAAAGTCTCATTAAGTTGCTCAGGCTGGCCTTGAACCTGCCTCAGTCTCCAGAGTTGCTGGGATGACAGGTGTGCAGCCCCACACCAGGCATCCGTGGTTTTAAACAGCTCCACTAGAAGCAGTAGAGAGAGGAACCCTGTGGAACTCAGAAACCTGGGCTATTTATTTATTTATTTTTAAACAGAGAACTCTTTTTTTTTTTTTAACATTTATTTTGTAGTTGTGGATGGACACAGTCCCTTATTTTATTTTTATAGGATGGTGAGGATTGAACCCAATGCCTCATGCATGCTAGGCAAGCACTCTACCTCTGAGGCACAACCCCAGGCCCAGAATTAGATAGCTTTGCAACCTTAGACAAGTCACTTAACCTCTCTGAGTCCATATTTTCTTACCAATAAAATAGGGACATGACACTCCTATAATCCCAACTACGTGGGAGTCTGAGGCAGAAGGATCTTGAATTCAAAACCATCCTGGGCAGATCAGTGAGACCCTGGTCTCAAAACAACATAAAAAAGCAAATAACTTTTAAAAATGGAGACAATAACGGGCTGCTGAGACATGAGGGTAAATGAACATCAGGTATTCAGATAGGGGGAAGTATCCCCCACACCTTCTGATCCAGTTATACCCAACAAATGGCATTTTCTTAAGGGTTCTTTTCCAGTCCTTGTTCATGTGATTTGCTTCAATCTGGAACATTGTCTAAGGCCACTTTTTAAATCCTACTACTAATTCTTCAAAACCTAAATTATGGGCTGGGCACAGTGGTGCATGCCTTTAATCCCAGTGGCTTGGGAGGCTGAGGAAGGAGGATCGAGAGTTCAAAGCCAGCCTCAGCAAAATGGAGGCACTAAGCAACTCAGTGAGACCCTGTCTCTAAATAAAATTCAAATAGGGCTGGGGATGTAGCTCAGGGGTTGAGTGTCCCTGTTTTCAATCACTGGTACCAAAACACAACAAAACAAAACAAACCTAAGTCATGTTACCTACTCCTTCTAGGTTAAGCCTCTTCCTGCTTAACTTTGGTTGGTCCCTTAGGTACTTCCATATCCAGCAAGTCTTGTTTGACACTGCCTTGGACTCCCATGCAAGCTAAAAGCCTCTGACACAGCTCCTCAACACCACAGGGTAACTGTTAACTTGTTATTATTCCTACTAAACTGTGAGGTCCCTAAGGGGGAGGACTGAGTCCTGCATCCCTGACACCAGGCACAGTGCCCAGCACACGATATATGCTCAAAAATTTTTTTTCTTTGGTTAAATTGAATTTTTGTTAGTGTTTCTGTTACAATATTCATAATCTTCTCTCTGTTCTACTGTGTACATATCTTTTTTCTTCTGAATATAAGGTCCTTTAAGAGAGGACTGTCTCATATTTACCTCTCCTGTCTGCATTGTACATAGAACTGCTTATAGTCAATGCTCAATTTTCTCTTGTAAAATAAGAATAATAACAACAGCTGCCCCAAAGGGTGCTATAAAGGTTAAAGGTTAAGATATGAAAAGCAATCAAATGTTTGATATGTCAAGATTGTTGTATTGTCATGAGCAACTAATAAAAAATAAATAAATAAATTATACTAAAAAAAAGATATGAAAAGCACTTGTAGACATTAAAATGCAATGTGAATGTTGGGTTGGGGTTTTTTGGAGTTTTTGGAGAGTGGCTATGGAATAATGATAATTCTATTTGGAGTTAGATGTTATGGATTCAAATTATATCTTGGACACATATTGTGTCAACTTATATAAATTACTGAACCCTGGCTGGATGTGGTGTATGCCTGTAATCCCAGCAATTTGGGAAGCTGAGGCAGGAGGATCCCAAGTTCAAAGCCAGCCTCAGAAACTTAGCAAGACCCAGACTCAAAAAAAAAAAAAAAAAAAAAAACGGGCTGGGGATATGGCTCAGTGGTTAAGCGCCCTGGGTTCAATCTCCAATACAGGAAAAAAAAATTACTAAACTCTGCAGAACCTCAATTTTTGTTGTCCCATTTGTGAAACAGGAATATTAATGTCTACCTTGTTGGGTGGTTGTGAAGATGAAAAGGAGTTAGATATAGAAATCCTGCATCCTCCATCCAGTATGTGTTTGTGGTCAAGTGTGCTTTCAGGGTGAATGATCTGGGTTGAGTAAGGCTGATTCCCCCCAACCTTTAGCTTCAGCCCTCTTTCCAGGTCTCAAGTTCTAGTTGACTGCGGCAGTTGACTATTGCAGAGGCTGCAGTTCACACTTGTAATCCTCCTGCCTCAGCCTCCGGAGTTGCTGAGATTATAGGCACGCAGTACTACGCCCAACTCTTGGACCTTTTTGGTTCAGTGTTCTCTGGGATCTCTCTCAGCATGTCCCAAAGAGTTCAGCACTCTCCACCCAGACAGCTTCCTCCTCCAACCCTGCCTGTGTCCTGTAACTTCTTCCTCCCAGTCACATAGGCCTGGACCTTGGAGTCATCCTTGATTCATCCTTTCTCTTCTCCCCCACCCCTGAACACCAGTTGGTCACCAGGCCTGTCAGTATGTCCTTGGAAACACCTCACCCTTCCCCCTTCCTCTTCCTCACCCTGCTGCTGCCTCTGGCCCAGACTGACTTCCCTCCAGGCCCACATTGCTGGGGCACCCTCCTGACGGGCCACCCTCCTCCAGTCTTTGCTCCCTTCCAGCCCCACTTCCGACTGGCCCAGTCACCTTCCTCCATGGCTGCTCTTAGCAAGTCATTCTCCTGCTCAAGAATGGACAGTGGCTCCCTATTTCATGTTGTAGTAAGCAGACAACTTCACCAACCGTCCAAGCCCTACCTACTGATCCTATCTACCGAGCTAGAGGCTCTAGAGAGCTAGAACTTAAGCAGGCATGCTTGTCTTCCTGCTTATCCCCTCCTTCTGGATCCAGCATGTACACCCTGCCACCTCCTCACTGTCACTACCCCAACTTGGGTCTCATTACTTCCCTGGATGGTCTGCCAAACACGGAGGACTAAGATCATTCAAACAAAACACTCCATGTGTTGGTCGATAGCAAGATCTCAGTAAATATTAACTATTATTATTGTGGTTAATACTGTACCAGAGAGCTGACAATACTTGTAATTGACTAGAAGTGAGGAAGATTAAGTTATAAGAAGAGAGAAAGAATTAAACACAGGAGAAGCAGAGGGCAGGGCTGGGGAAGGAGGGTGGGGAAGGTGGCGGCTGCTACTCACAGTGCTGTAGTTGAAGAGGCCCAGGGTGGGAGCCGGCTCCAGAGGGAAGGGCAGTATCTGTTTGAGGTCCAGTGGAGGCTGCATGATGGGGGGCTGCCGCAGCAGAGGGAGGGGCCCTGCCCGGCTCAGGCTGCCTGGAGGGCAGAGAAAACATTCTGTAGGGTAGGAAGATTGAAGCTTGGGAACCCGGCCCAAGCCTGGCAGTCCCACTCCCTAGCTGCTCCCCCCCTCACTCAGAAGTGTGACCCCCAGTGCGTGCACGTGTGAGCAGTGTAGACACACTTCCCCTGCTGGCTCCGGAGCACTGGAGCAGGTCCTCCACTGTGGGCCTTCCCTTCTGGGTGGTTTTCGCTTCCCCCTTCTCTATCCTCCCTCCCCCAAGACCTGTGGGTACTTTACAGACCCAGGAAAGCCTAGACCTTCTTTGCAGGCTGCCTGCTGGACCCACAGGGACTCTGAGCCCCAAGTCCCTGGCCGCTCCTTTCTTCCCTGGCATTCACTGCCTTCTCCCTGGATAGTCAAAGGTTTGTTATCATCCCAGGAAGGACGGAGTCAACTGGGTGATTCATGCCACTCACTGCCCAAGGGGACCATGAAGCCAAGATCTGGGGGAGGGGCTGCAGAATCTTTCAGGTTCCCTGGAGTTATGATTTTGTTCCAAGCATGACCCTTAATTAACTGCTGACCTCTCTGGGGGCAGGTAGCCAGTGGGTGGCAAAAGCTCTGGGAAGTGGATGGCCTGGGCCACCCTCTGAGGCCCCTCTCCAACCCTCCTCAGTCCTCCCAGACCCTTTGTCTCACCAGGAGTGCTCCGCTCCAGCTCTGCAGGAACAGCCACCACCCGGCCTCTGACCCCAAGGGGAAATGAAAGTGCAGGCCTGCTCTCCAACTGCCCTCCCCTGAAACCTTCTTCTCCCCACTAAGTCAGAGGAGGAACTCTACCAGCTTCCAAAGGGAGCCCTGAGCGCAGGGGCACCCAGGACCCTCTGAGTTTCCTCTGGCCCAGCTGCCTTCTGCGACCCCACAGTCCCCCAGCTGCGGAGCTGTGGCTGCCCTCCACTACTCCAGCCACCCCCTGCCAGCAACAGGGGTTCCCAGGAACAAAGCCCTGCTTGCTTTGCCCCGTCCTCCCTTGACCTTCCTAGGGCAGGGGATCCCCAGGATCCTCTCCCATTCCCTCCATAGAGACTTCCCTCTTTCATACCTTCAGTTTCTGGTGCCCGCTGCCCCCAGGCAGTGGCCTGGCCCTGGCCCCCCAGGGGCCTGGGCCTGACAATGTCCCCTTCCCTTGGTTCTGCCCTCTGCCCCCTCCCTTGCCATCCCCCTCCCCCAGCCCAGTCAGTAGAATCAGCCAATCAGAGTCCTGGAAAAGTGGGGCAGAGGGGAGGGCGGGGGAGCAGGGATTAGGGGAATCTGAGGCGAGAGAGAGGGGGTGGGGAGAGCTCAGGCACAGCTGGGGGCAGGGAGCTGGTCCAGAAAGGTCTGGAGGGGGTCTCTCTCTTCTACCCAGTGCCAGGACTGGGTGACCAGGGTGCCTCAGGCAGGGAAGGCTCAAGGCTGCTGGGAGTTTGGGCTCACAAATTCTAGGGCCTGGAGGAGAGACTAGGATGCTTGGCTTTGGCCCTTAAGCTGCTGGGGGTCTGTATGTCTTGTGTCCATTTCCTCCTCTGACACCTTCAGGGTTGGGATGGGGTGGGCAAAGACAGACAGCAAGTGAGAGAAAATGGTAGCATGGCAGAGCAGGAATAAGTAACTGAGGAAGAGGACAGAGACACAGCGAGAGAAGAGGGTCGAGAACCATGGAGATGGAAGAGAGTGACATGAGATAGAGAACAGACACTGCTGAGAAGCAGGCGCAGAGCTGGAGGTTAGGGTGGGAGGACCAAAAGGTGGAGGACGGAGAGCGGGAGAAAGATAAAGAGAAGAGAGTCAACAGAGAGACTAACAGCTTGGCCATCTCCCCTTCCCGATCTGTCCCCTCATGGCCTCTCCCCCTAGGCCCCACCCGCCTCTCTGCCTGACACCCAAGGCCAGGGCAGCCTTAATGAGCCTCAGGAATGGTGACAGAAACCTGAGTGCTCCCAGAGTCCCCAGCATCCCGCCCCCACCCCAGCAGCTGGTTTGGGGCTGGCACTTGACCTGCTGGAGCACCAGGGACTGCAGAGTGGCTCTCCACCCTCTAACCTCCCACTCCTCACACCCATCTTAGAGGATAGAGCTGAGTTCCAGAAAAAGCCACAGGGGAAAAAAAAAAAATCGAGGAGCCACTATGTGCCAGGCAATGAATTCTGAGTATTATCACTTTTAATCTCGGAGGTGACCGGGGCTATGAGGTGGCAAGGATTCTATGAAGGAGCTGATAATATGTTTTTCCACTTGACATGTGAGGAAACCAGGACTGAGAGTAGTTAAAAAACTTGGCTGATGTCACACAGCCTGTAAGTACCAGGGCTGAGATTCAAATCGAGATCTGTCGCGCTCTATAGCAAGTTCTTTCTCTGCTACATCACTCCCAAGGGGCTCTAATTTAACTCTGAAGCAGAGATGTGAGCACAGGCTTCCATCTGGTTGAAGGATAGGATGGGAAGAGCAAGTTCCATGCATTTCCTGGGGTTGGAGTCCTCATTTCAACTCCAGAGGGGGATAAAACAAAACAAAACAAAACAGGTACAGCCACTCAGTTCCCTGTGGCCAGTAGCTCATCTTTTCCACTGGTGTGAACCTTGGGGTGGGGGGAATGTGAGAGAGGGGTGAAATAAGAGTGGAGTAAGGGAAGGACTAGGGTGGGCAACTGGAGATTCATTTTCTCCTTTCCAGATTCCTGTGTCCTCTGCCCCACTCTGAAATCTGAGGTGTGGAGAGGGGCAGATGGCAGCTTATGGGTTCGGTGGGCAGAAACAGACTTCTTGGTTTCATGTAGCTCAAGCCTCAGGCTCTTCCCTCCCCCTCCTTTTTCTTGTACTAGGCATTGAACCCAGAGGTGCTTTAGCACTGGGCCACATCCCCAGCCTGTTTTTCAAAATATTTTGAGACAGGGTCTTGCTAAATTGCTTAGGGCCTTGCTAAAGTTGCTGAGGCAGGCTTTGAACCTGCAATCCTACTGCCTCAGCCTCCCAAGTCACTGAGATTACAGGTGTGCCTCACCACACCTGGCTCCCTCCTCCCCATTTTCTGAGAATAACAATAGGTGCCACTTTTTGAGGGCTTACTATATGCCGGGCACTTTACATGCATGGTCTTCCAGTGCATGATCCCTGTGCACTAGCTGGGTGGCTAGCTGGTTTCTCTGGCTCTCTCAGTCTCATTTCTCATCTGTGAAACGAGAACAGTACCTGCCTCACAGAGCTGATGAGAGGATTGAACAAATCCATGTCAAGTGCTGGCGTGTCACAATGAGAGCTCAATAAATGTTTGCTGAATAAATGAATTCTCATCTTATAGATGATGACAGCTGGCTCAGAGAGGGAGTTATCTGACCAAGGTCACACAGCTATTAGGGGATTTGAACACTCCTGGCTCCAGAGGCAGGGCTTTTAAGTACTACACTTTTTCTGGGGGAAGGAAAGGGAAAAAGACAAGACTATAGGAAGGGCCAGGTGATCAGCAATTGAGGTAAAAACTTTGGGCTTTTGTCATTGGGCTAGGCGAGGGCTTCAGGCAGGTTTGGAGGAGAGAAGAAGAGTAAACTGGAGTGTGTACAAGTGAAGCACCCATGTTAGGCAGGGCAGGGAGGAGCTGGGGCCTGGCTGGGGCAGGCTCCTCCAGAGAGCAGCTCATTAGAGTAATTACCTCCCGCAGACGGAACCCCACCCAGCTCCATAGGGAATTGCCACATGCTTTATTAAAGACAGTTCCCAGTGTATTTTAGAGGGCCCAGCTCACAGCCCCTCAGATAGTGGACATCTGCCCATTTCCATACCCTGCTTAGCCACGGGCACTTTGATCTTGCTCTGGATTCCCTGCCAACACTAACCCACCACCAAGCTGCATCTGGCTCCTCCATCCCACTCAGGCCTGGTCTCTTCCTCCTTCTCTTCCCCAGAAGTTCTGGCCAAGTTGGGAGGCCTAGCTCCTTGGCTTTCAGGTGGAGCCCCGGCCTCAGGCCCTGGTGGAAAGAATGGGAGCGCCTGCTGTGAGCTGGCTCAGGGTGTGGCAAAGCCTGAGTAGGCACAGGAGCTAGGAGAGGTGCTGGGCAGGGCTGGGAGTAGTGCTGCTGGTCTGAAGGGTAGGCCAGCTGAGACTAAGCTCAGAGAGAGGCACTGGGGTTAAGGTTGCAAGTGGTTAGGGCTCAAGGTGGCAAAAATCACAGGGTCAGCGCTGGGTTAGAATGGGAATTAGATTCTGTGGCCAAAGGGAGGAATTGAGATATCATCTCTCCATCTCCATCTCCGTTTCCTTTTAGGCCTTTTGGCTTCTCTTCCTTCCCCAGAAATGCCTAAATCAGGGTGGGGAGTGGGTGGAAATCCTTGAGCTCCTGGGTCTTATCTTCTTGACCAAGTCCAATGTATCTGTCCCCTTCTGCCCCATCCTGGCAGGAGGCAGGTTGAGAGCTGGAAAGGCTTTGAAGTCAAAGATGAAAGAGACAAGGGGATGATTATGAACAACTACTCAAAACATCATCCCTAATAACCCCAGGGTGGGTGTGGGCGGGAGCAGGGCTTAAAGGGAGGAGGAAATTGGGAAGGGAAGAGCGGGGAAGCAGACCTCTGGGAAATCTGACTGGAAGAGGCCTCCTCTTTAAGTCCCGCCATTCACTGCACCAGGGACTCCATTGGAAAGGATGATGCAGAAAGGCTTGGAACTAGGAAGCTGAGCCCAGAACCACCTTAAACCTGGGACTCCAACTCTAGATCTTGAGCAGGCTGGGCGGGGACATCTTAGGGCCCCTCCAGGGCCACCTAGCACATGGACTCAGTGGTTCATTCTAAATGAGGCATTTAGAGCTGAATACCTTAGTATGGGTCCTGAGAGGGGGACCTGAGCCTGGCAGCTTCCCCCACCCACCTCCTTCCTCAGAGAGGGCTAAGGCAGGGGCTGGGGTGTAGAACTTGTGTCTATGTATGCATACATAAGGCTCTGGATCTATCCTCTGCACCAATAAATAAATAAATAAAAATAAAATAAAAATTTAAAAAAAGACTGAGGTTTGAGGGTCCTGGCACGCTTCCCACCCCTTGGTAGCCTTGGCACAAGGAAGGAGTTAATTACAGCTTGAAGGCAGAGTGCAGAGATGGCACAGGGTGGAGGACCGTGCAGCCTGTGCAAAGGGGGTCTGAGTCTAAAGTGTGTTGGGGGTGTCCCCCTAGAGGATGGGGGTGGTATTCAAAGAGGGCTGTGGAATATCTTCCCCTACTAGAATACTCTTGGGGAAGAGGCAGGGAAGAAGTCATTCATGCCTTGCTTCTCTCATTCACTTGATAGATAGGATTGGAGTGCCAGGTGGAGGGGAGTGAGACATGAAGTGGTGAGACAGGCCACACAGGAGGAGGAGAGAAGGAAGGCGGATGGGCCTCTGCTAGTGAAGTCAATAGAGTAAGGGGAGGTCAATTGAAAGAAGAAAAGACAAGCAGAAAAATAGCAGAGGGTCTCCGGAGAAGGATGAGAGTAGGAGCCAGTCAAGCCCTCTGGGCATCAGCATAGATCCAGGTGTCCTCAGTTCAGGGAGGGAGACCACAGGTGTCTGGGCTTGGTGGGGGGCTGCCACTACAAACAGGGCACAGGAACCGGCCTAGCCAGGGTGGAGGGCAGAGGTCAGAGTAGGTCTGTGCACTACTGTGGCGGCAGGGCCCAGGGCAGGGGCCTGGAGCTGGAGCTGATGCGGAGTCCAGAGCACAGCTAGGCCCTCTCCTCCCCCATCCCTGGGGCTCCCTTCCCGATGTAGGTCATGAGGATGGGGTGGCTGTGGCTGACGGGCTGTCAGAGCCCAGCGGGAGTTCCCCTCCCCCAGTCTTACTTTCCCCATCACCCCTCCCTCTCCTGGTGCCCCCCGGCCCAAGGCAGGGGTGGAGGGGAAGAAGGAAGACGGGAAGGAAGGGCCCAGGCAGCCAGAGCAGGGAGAGAGAGGGGCAGGTCCCGGCGTGTTGGGGCAGGATGGCTGCGGAGACAGGATCTAAGCCGCAGGAGCCCTGGGATGGACAGTTTCCCACCCCCTCTTCTCCCCAGCCCCCTTATCTTCAGCCCTCAGGTTCCCACCTCCCACCACACTCACCTCGAAGCTACACCCACCATCTTCTCCCCCCGCCCCCCACTTCCTCCTTTCCTTCTTATCCTGGGCCCAGAAGGATGTCGGAGTGTCAAAGCAAAGGGTGGGGGGAAGCGCTGAAGGGGACGGGTCCGAACCTTTCCCCCAACTCCACCAGGCCAGGACCAGCCCCCTCCCCCAGCCTCTCGTAGACTGTCATATAATATTCATGAGCCTCATGAATACGCAATGCTCTCATTATGGGGCGGGGGTCTCACTCCGTTCTGCCTCCCCCCTTGCCGCTCCCTAGACCACCGGGAGAAGCGGCAGCTTAGCGAGGGGAGGAAGGGACCCCAGATGTGGAGCCAGATGAAGGGGGAGGGGGAGCCGGTCGCTGACTGGCGGCCGCAGTCACCGCGGTGCCGGGAGGTGGAGGGGGGTGACCCACTGAGAGGGACCCAGGAGCCTGGAGACTGGAGTCGCAGAGCCCACTCACCGAGGATCATGCTGGGGACCCAGGCGCCCGGGGTTCCGCGTCGCTCTGTCCCGGGGGCCGTTCTGGCCGGGCTGGGGGTACGGGGGGAGGAGTCGGGGGAGGAGCAGAGGCCGGCCGAGGCGGAGCGGGGGCGGGGCCCGCAGCAGGTGAAGACGGGAGGAGGGGGGACCCGGCACCCCGGGCTCCGCGAGGGGGCGTCCTGGCCCCTCCCGCTTCCTCCCGACCTTCTACTGGCTGCCCCTGATCTCTGGGCTTCGCCGTGTCACTGCAGCCGGGGTTGGGGGAACGAGACGCCCCGAAGACCGTGAGGTGACGGAGGAGGCTGAAAACTGAGAGGCCTGGGTCTGAGGGCGGGAAGTCTAGTTCTGGGCTGATGTCGGGCAGGCTGCTGGAGTGCTCTGGGGAGGGATGGAGCCCCGGATTGGGGGCCACATGATGAGCTGGGAGGGGGTTGGAGGGAGGTGCTTCGGGAATGTTTGGGTCCTAGTTTGTTTTTCTTTTCTTTCTTTTCCTTTTCTTTTTTTTAAAAAACTAGGGCTTGAACCCAGGGGCGCTCTACCACTAAGTTACTTCCCCAGCCTTTTTTATTTTTTTAAATTTTGAGATATGGTCTCCTTGAGTTGCTTAGGGCCTCGCTAAGATGCTGAGGCTGGCCTCGAACTTGCGAACTCCTACCTTAGCCTCCCCCGTGGCTGCGATTACAGGCCAGGCGAGGGCCACTGCGATCCACCGGTTTGTTTTCCTAATTTAGGAGCAGAATGCCTGGGGGCTGGGTGAATTTGGGGGTTGAAGATAGATTTGAGTTGATCCCTGCCTGGGGATCGGAATGCCTGGGTCTTTTAAAGAAATTTTGGGGGAAGAGACTAGAATCAATTCTCTTGAGGATGTAGAAATAGAAGGTTGTAGCTGATATCATTAACATAACTGGAAGATGACAGAAAATCCAGAACTGAGATGCAACTTTGTAGAGATGACCTGGATTGGCTTGGGGAGGGAGAGGGTGTAAGTTTTAGAGAGAGCTTCTACGAAGAGCATGGTGAGGTGAGGGGAGAATGGAAAGAAGGACAGATATTGAGTTGGGGAGAATGTCAGTTGGAAGGGGGCACACAGGACACTTGTTTGTATTCTAAGGCCAACAAGGGGCCGGGGAAGAAGTCAGGCAACTGGGACCGCAGCACAAGGCTGGAGTCTGGGAGTCTGCTGAGGTGTCTGGGGAGGATGCAGCTGCTACAGCCTGGACCTGTCCATACCTGCCTGGAGAGGGAGGGTGCCAGGCAGATTTCCCAGAATGCCAAGCAGCCAGCTTCAGGCCAACCCCAGCCAGAGGGAAAGGGGGTGTACTTGGGAACAGGAACACTCGGGAGTTAGGGAGGGTGGAAACAGGGAGAAAGAGGTCAGTGGAAGGGGTGGTGGGATTAGAATCTCATAACTGTTTAGGAGGGGGAAGGAGGACTGGCATTCCTGGGTTCTGGAGGCAAGTTAGAGTTGGATAACCAAATAAGAAGTGTGGGTTCCTAATTCTGGGCACCAGCAATCTCTTGCCACATTGACTTGGTTTGAAGAAAAGATCTGTTTTTGCATCTGTCAAGGTGCTCTAGCTCAAGGGCAACAGAATGCTGGGGGTGCCAAAGCCTTGGTATTGTTCTGACCAAGAGGTTCAAAGATCTTGGGACTGTGACCTGGCTGTCCACGTTTGGCCTTGGGGGAGGATATGAAGTCTCTATGTCTCTCAGAGGAAGTCCTCTTATGGTATGTGTGTGTGTGTTACCAGGAAATTGAACCCAGGGTTGCTCTACCACTGAGCTGTATCCCCAGCCCTTTTACTTTTTAAGACAGGATTCTACTAAATTGACCAGGCTGACCTTGAACTTGAGATCTTTTTGCTTCAGTCTTTTCAGTTGAATTGCTGGCATTACAGGTGTGTCCTCTTGCTCTGGGTCTGAACTGCCACCATAGGGTTCTACACCAGTGTCATAAACCCTCTTTTCTTAGACCCTGCCTCTACTCTCCTCTTCCTGTGTTGTCTCTCTTGGGTGGACTCTAAGACTAAAAAGGGCCAGCGCTAGGCATGGTTGACCTGTGATAGAGCCTCCTTTGCCCTTAGTCCTTGTTCATCTTTTCAGGGACTCTGAGAAGAGGGTTTGCTTATCTTACTATGGGGAGGCAGCTGGCTGGAGGGCGGGGTGACCTTGCAGGCAGCTGGGGGTGGGGAGTGTGGGGTGAATTCATTATTGATGAGCCCTGCACCCCAGGCTACTAATGAGCCCAGGCCGGCTGCTCTAATTGATGTCAAGAAACTTGAGACCCCCAGATCATCTTCCCGCCTGCCAGCTGCCTCTTCTGAGCCCCCTCCCCCTCCACACGCCCCCAGCTGCTCTGTTCACTTCTTTCCCTCCTCTTTTCCATCTCCACCAACACAGACAAGGATAGGGCTCCGGCCTTCTAGCCCCCCACCCTCGTGTTCCTCTGGATGGTTCAAGTCTCAAGGTGGGAGGCACTTGCTCTGCAGGGCTACATGATTTGGGAGCGGAAACAGCCCAGAGTGTTTCAGCCTAGGGATAGAAAAGCTGGTTCTGGATTACATCTGTTTCATTTTTGAGCCCAAGGAATTCTTTCCTTGAATTGTGCATCCATGGGACAGATCTCTTCACTTTCTCAAGAGCACAGGTACCACGCACTGAAAACCCAGACCCCAGCCCAACGCTCACAGCCCATTTCCCTCTTCCTAACAGTGGAAGAAATTTCAGATCTGGCCCCTAGCATTTGGCTGCTGTGATCCCCCATCTCCATCCTCCCAAGAAGGGGAACTCCTCTTGATGATGCAGTATGGGATTTCCTTCCTCAAGAATTTCTGGTGCCTTGTACTATGGCTGACATCCTTTAAAATGCTGGGTGATTCTTTGTCTAATCTTATCTCTTCCTCCCCATCAGCGTCTCTTCATTTATGGGCTCTGGGAAGACATTCCTGAGGTATGGAATTCTAAAATGACACAGGCTGGAGTGTGATCCAGGCATGGTGTCCCAGAAGGATTTTGAGGTGATGCAGGCCCTGCTAGGCAAGAGCCTGAGTTAACAAGGACAGCCCTGGTGATGGGGGAAGAGAGAGGTGGACCTCATTCCCCTCTTCCCCAAACTCCCTTAAATCTGTGGTTTTGCTGCCCTCTGCTGGCAAAACTATGGTCTACTAAGACGTGGACATCTGCCTCCCACAACCCCAGTCCTCTCCCTCCTCCACAGCACATCAGAAGTGGTTTGATGAGAAAAGAGGAGCCTGAGAGGCTCCCCCACTGTGCCCGATTTCTCTTGAAGACCCCAATCCTATAATATATTGGGTAAGAATTCGAGTAGTCACAGTCTGACAAGGCTGGGTTTGACTTTGCTCTGTGTGACCTTGGGCAAGTTACATAAACTCTCTGGGCTTCAGTTTCTTTTTGTGTAAGTGTTAATAGCTTTCTTCCAATTTAGTTCTCTGGATTTCCCCTCCCATTTCATTACTGATTTAAGGGAAGATCAGGTGAGTCTTCTGCACTATCTCCCTCCACCTTCTACTTGGACCTGCCCCTTGCACTCTCCCCTAATCCTCAAACCCAAACCATTTCCTCCCTTCTCTCCTTCCATTGTCTCTTTCAACTAAGAGAAGTTCCCGGGGGCATACTCCCAGCTCTGTGGACAGAAGTCAAGAGACAGGGATCTCCTTCTTGCCAAGAGGTCTGGTTCCAGGATGGGTTTGGAAAGAGGGAGGTAGGAGGTCACAGATTGCAGTTCTGGTAGTGGGGGCAGTGGGTTGGGTTTATTGCACTTGCAACATAGTTTAAATAAGTCCGGGGTGTCAGGAGCTGAGGGGAGGAGAGGGGAGGGGAGGGGAGGGCTGGGTAGGGAGAGGAGGGGCAGCGTCAGTGCAGCTGGTGGGCAGAACCCAAATCTTGCAGGAGCCCAGCTCCCCTTTCTCTGGGGACTGACAGGGCCTGCATCTGGCCAGGCTGAGGTTCCAGATCTGTTGCCACCATGGCCTCTTCAGGGTCCTGGGCAATTCCTGACATCTCCCAAGTCAGGGTGAATTGGGCCTCTAGGCCCAGGTCTGGAGCAGACCCAACTGTAGTTCTGGATCTGCCTGGGTTAGGTTGCCAATGTCTGTGTCTGGGTTCCAGATCAACACCATGCCCCAGACTGGATCTGGCTCCGTGGAGTTCTGATTCCCCCCTGGAGCTGGGTTCTGGGCCAGCATGGACCTTTGGGATCTGTCCTGAGCTGGTCCTAGGGCACCTTCTACGGTTAGTGTTCCTTGTTGGCCCACCAGGGTGGGGGCTGTCACAGCTGCCAGGTCTCACTCCTCAGGTCCCAGATTTTTAGCTGGGGCTTCCTTGGCATCTCTGGCAAGACCGATGACATATCTTTGCAGGCTGAAGCTGGACAGGAAGTCCTGACGGCATGTCTGGCCCAATAACCACGACTGGATTCCCTAGTTATGGTTCCAAGTTGTTTTCAGGAAACTCCAAAATGCAAAGGCTGTGGAGAGGCTGGGCCTCTGTCCCTGGATCTGAGTTCCCCCATCCATGAGAGGGCATGTGTAAACAAGGGTCCTTCACAGTGCATGGGGTGGGGAGGGATCCCCAGCTTCTCATCCCCCTCCCCCGGCTCTGGCCCTTCAAGTATGTCTCTGGGCTAAGGAGAGGAGCTTCTCCCTGGCCCTCAGCACCTTCAGGAAGTGCCCAGTCCCCTCCCTGTCATCAGCAGACTGAGTGTGGGGGACTGGATCTTCAGGATCAGGAATCTGGGATCAGGAGGACTCAGGCATCAGAGGTGGCTGGAGGCTTGAGCTGAGCTTTTTCCATGGCTGTGCCATATGGGAGGGAGCGTTTGAAGAATCCAAGCTGATGAAGGGGAAAGGAGGTAGAGTTTAGGCCTACCATTTCTCCCCTGCTCTTATCTCAAGAGGAAATGAGAAAGAATCTCCCCATGCTGCAAAAGGGGCCTGTGAATTCAGGCTGAGACTACTCCCAGAGCTCCAATGGGCACAGAAGGGTCAAAATTGGTGATGTTTTAGCATGTGGGGAATATTCTGCTAATTCCTTAATAATGCCCCCAGTAAGGTGCTGGGGATACAGCTCAGTTGGTAGAGTGCTTGCCTTGTGTGCAGAAGAGCCTGGGTTCAATCGCTAACATCGCCCCCCAAAAAAGCCCCCAGTGAAGCTAGACATGGTGGCACATGCTTATAATCCCAGCTACCCAGGAGGCTGAGGCAGGAAGATCACAAGTTCAAGGGCAGCCTTGGTAATTTAGTGAGACCCAGTCTCAAAAATAAAAAATAATAGTGAAAAAAAAAAAAAAAAGGGCTGGGGATGTAGCTCGGTGGTAGAGTGCCCCTGGGTTCAGTCCTCAGTACTGCCCAGTTAAATTGGGAAGGGCAAACAGATTTGAACTCGAGTGCCAAGTATTACTGCTTACTAGTGGCTGCCCCTTGAGGAGTCTAGGCCACTGCTAGGATGTGATCAATTAATGATGGCTGCCCCGGATTTTAGGAGTAACAGCATGTGCCTGCCATCTGTGGCTTACATTGATTTTGCAAATATGGGGCAAACTAATCATCTTGAGATAAGAGAAATCTTTCTAAGCTAGGGGCTCTAGCGTGAATGGAGGGATCCTATAGGAAGGGACAGGATGGGATGCAAACTGCCAGGGCAGAGGTGGAGGCATATGACTAGAAAATTGATCTGGAGGTGGATGCTTGGGATTGTGCTGAGTCAAGGGCAGAGCCTGATGAGATGGTGGCCAAATCATGGGCAGGACATGGCTGACCTTGTAGAGGACGTAGATGAGCAGACCTAGGAGCAGGAGGCCGAAAAGGATTGCGAGGATAATAATCCACAGTGGGACGCCATTGTTGCCTTCTGCCTTGATCCACTGCACGGCTGTGGCCACCTGGGGAACAAGCCAGGTGATGTCACTGAGACCCAGAAATTCTTCCTACAGATACAGTTGGCCCTCACTGGATGTGAACTCACCTTCCACCTCTCATTTAGTGCTAACAGCTTTCTAAACTTAAAAGATGTAAGTTCCTAAAATGTATACTATTGTCTTTTACTTAAGGGCTTTCATATTCGAGGTTCCCTCCCCCTAGGATCTTCCTTTTCTACAGGGTTAGCCTGGTTAGTAACTTCACATCTCAGCTTGCACACCACTTCTTCCAGGAAGACCTCCCTGATCCTGCAAGACTAGGTTGAGGTGTTCATATGATGTGGTTTCATGAATACCCTGACACCTGTCACACTCTACTGTCACTGCCTACAAGGCTGTGAATTCCAGGAGCAAACGTACCATATGTATCCTGCTTACTACTGTATCTGGCACCTGTACAGTTCCTAGCACATAACAGATGTTCAGCAAATAGCTGTTAAAATAACAAGGACTCTGAGCCCTGTCTTTTTTTGGCCTCGACCTCTGGCTCTGGACTCACCTGAAGTTTCTTTTGGGGTAGTTGCTGGGGTAGGATTCGATAGGGCATTTTCAGGGCTTCAAACACAGCTTCACACTGCAGGCTGAATGATTGGTGCTCCTTCTGTGGGTGGGGAAAGGTGATCAGGGTAGCACCTCTTGGGATCTAGAGACATAAGGCTTCTTCTCTGGGGTCTGGCCCAGGCTGTGATCTTTCCCTATTTGGGACTAATTCTTTCCTGATATTTCTTATATGAGGTAATAAATGTGGAATTGAATAATTATAACTAAATAATGTATAATCAGATGACTGACTACCTGTTAAATAAAAAAAAGTATTTTTAAAAATCATTTACGTGGATTAACACCCAGGACAGCGTGGCTAACAATGTGTGCTCCATAAATGGCTGTGCTTACTATTCCTACATCTTCTTGCCTGATCCATTCTGCACTCATCTCCATCTTTCTGTTTTTCTATCACAACTTTGCACACTGGTCTCCTTTTCCAGCTCTCTCTTCTCTGAATGGGCCACAAGTGGTTGCTTCTGCTGTGGCCACAAGGTGGTGCCAAGGACACAGCCTGGTCTAGACAAGGGTGAGGGAGGAGGACTGGAGTACCAAGTCCATTCACCAAGGAGAGGAGGCTAGTGCTGTAGGAAAGGTTGGGGTCAATCTGGGTAGATCTGAGGGTCAGAGGTCAGGGCTGAGGTAAGGCTCCCTCACCTGCAGAAAGGTCTTGGCCCAGACTCGGAAATGCAGCTGTAGACTTCGGCTCTCTTGCCGGAGCAGTGGACCAACCTCACAGCGCAGCCTGAAACATTCAGCCTCTGGGCATTTCTGGGAAGGAAGAGGTGTGGATCTGGAATTCTGCCCTTCTGGTGGTTCTGACAGCCCAACAGGTATTCAGTACTCGGGCTTGGACCTTATTTCCAGTATCACTTACCAGGACCCGCGGCCCAGAGGAGGCAGGGCTCCTACCTGGAGCCTCTCTTCTCTGCAGGTGGTGTTGGGAACCCTCGGGATCCAACTGGAAGAAGAAAGAGACCCTTAGCTGCCTCTCTGCCTCATCACATCACAGCATTTAAGTCGGCCTGTGCCTGGTGCCAGGTGCAGCTTCAACCTGCTTATCTCTTTACCCATCCACCCAGCTAACCAACTCCCCTGTGCCAGGCACCAGGCAAGGGCAGTGTTGAAAAATGGAAATAAGTAAAACTTGGTTTTCGGAATTTACATGGAAGAGATGTATAAATCAGTCATCAGGTCCTTGTTGCTACCTGTTTGCAACGCTCACTCTTCCCTGTGTCCCAGGGGTAGGTTCGTTCTTGTCTTTCAGGCCTCTATTTAACTATTACCTCTCTAACAGCTTTCTCCCATGACTCAGTTTAGATAGTCTCATCTCCCCACAGCACATTAGCCCTGTACTTCCATTACTTTTAATACCTGTTAATTAATTTGTTTTGTACTAGGAATTGAACCCAGGGCACTTAAGCATTGAGCTACATCCCCAGAACTTATTTTTTAAATATTTTTTCAGTTGTTGATGGACCTTTATTTTATTTATTTATATGCATTACTGAGAATTGAACCCAGTGCCTTACACATGTGAGGCAAGTGCTCTACCACTGAGCCACAACCCCAGACCCTCCCCAGAACTTTTTTAATACTTTATTTTGAGACAGGGTCTCACTAAGTAGCTGAGGCTGGCCTCAAACTTGGGTTCCTTCTGCTTCAGCCTGCCAAGTCTCTGAGATTATAGGCATGTGCTACCACATCTACCTAATTTTTCTCTTTTCAGTATGTGTGTGTGTGTGTGTGTGGCACTGGGGATTAAGCCTAGAGGCATTCTACAACTGAGCTACATCCCAAGCACTTTTTTTTTTTTTTTTTTTTTTTTTGAGACAGGGTCCTGCTAAATTGCCCAGGCTTGGGATCCTCTGGCCTCAGCCTCCAGAGTAACTGGATTACAGGTGTGTGCCACTGTGCCTGGCTTAACTTTCCATTGTTTATCTGCCTCCACTAGAACACAAGCTCCATGGGGATCCTGTCAGTTTTGTTTACTGTAGGTTTTTTCTGAGCCTAATAGTGCTCAGTTTAGATACTCATTCAATTAAATGTTTGAGTAGGTACACTATAAAACAGGCACTGAGGCTCAGAGAAACAGGTCTGAAGACTTCCTGGAGGAGGCAGCACAAATCTTGGCCTTACAAGTGTGTCAAGAAGTAGGAAAGTGGGGCTGGGGTTGTGGCTCAGCGACAGAGCGCTCGCCTAGCACGTGCGAGGCCCTGGATTTGATCCTCAGCACCACATAAAAATAAATAAATAAAGGTATTGTTTCCAACTACAACTAAAAAATACATTAAAAAAAAAAAAGAGAAAGAAATAGGAAAGGATAGTTCAGGAAGAAAGATGCCTCCCAGGCCTTTGAGGTATCTGTGTGTTCTGACCCTTTCCCTCAGTCCCAGCTATAGGCACATTCTTGTTGCCTTTTCCAGATCCCAAAGACCTTTCCTAGCCCCTTAGCCCTGGACCTCTGAACCTGCCCCCAAGCCAGTGTCCAGGCCCTTTACCTCCAGGCCCTCAGGGTTAGGTGGGTATCTGCTGGTGCAGTTGCTAACTCCAGCGACCTTGGTCACGTAGAGGAACGGCTGACCTTCCTGGGCCTGGGGACAGCTGAGCTCCAGCACTCCCCGGCTGATGGTGCTGGGGCCCAGGTTGATGAGCTGAGGGGGGAGAGCACAGTTACCGTGAGAGGGATAGCAAAGCTTCTGCCTCACTTGAGACCTGGTCACCATGGCCCCAGTGTACCCTGTTGTAGGCTCCCATCTCAGGGGCCAAGGAGGGGCCAAGGGCAGAGATGAAAACCTCATCTTCCTCAGTCCACACTGGGGGGGCCACACTCCATCTCTCCTTTCTACTTAAGTCACTCAGCAGCCATCTAGCCTCTGGCGGCCTCTCTCCACCCACTGCAGTCACTCATTCTACCCTCCCGTCTTCCTCCCTCTGGTCCCAGCCACCGTCACTCATGCTAGCTCCTCCTTTCAGTCATTCACTCTGGCCCACCCTCCACCCCTCTCCCCTGGCCCGCCTACCAGCTCTCCTCACCTCATAGACATGGTGGACGGCAGGGCCCACGTCCCCCTCCTTCTGAGGCTGGTCTCGGGGATGCCAGTCACTTACTGGGAAGAACACAGCCTCAGGCTTGGAGACACTAAGGAGTAGGGTGGTTTAGAGGAGGGTGGAAGGGACCCCATGCGCATCCTTCCCTTTGAGTCTGTCACCCCTCCTAGTAGGTCCCCATTTGCCTGGATACTGACCCATTAAGGGAGACCTGGGCCTGAGCCTCAACAGAGAGCTGGAAGGAGACCACATCGCTCTGTGAGTTGTTGAGATTCTTGCTGTGGATGGAGGCAAGACAGGTGGTGCTGGAGCCCGGCCAGCGGGGATTCCCTGACCCCCAAGGGCTTGGCCTCCTGCACCAGCCTCCCTCCTCCCTGCCCAACCCACCCCCTACCTGAGGATCTGGAAGTCAAACTGGATGGTTTTCTTTGTGTCTTGTAGGTGAGGGACGGTGAACCGAAGGCCACCCCAGAGCTGTGGGACAGGGAGGACAAAGGGGCGGTTCCATAGTGCGTTCGTGTTGCTCCAATCCCAACCCTCTTTCCCCGTGCCTTGCTTATGTTCTGAACATGCTGGTCACTGTCCAGTGGTCCTCTCTCCCTCCTGCCCCTTCCTTTTCTGTCTCCAACTCACACTGGCTCCTGCCTTCATGGGGTTGCCTAGGTCGCACACCAGCAGGCGGCTCTGGTTCACAGTAGAGTAGTCACAGCTCAGGCTGGAGAAGTTCTGGAGGTGGGGGTGGGCACAGGTCAGGTTTGGGTGCTCCCCTGGTGTTCCCCCCAATCCCCGCTTGAGAATCCCCTCTCACCCCTGGGTGTCTGACAAGTCCTGAGTACTCAGCCTCTGGAGGCGCTGTGACCCGAAGCTCAGCCTCATAGGCACCTCCCTCACCCACATTCTGGGCGTGGAAAGTCAGGTTCAGGGCATTCTTGTCACCTAGGTACACGTGGTTCTGCTCCCTGGAGAGGGAACAAGGAGAAGAAACACTAGAATTAATTCTCAAACCAGGACAATGGGTAATAATAACAATAACAACAAAAATAAAGTAGTAATAGACACCATTAACTGAGTTCCGACTCTACAGTGGGCACTAGGTTTCATGCTTTATGTAATGATCACGTTTTCATCTCCAAAAACTCAGAGAGGGGCTGGGGGTATAATTCAGTGACAGATTCCTTGCCTATTGTGCGAGGGCCTGGGTTTGATCCCTAGTAATGTACGTGCATTCACACACACACACACACACACACACACCCAAACCAAAAAGTCAGAGGAATAAATGCTGTTATTCTCACTATACAAATGAAGCAGTTGAAGCTCAGAGAAGTTCAGTACCTTCTCAAGATCTACTTTTCCTATGTCCCTATTCTACTTTTCCAGGTGGTAAGACATCTGGAACACCCTAGCTCATTGTCAGCCCCCACATACCCAAATACTTCCAGCTGTAGGTCAGGCACACAGATGTTGTCTTCTCCACAGTCCAGCAAGATCTGAGCCTGGAGAGCAGGACACCCTTAAGATGGGGAGTTTCTACTGTTCCTGGGCTACAGGCTCCCCACTCCCCAGGGCCTTAGCCCCTTGTGCCCAGGCCTCTGTCCTCCTAGGCCCCCTCCCTTCCTGGTCCTCACCTTATCTTCTATCCGGCTCTTGCTCTGATAATGTAGGACGGGCCGGAGGCCATGGCTGTCCACGGGGGCTTGAGGGTCCAAGGAGAAGTTGAGGGCGATGTGAATGGGGGAGAGTTTATCTCGGAATTCTGACTCATTCTGGGGCCGGGGAGAAAGTTCTCAGGGTCAGGGGGTATCCAGGGACTTGGCAGCCTGGCTTCTTAGCCTCTTATTCCCCACTCAGGGACCCAAGTCTGACTGTTCTCACTATTTCAGAGTCCCTGGCAGCCCGGTTCTCAGCTCCTCAAACAGAGAGGCCTCCCTTCCTCAGCCAGACCCCCTCCCCACGAGCCCCAAGCCCTTCGAGGAACTTTCCCAATGTCTTCCTCCAGAAGAGGCCTCCGTTCCATGTGGTACCCCTCCCTGACCAGTCCACACCCACCCCCAGGGCCATACCCTGAGGTAGATCTTCATCTCTCTGCAGTCCTCCCGGGCCCCATTCTGGATGAGCAGTATCTGGGTCAGTGTCGCCTGTCTGGAGGCCAGGAAGAGTGCCCGCCGTACCCCTCCCTTCTGCTTCTGCCAGTCCAGCTGGAGTTCCACCGCAAAGCCTGTACCCCGGGGACTAATAACTTATGGGGATCTACCTCTCCCTCCTGGTCCACTCAGAGAGAAAGGAGGTACCCGGTCTCCAGCCCCGACATCCCAGCCTAGGGCCTGAGAGACCCAGGCAGTCTTCTCACCAATGGAGTTGGGGACATGTTTTCCAGAAGCATTGAGGCAGAAGCTAAGGTTGATACTGGAGAAAGACCAAGGAGAAAGCTGGTGAACACACTGGTACAGGCATCCTCTCTGCTCCCACCTCTGGGCAGACCCTGGGTAGAACACCCCCACCGTCCCCTTCCTAAGTCAGATTGGTCTCCCATCCTAGGTCCCAGGCACAGATCTCTGCAACCTCCTAGACCCAGCTCACCAGGCTACAGGGTTCCCTTCCAAGCTGCAGCTGCGTTCTTCTGGGTTGAACATGGCGGGGAAGATGGTGAGGGAGGCACTGGCAGACACGATGGGGCGACCCCTGCAAGGGTGGGTATGGGACAAATAGAATTAAGGCTCCTTTGAAACCTGTGCCCAAGCCCCAGAATGCTAGTTTCCCCTAGAGTGATTTTCCTTTCTATTTTGGTGATACTGGGGATTGAACCCAGGAGTCTCTACGATTGGGCTACATTTCCAGCCCTTTTTTGTGGGAGGAGGTACTGGGGACACTGAACCATATCCCTAGCCCCCTTTTTTATTTTTTCCTAATTTTGAGACAAGGTCTTACTAAGTTGCTTAGGGCCTCACTAAATTGCTGAGGCTGACCTGGAACTTGTGACTTTCCTGCCTCAGCCTATCAGCTTGCTGGGATTACGGTAATGAGCCACCCCACTGGGCTTCTCCAACTCTTTAAAAATTGTTTTAAGGTGCTCTGATTGAACCCAGGGGCTCTATACCACTGAGCTACATCCCCAGTCCTTTTTGTTTTGAGACAGGGTCTCACTAAGCTGCTGAGGGTCTCACTAAATTGCAGAGGCTTGCCTGAACTTGCAATCTTCAAGTCCTCTTGCCTTAGCCTACCAAGTTGCTGGAAATCAAAGGTACCAGTCCTTTTTATTTTCCATTTTGAGACAGGGTATTGCTAAGTTGCTGAGGCTGGCCTGGAACTTGTGATTCTCCTGCCTCAGCCTCTTGAGTCACTGGGATTATAGGCCTGCACCACTGCACCTGGTCTATAATTTTCATAATTTAGCTCTAAGGAGAAATTTTCATAATTTAGCTCTAAGGAGAAACTCCCAGTTCCCAGGTTACCAGGCTGCTGTCCCCCCTTAGAGTTCGTACCTGTATACAACAGCCTTGTCCACACCAAAGGACCCCACAATCAGATCTGCAAAAAGCCAAGAAACCACCCCTTATAGCAATCCCCAAATCAGGATCTTTTCTTGCTAACCACCGCTAGTGTCATTGCCCCGAGGCTGAGTGGGGGAACAGCGCCATCTTGTGGCAGCATCCCACAACTGCACCTGGAAGCTTAGGAAGAGAAGTTGGTAGGGGTTTGTGACCAGGGAATTGGGAAGGGGCCTCAGGTAAAACTCACCAGGGTATCCGTTGCCATCCAGGTCTCGGCCTCCTCGAAGAGCAAAGCCAAAGAAGTTTGGGGCATGGCCAGTTGCCCACAGGGGCTGCAGAACCTGGGAAGGCTTAGAGCCCAGTCCCCCTGGGCCCCCAGGGAATACAAAAACTACCCCCTGCTGGGTTTCCCCACCAAAGGGAGCCCCAATGGCCACATCTGCAAGACACACAACATAAATCAGTCAGCAGGCCAGGAATCCAGGGGTCCAAATTTCTACCAATAGACCTCAGTACCCAGTATCCTATTTTTTCTTATCTGTCAACCCCTATAGTCCATCCCTACTCCTCCATCAAACCTCAAGTTCCAGACATTGGAATTAAAGTCTGCACCCCTCCTTGGAAAATCACAGGGCATTTGGTGTCTTAGCTGAAGGACACCTTTCCAATTAACCCCTCCTAACTGAGGCCCCCAACTCGTCCTTAGTGCTCTGAAACCATTTTACTTACCATTGTAGCCATCCTGGTCCAGGTCCCCCAAGGGGGTCAAGGAGCTGCCAAATCTGCCAAATTCATCATGGCCAGTGAGGGTAATGGTGGGTGTGGGCTCTATGCCAGCCAGGTGCTGCAGGTATACATACACTCTGCCCACCTCCTGAGGCCGCCCATCAGCTGTCCGCTCCATGAGTAGGGGTGCCCCCACTAGTAGGTCATCCAGCCTGGGGAAGAGAAGATCCAGGCATCCTGATACCCTGTCTTGCCACTCCCCTCCCATTCTAGTGCCAGAAATCCAGACATCCTGGGTCCCCAGGCTCTTTCCTAACCACCAGGAGACCTGAGGTCTCCAGTTTTAGCTCTCAGCTCTGTCCATGTTCCTGAGCAAGGGGAACACAACCATGAGTGAGAGAAAAAGCCCTGGAAAAACACTGCTTGCAGTCCATCCCAGCCCCACTCTTCCCTCCAGGATCTAGTCAGGGCACCATGGCGTGCCCTTCCCACTACTCACCCATCTCCATTGACGTCAGTGGCAGCCACCGCATAGCCAAAGTAGGAGGCCATCTGGGGGAGGGGCAGGATAAAGGGGCAGCATGAGATCAGAATGTGGGGTCAATAACCAGGATTAAGGGACAGTCCAGAGGCTGCCAGGAGGCAGGGAGTTTGATGTTATTGGGTCAGGGTTGAGGCCTGGCTGGCAGTGAGACAAGCCAGTGTGGGGGTGGGGAGTGTCCTTACCTGTTCCCCTGAGAAGTTGTAGAGAGATCGGATATCTGATCCATTAAGGATGGTGACCTGGGGGTGAAGGGATAGGCCCATTATTCCTGAACCTCTCACAATTGAAGGACAAACGGGTACAGGGTGCCTGAAAGCAGGCATTCCTCAGACATACACTAATGGCCCCTAACTCCTTCATGAGCTTTGCCCTCCCATTTCCAACTCTATGCCAGGTGGCTCTGCCTGTGGGCGCTTACCAACTACTGACAGATTTCACATTTTTCTGTCTGTGGTCCTTCTCTACCACTAGAATAGTGAGTAGCACATCAGTGGGGACAGGAGCTTAGTTTTGTTCTTTGCTTTTGCCCCAGAACCAAAAATAGTGCTTGGCGAGTAGTAGACTATTGTAACTATGACTGAATGCACACTGGGGCCTCAAACCCAAGATGTTTAAAACCTAAGTCATCTCTCATCCTCTAGCTCCCCCCAAACACACTCATGCTTCTCCTATATTCCCCTTAGTAACTGGCCTTCCCAGTCTCTTGGATCCTGCTCTTCTCTACTCTTGCTGCAGTGACTCAGGCGTGTGCCTTCCTCCCAAAATGCTGGACAGCCAGTCTCCTGGCCTCCTGCTCCCACTTTCATCCCCAGTGCAGTAGGACTGGCTGACTGCCCTAGAGTGAGTTGAAGATGGTCACTGTATCTACTGCCCACTCTCAGCTTCTTGCCTGGTTCACCAAGGCACTGGAGAATCTGGTCCTAACTTACCTGTTTGTTTGTTTTCTCCTCAATCTTTCCTTATTCTCCTCCTCCTCAATCAGCCCATGAAATTGCTAAACTATCTTGACATTTTTCTTTTTCCTTTTTTTCCTGTCCCCTTCATGCTCCTTCCAAAGATGTCCTCTCATCTCATCTCTGCTGAATCTCCACCCCATCTCTAGAATGAAATTATTATTTGCTCTTTACTGTTATATCACCTTGACTGGTTTTCTGAAATTTATCGTTAGTGCAGAAAGTATGTTGACTTTGGAAAAAGATAGACCCGTTGTGTGTGTGTGGTACTGGGGATTGAATCCAGGGGTGCTCTAACTCAGAGCCACATGTCCAGTCATTTTTATTTTCTTTGAGACAGGTTCTTAATAAGTTGCCAAGACCAATCTCAAACTTGCAATCCTCCTGCCTCAGCCTCCAGAGTAGCTAGGATTACAGGCATGCACCACTGTGTCCAGCTAGACCTGGTTTTAAATTTCTTTCCAGCCACTCATTAGCTGGGTGAGCTTAAGCAATTTACTTGATTTCTTAGAACTCCAGTTTTGTCATGTGTAAAATGTGAATGATAACATCTACAGCATAGACTTGTTGTGAAGAACAGCATCAAGAATGGACAGTGTCTGCTGCATTGAGGGGCTCCACCCCAGAAGAGAATTATGTGTGTCTTATCTCATGTACTTGATTAGAAGCATCTTATGAGATGGGGTGTGATGTCTTCTTCATTTTCTTGTCTCTTCCCTCCCCTCAATACAGGCTGTTCACTGAATGACGGCCTATGGCATTCTTATCTGTACAGGCACTTGTCCTGGTCTAATAATAACAGCTGCCCGTTGTACCCTGCCTAACAATTCACTAAGTACTTTCACATGCGTTATCTCATTTCACCCATATAAGAGCCTTGTGAGGTCAGAACTATTATTATCCCATTATACAGAGAAGAATGAGGCTTAGAGAGGTTAAGCAGGGAGCAGGATGTGAATAAAAACAGAATAATTTATCCAGAGTAAGTGCCAGAACTTGAACCCAGGTCTGACTCTAAAGCCTGTGGTGTTCTGGCCCACTTTTTGAGCCCTTGCAAACTGCTGAGCATGGTTCTTTGTGCTTAGCCAGCACGGGGGGGGGGGGGGGGGGGGGGGGGAAGGCCGGGTCTTACGTAGCCATAGGTGAGGTTCCCTTTGGGCACACCAGCGACAAAGTCTGTGAAGAGAAGGCAGAGTTGTGGGCTGAGGCAGGGGAAGGGGAGGAGCAGATGGTGAATGTTAGAATTCCGGGGCCCCTATTTCCCCCCACCTTGGCCCATCCTGGGGACACACTGACCTTCTGTGTCATCACCACTGAATTCACCCACAGCCACAGAGTATCCTGGGGAACAGGGTGGGTGAATGTTAGCATTTATGCTTTGGGACTCCTCTGCCCTGACCCACCCTTAATCCCTTCCCCTCCCCTGCTGGGCCTTCATGGACAAGTACAGCAGAGGGGCTGGTGGTGCCTGAGTGGGAGAAGGGAAGCAAGGGTGTAGGGGAGGACAGGGCCCTTGAGTGCTTCCCCTGCCATCCCCTCCCCACCTGCTCACTCACCCAGGTAACTGTCATCATAGATGGAGCTGGCCTGTCGTGTCTGCAGCTGCCCCTGAACCAGGTTGATCAGGTACTCTGGGTAATAGGACTCCGCAATCTGCTGCTGAGTGGCAGACAGGATCTGGCCTGGGGAAGGGTGGTGTGGAGGGGATGGATGGAGGGCAGGTGGCTGAGGGGACTGTGGAGGCTGGCCAGGTAGGATTCCATGTGTGGATCTCGGAAGGGAAGTGTGTAGAGGGTGATGGAAAAAGGAGGACTGGCAGGGGCGAGGAGACAGAGGCAGGGAGGACTAGAGACTCTGGCTGGAGTGGGGATAGGACCAGCGCCAGGGGCCTCGAATGGACTAGAGAAAGGACTTACCTTGCCAGAAATAGCTCCCTGGTCCACCCAGGACCACACGGCCGGTCTGTGGGGGAGGGAGGTGAGTCCAACATCTGATCCTGACCTCGGGGTCCACTGCCCACCACCCCTAACTCCAGCGCACCCTCTCACCTTGGTGAACTCGGCACTGAAGCCCCCTTGGCAGTAACCCTGCCCTGCTGCCCAGCTGAAATCTGTGAGGGGAGATGGCAATGAGAGCAAGCCCCATACAGATGGGAAGGAGAGGGGAGGGAGCCAGGGGAAGGGCCTCAGGCTGGGTCAAGGTGCACAGGCTGAGTTGGGGGGCTGTGGGGAGTCAGCCCTGAGCACAGGAGAAATTCTCATGGAGATGGCGGAGTTGGCACACAGGTCTTCCCTCACCCCTACCTGAGCGGCAGGGTGCATACTCCAGAATGCGGGTGAAGTTATCCGTGGAGAGGTAGCAGGTGCCCACAGGGTCACTCAGTGGCTCCTTCTCTGTGCGCCAGCTGTACAGTGGAGCACATGCCTGCGAGGACCAGGAGGAGGGGGCTTTAGGTTTAGTCCAGTAAGGGCCTTCCTCCCTCCCTCCCTCCAGGCCTGGCCTTACTCCACCACCACCTCTCCCCCAGCTGTCACACCAGGTCCTCTGGCCCCTCACCAAGATGGAGGAGCCATGGGCTCGAACGGTCGCTCCGAACCACTGCAAGGACTTATATTCCACAGGCTCCTCTCCCTCTGTACTGGACAGTGAGGACTCCAGCATCCGGGAGCCTTGGGGAGGTGAGAAAGGGAAGTCTTGCTGGGTCTTGAGCTATTGAGCTCCAGGGCAGCCCCTGCCCTCAGCTGGGGATGCCCAGCACTTTCAAGCCCTGAGCTCCAGTGACTTACTGGGAGAGGGTAAGCGGAGAAGAATCTTTAGCTTATGTTGTGTGCAGACTCAGCCCTCTTCCACACACACATACACACACACACACACACACACACACACACACACACACACACCTCACACAGGGGTTTCTAGAGTTGCCTCCCCAGGATCCCCCAGCTTCCTCCCCCAGCTGAGACAGGATACTTGCAGTGGGCTGGGGCAGGAAGGTGATAGGGAGACTGGCTTTCCCCAAACCCAGGGTGTAAGTACAGCTGCACTTCTTGGTCTGTACCTGGGCCTATGTCTCTAACAGGATCCTCCTCACAATCTTTCTTGACATTCCTCTAAACCCAATCTCTGCTCTCTATATGACCACCTTTCTTATTCTTTTTTTTTTTTTTTTGGCACCGGGATTGAACTCAGAGGCACTTGACCACTGATCCAATCCTCAGCCCTATTTTGTATTTTATTTAGAGACAGGGTCCCACTGAGTTGCTTAGCTCCTTGCTTTTGATGAGGCTGGCTTTGAACTCGTGATTCTCCTGCCTCAGCCTCCTGAGTTGCAGGGATTACTATTGTGCCCAGCCTTTCTTATTCTTCTGATTTTTATCATGTAGACTTTTTTGGGGGTATTGGAGATTGAATTCACTGAGCTATATCCCCAGCCCTTTATATTTTTTTATTCTGAGACAGGGCTTCACTAAGTTGCCTAGGTTGTCCTCCAATTTGGGATCCTCCTGCCTCAATCTTCAGAGTAGCTGGGATTACAGGGGTGTAGTACCATGCCTGGTTTCTTTTAGGCTTTTAAAAATCAATCTGTTGGGGCTGGAGCTGTAACTCAGCATAGAGTACTTGCCTCGTACACATGAGGCACTGAGCTTGATTCCCAGCACCACATCTGAATAATAAAATAAAATAAAGGTCCATCAACAATTAAAAAATAAAAATTTTTTAAAAAATCAGTCTGTTTAGGGACTGGTGGTATAGCTTAGTGGCAGCACACGTGCCTAGCATGCACAAAGATTTGGGTTCCATACCAGCATTGCAAAAAACAAAACAACACAACAGGAACAAAACAGTCTTGTTTCATGATTCTTAACTCCACTGTTTCCAACTTTTTTTTAAAATATTTTTTTAGTTGTCAATAGACCTTTATTTTATTTATTTATATGTGGTGCTGAGAAACAAACCTGTGCCTCACACATGCCGGGCAAGTGCTCCATCACTGAACTACAACCCCAGCCCTGTCTCCAACTTTTCAAGTTTGCTTTTTTTTTTTCCTTTTAGTGGTACTGGGGGTTGAATCCAGGGGTAGTCTATCACTGAGCTACAGCCCCAGCTCTTTTTATTTAAAAAAAATATTTATTTTTTAATTGTACACAATACCTTTACTCTGTTTATATTTATTTTTATGTGGTTCTGAGGATCGAACCCAGAGCTCACACGTGCTAGGTGAGAGCTCTACCGCTGAGCCACAACCCCATCTTATTTTTTGAGACAGAGTTTCACCTGCACTTGGCCTCCTCCCCATCCTTTTTTTTTTTTTTTTTGCAGAGCCGGGTTCACATTTAGGGCCTCACATATACAAGGAGAGTCTTTTACTGCTATATGTTCTCTTCCTTTCCCCTCACCGAAGTCTATCTCTGGAGATAGCCTGCTGCAGTTCATATCCTTGCTGCACCATTTACTAGCTGTATGACCTTGGACAAGTGATTTAAACTGTCTCCTCACTTGTACAATGGGGACAATAATACTTCATACAGTTGTTGGGAGGATTAAGTGAGTTAATATTATGTGAGTGGTCACAACAGTGCCTGGTACAGAGCAAGTGCTCTGAGTATTAGCTGTCAGTCTGTGGCTGCCTTCCATCCACCTCTGGGCCTCAGGACTTTGAGCAACGTGAGGGCAGTGGCTGAATCATCTTCCAATTCTGCAGCAGGAGCACAGTGCCTGGCATGCACTATCACTTAGTCAATGCTTAGTTAAAGGAACTGAATAGTGTGTGAGACTCTCCCTGTCTTTGTCTGTGTTATAGCCCTGGCTTCTCGGAGTTGTGGGTGATTCAGTGGAAATGAGAGCCACATGTTTCTGAATCATGCCCGCCCTCCCTGGGCTGGGCTGGGAACGTGGAGCGAGTGCCATGGGGAGCCACTGCTTGGAGCTGGAGCACCAGAGCTGCCGCTGGGAGGGCGTGGCCTCAAAGCCCGGCAGGCTGCGCCCCTGGCTCCAGGCCCCACCCAGGCCCCGCCCCCAGCTGCAGTCTCACCCCTCCTTCAATCTCTCCCTGAACTGCACCAGCCTACCTTTGCTGTCAAATTCGATTGGGGTGCACTGTGCAGGGCTGGCAGCCCAAGGACAGAAGTAGACGGCACCACCCTGCAGCACTCCAGGCTGGCTGGTGTTGGCCTTGGGTGCTCCCACCAGCACACTGACCCTGGGGAGGGGAAAGGAAAGGCAGTTTAGGTTGGCTCCTAGGTCGCGATCTGTCTCTGAAGGCAGGAAGGACCCAGGCCTCCGGGCCAGGGATGGCTGGGGGTGGGGTAGATGCCCCCTGGGTTGTATTTATATCTCAGAAGATGCCACAGATGCCAGAGGCATAGGCTGGAGTCAGGCGGTCCCCATGTGCTGCTGTCACTAACCCAACCCCTCCCCTCCTCCCACCACTCTCTCTCCTACCTTCCCCTATTAATAAAGAAAGGAAGAACCAGAGTCAATTATAGGAAGGGGAAGGGGGGCCAAAGGGCCTAGACCCCAGTTTCTCTATCATCTCTATCTGCCTGCCAAGATTAGATGCACAGCCCAGCTGAAGGAAGAGCTCCGTGGTAGAGCGCATGCTCAGCATAGATTCTGGGTTGGATCCCCAGGACCAGGGGGAAAAAAAAAGGTACATAATAATCAAATGCAACAAGTGGCCTCCAATTGAAAATTGAATCAAAAGAAAAAAAATTTTAAAGGGACAAATTAGATGCACAGTCCTGGAACCCCAGACTCCTGTGGAGCCTGAGTCCTCTCACCTAGACTGTACTCCTTGTCACTAGCCAGATTGCTTCCCTGGGCCAAGACCCAGGCGTCCAGCTGCCCAGCCTTGGGGCGTGTAGGAGGAAAATGTGAGTCCTGGAAATCAGGCAGTAGAAGCAGAGAGAGGAACTGGAGGATGGTGAGACAGATTGTTCCCCTGAGCCTGGGTCTGCCCTCCCCCTGGAGCCTGCACTGGACAGCACCTTCCTGGCTAGGTTTCTGTCTCAGCCCTTGAACCCTTTTCACATACCAGCCCCACAGGACTGAATTCAAATTCAGCTCAACTGCAAGCCGTGTTCTCCACATGGTGGCTCAGTTCTCCCCAGAGAAGTTGGTCCCTGATAGGGGTCCTATGTCATGGGCTGTTCATAGTTAATGTCCCAGACAATCTTCCTGCCTTCAGCTCTACCTCTGCCATCCCCAGGTCCCTTGCCTCCAAGGCTTCCATACAGCTCTCCTGGCTTTCTCTTCTAGGGTCTTCTGTGGGGACTTCATCCCATAGCCTGGGCAACTTGTCTGGGCTCCTGGGCATCCCCACAAGCCTTGGTCCCTGCTGTTCTCTTATATGTGCCTCTGGCAACTCTTCAGTCTCTGCATCCTTTTGTCCCTCGTGCTGGCTCTCTTGGTTTAGGTTGTGGTGTCTCTCTCTTTTGGTTTCCGTCCCCATTCATCTTTCAACACTCTCAATAGCCATTCCTCCCTGGACTGGAGGATCTTCCTCAGCCTTTTCAGTAGGAAAGCAGGCCCAAGAGGGGGATTGGGCAGAGGTCACAAAGGCTGGGGGTGTCTTCCAGGAGGACCAGCTATATTGAATAGGGGAGGGCTGAGGTCCAAAAGGAATACTAGATGGGAACACAGGGAGAGCAGGCCCGAGGGGACTAAAATGTGTGTGGGAAGGGGTCTATGAGGGTCTATGAGGGTCAGAAGATGAAAATGGAGGAGAGGGAAGGCAGGGTCCAGAGGAATGGGAGAGGGGAGGCCAAAGAGAGAGAGTTCCTGAAGTTATGGGGAGTGGAGAGGGGAGGTTCCAGCTTTGGTTACCCTGGGGACAGGAAATGTTTACTGCCTGTAGCTTCCTGTCCTCACTTCTCCGTTTGTCTCCCACCCGCTGGGCCCCACCCCTCTCACTCAGACATTACATTCAGTTGGGGGTGGGAGCTGGCCACTCCAAAGGCACAGGAACCTGGTCAGTTGCAAGGCGAGGCTGGGGATCCTGAGAGGTTGTGTCGCCTCAGGGTTGGGAAAGGCGCTGCCTCAGAGAACTTGGTCACAGCCCTTAGGCTCCAGAAATCAGAAAGGGTCACCAACTGGAAACAGACCACTGGACGGTCCAGGAGTTGAGGTCAGACCCTAGCTCAGCATGGGCCTGGGTAACACCAACACTGTGTCCTTCTTTCTCTGGGTTACTGCAGAAGTCTCACGAAGACAGGGACCCTGTTCCCACTCCCAATTTCTCTCTAACAGCCACTTTTCCTGGGGAAGAGCTGAGCCTAAGTCTCCTGGGATGGCTTGAGGAGGAAGCTTGGAGATTAACAGGATTGGAAGGTGACAGACAGGCTTTACAAAGCTTGTGAAGCCCACAAGCCCTGACTACATGAAGGTTCAGGACACCTGTGTGCAGGCATAAGACACAGATCCTGACCTGCCATGCTGCCCATGGCCTGTACTTGAAGACTTGGCTGCTCTGCCATCCCTGGTCAATTCAACACCCACTCCCCTTCCCCCATGCTAAGTGAGATACCTAGAGCCTGGGATGCCATGTAAGTGAGTTTGTCCTTATTCCCCTTCTCCTGGTTCCTGCTTCCTAAATCCCATACAAGCTGGGTCCTCTTAAGGATTCAAGAAGGTAACAATGGAGAGTCCTTGGGCCGTTTTCAATATTTAGAAAGCCTGACGGGAAATCATGCATTTACTGATAAGGCAGCCCAAGTTAATTAAAACTTCTAGTGTATTTGTTTTTGGCTAGAATTGTATCAGCTCCTGTGGGGAGATGATATCGCATGCTGGTCAGAAGTTCTGATTGGCAACTGTAGATGTTGGTTAATAAAAAGTGAGAAAACCCATTAATTATTCCTTACGGAATGCAGTTTGGCCGATAAACTTCCAAAATTGAGTCCAAGGGATGAAATAATTGCCATAATTTATTTCAAAGCCCAGAACCCTGAGATTCTAGATTTAGTCCTTGGAGACACAGACTGTCACAACAGACACTGCAGAAGCACCCACTGGTTTTGACTGGTGTAGATGCCCACAGAGGTGCTGCAAAGGGAGGCCAGCTTGGTTCTGATGCTCCGTAAGTTCCAAAGCTGCTGACCTAGGCCTGTGTCCTCTTTGAAAGAGGGGGTAAACTAAGTCACAGAGAAGTTAAATAATATGTCCAGGGTCACTCAGAATTCTTCCTAGCATAAGAATCAGAAACTAGGAATCCTGGTTTCTAGGCCAGAGTCCTGGTCCACACCAGAGCCAATTTATCCCCTCTTCTCCTCCTCTCTCCTTCTCCACTATCTCCATAGCAGGCTTCTGATTAACCAGTTCCCGTTCAATACTCAGTTACTGTTTCACTCTGATGGCCTGACAAGGTCAGGTGGCGAGCAGCAAGTGGATCGGGGCCCAGTTCCTATAGGTCCTGTGGGCCCAGCACTGACCAGACCAGAGGGGGACACCTATTCCGAAACTTCAAATATATGCCTGGGATTCACAAGGAGTTTGCCTGGTTGGCTGGGGGGAAGAGCTGCCTCGGGCTGCTTAGCTCAACTTGCTGAGCTCAGACTGTCTACCTCTCAAGTGTCCTGGGCCAAGTAGCGTCCCTCTAAAGTTTTAGATTCTCTTCCCATAAAGTGATGGGTTGCCCTTGAGTGGTCCCTAAACTAACTTCTAGTTCTAAATTTCTAGGACTCCTGACAATTCAGTTTTTATATATATCAAACGCGGCGATAATGCTTTCTCTACTCCACACGAGGGTTTTTGTAACAATCCAATGGAGAAATCGATATGAAAGTGCTACAGGAATGTGAAGGACTTTTATTACTATCATGGTTACAAGCAAGTACTAAAAGCAGGTAATGGAGGAAAACATAAACAAAGAACAAGCCGGTGGCCAGGGAGAAGAAAACCATAACAGAAATCAGCTACCCAAAAAACTCATGCCTCCCATGTACTGATCACTCTGTAGACCAGGTGTCTCATATATTTTGTCTCTTTTAGTTCTTAGAATAAGTTAGGCATCTGATGTTTATGGGAAAATCAGGCTCCAAAGGTTTACAGAACTTGGCTCTACATGACAGTTCTTTTTTTTCCCCCTTTGGTACTGTGGATTGAACCCAAGGGGCACTTTACCACTGAACTATATAGCTCCAGCCCTTTTTATTTTTTATTTTGAGGCAGGGTCTTGCTAAATTGCTGAAGGTCTTATTTGGTTGCCCAGGCTGGCCTTGAATTTGAGATCCTCCTGCCTCAACCTCTTTGGTAGCTGGCATTATGGGTGTGTTCCATGATGCCTGGGTACACATGACAGTTCTTTTTGTGTGTGTGTGGTGATGGAGGTACCAGGGATTGAACTCAAGGGCATCAACCACTAAGCCACATCCTCAGCCCTATTTTGTATTTTATTTAGAGACAGGGTCTCACTGAGTTGCATAGTACCTCACTATTGCTGAGGCTGGCTTTGAACTCACAATCCTCCTACCTCAGGACTGCCCACCTTCCAGCTGCTGGGATTACAGGCATGTGCACATGGCAGTTCTTTAACTGGGAAGTGGTAGGGACTCACACCCAGGACTGCCTGACTTCACATTTTGCTCCTACCTGCCATGCAACCTCTGAGATGCTCTCCCTGTCCTCTGATGCTATTTTACTGTACTGCATGAAAGGTGATGCAGAAGAGAGACCAAGAACACTCAGGTCCTTCCACTCTGGCTGTGGTCCTAAATGAGGGGCTATGTTGTCCCAAGGGAAGGGGAGGAGGTCAAAGGCCCAGCTGTGGTGGGAGGAAAGTCACAGAGGAGGCAGAATGTTACAAATGCTACTCTAAGAGGGTATTACACAGAGAAAAAGAGAGGGGAAGGAGTGTAAGCTGGACACCTGGGTTCTCTTGGGAGGGGAGATGAGCAGAGGGGAGGTGAAGGGAGAATGCTGGGCCCTGTTTTAGAAGAGGGCTTCAGGGACTGTAAGATCAGGGCCAGGGGCCAGACAGACAGCTAGGGGACCAGGAGTGTGTGAAATCCAGATGTTTTAGAAGAATGTTTTAAAAGAGAAATGACACTCTTGCATTGGGGTGGGGAGGGCAGGGGAAGGTTAAAAACCCTGATCAGTGAAGAAGACCCCATTCCCTCCCTCACACCCTCCTCTATTCCATTAGGATTGTGGTAAGAAGTTTGAGGGGGCCTTGGGGAGGCAAGGCCTGGCAGAGGTTCCAGGCCAGGGTGATGCAATGGGGTTTGGGCAAGGGGCCAGGGAGGTGGGGTGGGGACCTTGAAAAGCCCAGATCTAACAGCTGGGGCCTAAAATCTTTTTTTTTTTTTCCCCCAGCCCAAGTCCCCCAGACAAAGGAGATGTTTGCTTCCCTCCCCAATTGAATTAGCTAGATTAGCCCCTTTTCTCCAAAAATTAAAGAAAGTGAGTAGAACTCAGGTAATGGTATCATGTGCAAAAACAGTTCACCTCTGATAGAGGTCCTATCACACCCTAGATCCTGGGGAATGAGAGGGGTGGTGAGCAGTGGGAAACTCAGAGCTCAGGAGGAGAAACAGACTGATTACTCCAGTCATAGTGGAGGATCAGGCATCTGGGGGTCCCTGGCCCAGTCAGGAGCAGTCACTTTCCTCTCCTCCCAGACCCCCAGTGCAAAAAGAAAATCCTTGTTCTAATGTGACTTTGGCTCTAACTGTGGTTTTTCCAAGCCTGTGGACACCCCATTTTCCAGGCACTCAGGGTCCGGGTCTGCTTGTCACCCTGGGGAATTGGTAATAAGAATCCTTTTTTGAGAACTTCAGGGTCTTTGAGTCCTTGCTTCTGGACCTTTTGGCCAGCGCGAGCCGGCATCTACCCAGCTTCCTACCCTAGTCCCAGAAGTTTTGGTCTCAGTTCAGCTTCAGCCACAAGCTACAGGAAATCAGCTTTTCTCTTCCTCCCAAGAGCTAAAGGAAGAGGGAAACCGCCCACCCCCCTTCACGCGCGCACACACACCCCTCCCGTGCACCCGCCCTTGACTGAGCCCGCCCCCAGCCCCAGCGCCCCCAGTGCCACGGTCCCGGGACTCTCCCCAGGTTCTTGGAAACCCCGGGTCTAAATAGAGATTGCGGGTGGAAGGCGGTGCAGAAGACTGTGGAGAAAGGGGAGGGAGCCGCCATCCCCTTCCCAGGTCTTTCCCAAGTCTGAGTGAGGGGGAGGGATGAAGCTGGCCCCCATTTAACCTTCCGACCCCCTCCGCCTCTGTCTCCACTCTTACTACACAGAGCTCATCCAGCTTCTACCTTTTTCTTTCTGCACAATGCCCCACGAATCCCGAGGTTAGCCAGTGCCCCCCAAAGCCCTTCCTGGCCTCCGCGCCCCCTTTCCGCCCCCCGGTCCCCGTGCAACCCACAGATCTCAGCCCAAGACCCTCAGCTCCTCATTCATGTGCTCTCCTGTCTCCTGGCCTCGGGACTCCTGCTCAGACTCCTCCGGCTTCTAGCTTCGTGTCCTCTCCCCACCCGACACATGTCTCGCCACTGATCTCTCCCACACTCCAGGCCCCCCTGCACGCCCGCCACGGTTCCCTCCCTGCTCCAGCGCGGGCCCCCAACTCTAGCGTGGGCCCCCAACTCCAGCCCAGGTCCTTCCAAACTCCGCCCTCAAACTCAAGCTCGGGTCCCCTCCAGACCCCAGCCGCGTCCCCAGTCTCCAGGCGGCCCCAACCCCCATCCCGCCGCCCACCCTCGTCACTCACCCGTCTGTTCCTGGCCGGTAAAACTCTACTGAGAAGCCGAAGTAGGAGCCCGGGGGCCCAGAGAGCACTGCTGGGGCCTCTGCGTCTAAGTTGAAGCCCCCGACCCTGGGTGGCGGCGGCAGCAGCAGCAGCAGCAGCAGCGGCGGGAGCAAGGGCGGCAGCAGCGGCGGCAGCTGGGCTCGGCGCCGGGGACCCCAGCGCAGTCTCGCCGCGTGGAGTGGGGACCCTGGCGTCCGGCTCCCCATAGCGCCAGCTCTTCCCTGTCCTGGGGCCACCGACCCGGAGCCGCTTCCTAAACCTCCCAGAGGCGAATGACTCAACGCGGGGAGGAGTTTGCCAAACTCCCGGCTGAGCCCTCCCCCCGCCGGCCGAGGGGGCTGGCGGGGGGGCATTCCTGGGTCCTCCGGACGCCTAGCCCGCGCCCCCCACCCCAAAGGGGCGTGGGGGGGCCGCACCTCTCCACCCCCTCTCCCCAGCCCCAGCTGGAGGCCGGGTGTCTGGCGGGGTCAGACTGGGCGGGCTCGCGCTCTCCCCCTCCCCTCGCGTCCCCTCCTTCCTCCTCCTCCTTTCCAGATGTACAACGTAAACGCTCGGAAAAGGAGTCGGAAAAAGGGAGCGGAGAATTTCCTAATGAGGAAAGGAATCACCTCTGGAGGGCGGAGGGAGCCTGTGTCTGGTGTGTGGGGTCTCCCTCGCTTCTTCAGGGAGAACACTTTGGGGGTCTAAAGAGATAGGAGATTCCTCTGGCGTCTGGCCAACTGGGATTCCCCCTTGTCTTCCGGGGCCACCGGGTGCCTGGGTTCCGGCCAGCTGGATTGGGGACTCGGCAGTCGAGGTACAGAGCGCTCCCAGTGAGCCTGAAAGTGGCTCCTGAGTTCCGCTGCCACTCCCCTCCCCCTCCAAGCTGCTAGAATTGAAACCCCACGAGTCTGGGGTCATTCACCAGCAGGATTCCGCCTCAGGTCTCCCACCTGGTTGTAGGGAATGGAAACCTCTGGGAAGCCCCTTCCTTGGATCTGGCAGTTGACGAAACTTGGAAGTGGTTGGCCCCTCAGTACCTTGATCAGACTGGCCTGATTCCTACAGGGCCTGGGGAATTATGGAAGGTGATGGTGGTGTTGAGGGGTGTCTTACAGAGGGGCCCAACCTTCAGTTTCTATTGACTCGAAACTTTGGGAGCTGGAATCCAGACCCCTTATGCCCAGCTCCCTTGTGGAAGTACAGGAAGGGTCTGTCCTACAGGAAGTCAGTGACCCCCTGCCCATCCCTTCCCCCAGCTCTGGCACTGTGTGATGAGATCACCTTTCAGGACTCTAGTCTTTATCTTAGTCTGGGGGAGGGGGATCAAGGAGCCTAGATTCTCTCCTAACCCCTTCTCCTTTTCAGTCCCTTTCCTGTCTTTTTCCTCCAGAGTCTTCTTCCAGGATAATACGCCCCCAAAGTCAAACCCTGATCATTGTCTTTCTCTGTTTTCTGCCAGATTCTAACCTGGGGGGCTCAGAATAAAAGTGCCCACAGTCAACAGTTTTCTTCCTGCCACAACTCTTCCCTTCACTGTTCCTCTACTTCCTGTCCCAAATCACCCAGCTAGTTTTTCAAAAGCCTTCTCCAGAGCTGCTGCAGCCCCAGGGAGAGGCCTTCTGATCCCACCATGGGTTGATGCTAGCCCCCATCCTACCCACATCTGTGTCCTGACCCTTTCTCAGGTGCAGAACCCAAGGAATGTCCGAGTCAGGATCTTAAGCATAACAGTGCCCAAAGGTAACCTATAGTGAAAACCACTCTAGCTAAGGGGCTGGGAACCCGCTTTGGGAGGAGAAGAATGGAATCCTGATTGCTGTAGAACCCAGAAAAACACATGTATGTGAATTCTCCTTTCTCAGTTCAACCACTCTTTAGATTTTCCCAGGATTTGGGAGCTTGGGGGTGGGAGTGGGATGGGTGCAGGGAGGGAGGTGTGTGACTCAGCTCCTCCCAGGAGCTTTGGTGGGGGACAGGGGACAGAGTGTCCTGCCCCAGTCCTCCTCCCCACTCCACCCCGCCCCCAGTCTTGGCCAAGTCAAACAGGGCCCCCTCCCTGTCCATTCCCTGCTCCTGTTTACACCGGGAGCCCCTTAGTCATTCTCTGGCTGGCTTTTCTACTCTCCCCAATATCCCTCCTCTCTTGGCTGTCTCTGCCCTTATAAGTCCTCTCCCAGTGGCCCCAACACTGCCTGCCTTTCCTCTTGCCATGCCTGCTTTTGTCTGGCCTTCCTTTCCTCTGCTCCCAGTTGGGCCTGACTTTGAGATTTCCCTCCTGGCTGGAGATATTTCAGCATAATCCTCCGGGCCTTGAGACCATCCATCCAACATTCTGAAAGAGGAGAAAATGGGTGTGGAGAGATGAAGTGACTTGTCCAAGGTCACATGGTTTACCAGATAGGATGAGTCTAAAACCTAAGTGTTGTGACTCCCAACCCAAAGCCCTCTCCTCTCAGCCCACTCTCCTTTTGTCCTCTGCCTCCTTTCAGCTTTGTCTCTGTCTTGTGTATCTTTCAGTTTCTCTCTCTGGTGGCTCAGCATGGGTGCCTCCTAGTGTCTCTATTTTCTCTCTCAGACCTGATCTCTCTGCTACCCTCTGTCCCTCCATTGCTCAATGGGAATGATTTGATACGATGACTGACTGTTCCTAATCATGGTATACTCATCATGATGGAGGCACAGGGGATGAAGGACGAGGCCAGGACACTCACTGGGCTAGTACTGTCACCTATCAGCCTGCTCAGAAGACAGTTTCAGAACCAGAAAATGACAGAGGTTCAAGATGCAGGTGCAGGTACAGGTTCTAAAGCCAAGAGTCATGCTGAATTTCCGTAGCATGGGAAAGCGGTGGAAAGTATTAATAGTGATTTATTTAACACATGCTATATGCTTGGCTCTGGGATTCCCCTTTAAATTGCCTCTATCCCATTTAATCTTCCCAACTATCCAGCACTGAAGGTGTTGTTGTTTTCGTTTTACGGCCAGGAAACTGAGGTTTATAGGAGTGACTAACAATGTCAACAGAGAAAAGGGCAGAGGGGGAATCCAAACTCAATCCCAGTGGATTCCAGAGTCTTTTTTTTTTTTTTTTGGGGGGGTGGGGGAGGGTACTGGGGATTGAACTCTGGAGCACTCTGCCACTGAGCCACACCCCAGCCCTATTTTGTATTTTATTTAGAGATAGGGTCTCTAGGGTCTCACTGAGTTGCTTAGTGCCTCACCATTGCTAAGGCTGGCTTTGAACTCACGATTCTTTGGTTTCAGCCCCCCAAGTTGCTGGGATTACAGGCATGTGCCACTGAGCCCGGCCAGAGTCCTTCTTTTCCTATTATTAGCTTTCCAAACTGGGCTGGATTTCTATAGGGAAAAGCGTTCTAGAGTAGGGATTTTAACCTAGATCTGTTGTCCTTGGGGGTAGGGTGGGGGAAAGATTTTAAGTACAGGCCATTAATCCTTCTGAAACCGGATGGAAGTTTTATGTGTGCATATATGTGATAAAACTTAGTGGCCGCTTCTTCCCTTTAATTTCTTTCTTTCTTTTTGATAGGAGGGATTAAATCCAGTGGTGTTTAACCACTGAGCCACATCCCCTTTTTATTTTGAGACAGGGTCTTGCTAAATCGCTTAGGGCCATGCTAATTTGCTGAGGCTGACTTTGAACCCTCAATCTGCCTGCCTCAGCCTCCCAAGCCTCTGGGATCACAGGTGTGCACCACTGTACCAAGTATCAGTGGCTTCTTTTAGATTCTCAAATGCCTCGAAATTCTGAGAGCACAGTCAGGGTGCTCTGATTTCAAGACATAAGTTTGAGCCTTTTGAGACCCATAAAAAGCCTAGGTGGGTAGAGGTGGCTTCAGCTGAGGTTTCTATGAAGTAAAAGCTCCCAATTGGTGTATTGATGCCAACACAAATGGGTTATAGGTGTGCTGAGACTGATAATGACCCCCTCAATCCCTGAAGCCTGGAAGTATCTGGTTTTGCCAGAGACCCCAGGCTAGTGGCTTCTGGCCAGAGCAAGCCTCTCTTGATTACTTCAGGGAATTGTGCAATTATAACGTTCTCCGTGTGAACAGTGCAAAAAAAGACTGGTTAAGAGTTGGAGGAAAGGGGGCCAGAGGAGCTTGTTGGTTTGTGGCTCCTAAGTTTGGCTCTGGGCCCTCTTCCTCCTGCCCTGTGGTGGGGCGATGAGCAGAAGCTGGATTTCACAGAGGGAAGGAAGGAGGGACGTTTGTGGAAGGTTGTGGAGCTGAAGGGAGTGGGGGATCCCCAGCAGTAGAGTATAGGAGCCCAGTCATAGCAGGAGTTGAGTCCAAAGCCTGCTGAAGTTGGGGCAATGCTCTGTGCATGTGTAAGAGGGAAGTCGGAAAACCCAGGAGCCGACTATTTGAACCCATGAACTCTGTCACTGGCCTGACTCAGGTCTCTGCCTGGGGGAACTGATAGCTCCATCATCTGTGAGTCACTACCACCACTCCAACCCACTGTCTGACCTGGAGCCACCCCTCCCTCATGTCCCAGACTTAAAATAAACCCAGATTCCCCTCCCCTATCCCTACTTTGTTCAGAAAAGTGGAGGGGTGGATGAAAGATATTTGTTAGGGTGACAGGAGCAGTCCTGGGATGCTTAGATTCTCTTGGGGATCTAGGATTCAACCTAGTGATTGAGACTGTGGCCAGAATGTCTGCAGTCACTAAATTGGGAATTTTTCTAGGCTGCATAGGGCCAAAGGGTCAAGGACTAGTTCAAGGGCACTTATAATAGAGGGGCAGGGCTGAGGGCCTACTAGTATAAAAATACACAAGACCCAGGGGTCCTGAATGAGCAGGTCAATGGGAAGGAATTTGCCCACTCCACATCTTAACGAGTGTCTTTTCTTCCAACTTCTCTTCAGTTCTTAAAATTTTTTTTCTTTTTTTCAGAATTTTTGGAGGCTCCAGAATTCATCAGCAAAATATAATGACCCCAGATCGGGAGTTAAAAGGAAAATAAGATCCTCTGAAGTGTCCTAACATTGACCTCATTGTATTTGCTCACTTGCCCCAGCCCCATTACTTTTCTTCCTTCTTTTCCACTTTGCTGCCATGAACCTAAACTCTGTAGAGGAAAGGGGTGCCTGAAGCTTCTCAGCTCAAGGGCTTAGAGGCTGGAGGACAGACCCATCTGGGGTGGGAGCTGTGGGCGAGAGTGTCAGCTTCCTGGGATGGTCTTCCCAGATGTAAGCACATCTGGAGCCCATCAGGGAGGGACCTGGAGCACCATGATTCCCAGTGCACATCTGATTGGGGCTACAGATGAGCCAGGCATTCCCTCCTACTCCCATAAGTCTGTCTGCCATTTCTAGCCTTCTCTTGGGAAGGATTACCAATGGAGACAGGAAGTTAGGGCATTGGAAGGGGCCAGGGAGGAGAACAAGACCAGGGATTACATCCCCAAACTCAGACATGCTGTTTCAGTTTCAGCTCTTTTCAGTTCTTCCTGACCCCACAGAGATGACAGTATTTCTGATTAGTCAGAAATTGGCGTATGTGTGTGTGTGTGTGTGTGTGTGTGTCCTTAATGACATGAAGTTGGAGATGGTGCCCAACATGATCCCCCTCCTTGCTTTTCATGAACCTGCATAAGTCCTCTCCATGAGTTCACTGGACCTCTGGCACCTCTTACCTCTCCACCTCCAAACATACACACACAATCCTTCCTTGGCTGCAAATTCTTCCCTGTCCATCGTCACTTTACAATGAGCACATTTATACTTCAGGGATCATGTAGAAGGCTAAGAATAGGTTCATCTTCTTGCCCTTCCTTTCAGGAAGAGCTGACCTGTTGGAGGGCTGAACTATGGAGTAAATCCTTGCAAGAAGGCTCACTGTAAACCCTTGCAAGGGTTCCAGGTATCCCCAGCAATATTTCATAAGGGTAAAATAGAGTCGTTGGCACCAACATTCATGAGTTCTGTGATGTGCAGTAGTCCCGAGGAGCAGAGTTCCCTCCCTTTCTTCCAGAACAACAGTATGAAAAGGAACCACATCTTAAGAGATTTTTTAAAAAATATATTTATTTATTTTAAGATGTAGTTGGACACAATACCTTTATTTATTTATTTTTACGTGGTGCTGAGGATCAGACCCAGAGCCTCCCACGTGTGAGGTGAGCCCTCAACCATTGAGCCACAATCCCAGCCCCTTAGGAGATTTTTTTTAATTAACTAAAAAATATTTAAATTGATCAATAACATTGCATGTTTTTATCATGTATAAAATATGATACTTGAAGTATGTATACATTGGAAAATGGCTAAATCTAGCTAATTAACACATGCCTTACTCACATAGTTACCATTTTTCTTGTGACAGCACATGACACTTTTTAAAAAAATATTTTTTTTTTAAAAAGATTTTTTTTGAGAGAGAGAGAGAGAAATTTTAATATTTATTTTTTTTTAGTTTTCGGCATACACAACATCTTTGTTTGTATGTGGTGCTGAGGATCGAACCCGGGCCACAAGCATGCCAGACGAGCGCGCTACCGCTTGAGCCACATCCCCAGCCCATTAAAAAAATATTTTTAATGTTTTTTTTTTTTTCTTTTTTCTATCTTTCTTGTCTGCACTGGTCTTGAACTTGCCAAAGCTGGCCTCAAATTTGTAATTTGTCTGCCTTAGCCTTCTGATTTGCTGGGATTATAGGAGTGAGCTACTAACCCTGCTCATTTTTCAAGAATAGGATATATCATGATTAACTATAGTTACCTTGTTGTACAACAGATCTCTTGAAACATATTCCACCTAGCTAACTGTAATTATGTATCCTTTGACAAACATCTTCCTATCCTCCCCTCTCCCCTAACTATCCCAGTTTTTGGTATCACCATTCTACTCTCTACTTATACAAGATCAACTTTTTAGGATTCCATTGTGTGAGATCATGTGATATTTGTCTTTCTGTGCCTAGCTTATTTCATTTAATATATAGTCCTCCATGTCCATCCATGTTGTTGCAAATGGCAGTATTTCATTCAGTTTTTTTATGAGAAAGAATTTTTTAATATTTATTTTTTAGTTTTCAGTGGACACAACATCTTTCTTTGATTTTTATGTGGTGTTGAGGATCGAACCCAGCGCCCTGCGCATGCCAGGCAAGCGCACTATCACTTGAGCCACATCCCCAGCCCTTTCATTCAGTTTTATGACTGGGTAGTATTCCATTGTGTATATGTACTACATTTTCTTTATTCATTCATCCATTAATGAACACTGAGGTTGATTCCATACCTTGGCTACTATGAATAGTGCAGCTGTGAATATGAAGACACAGTTCAACATGCTAATTTCCTTTCCTTGGAGTATATACCCTTTAGTGGGATTGCTGCATCTCATTGGTATTGCCTTAGAAGATTTTTTCATGGGACTGCAAATTGAACCCAAAGCCTCATGTATGCAAAGCACTCTTTCTGCCACTGAACTACACACCCAGCCATGCACACCACACATTCATATTTATGAGACAGGGGTCTCATGTTTTGCCCTGGCTAACCTCATACTCCTGGATTGAAGGGATCCTTTTGTTACATGTTTGAGGCCAGCCTTGGCAACTTATCCTGTCTCAAATATAAACAAACAAACAAATAAATAAGCAAGCTGGAGATGTAGATCAGTGGTAAATTGCCCTAACCCCGAGTACCAAAAACAAAACACAAAAAAGTTATCCTTCTGTCTCAGCCTCTCATGTAGCTGGAACTATAGGTGTGATTCTGAGTCTCTCAGAAGATTCTTAAACCACCTTTGGACTCCGAGGTTGTGACCTACAAAGTTGAGTGATGATAATATAAAGGGAGGTAGTGTTGTACACAGTTTACAAATACAATTTATGAGTGGTTTATTGCTAGTTGTCTCGTACCAAAATCTATTTGGCTTCCTACATCGCCTATAGCAAAGGCTGCTTGCACTGTGCCCTGTCAGCACCCATTCTTTCCCACTTCAAGCATCAACCCTTGATTGGACTTCAAAGTCCCAGGGAAGAAGCCAAGAGGAGGAGCTCCCTAACCCCTTTGGCTTAGATTCCTTTCAATATCGGTCCAGCAGCACAGAGGCTGGGCACCGGGAGAACTCACTGCTCCATCTCTGATCAAATTTGGCTTAGGGTTCTAGCTGACAGAACTCTGGGATTAGAGAGTAGGGCCAGGATCTCTAGGTTTCTAAGATAGAGAAGGAATGTGTGATAGAGACTAATCAGGAAGAGGGGAGTTGGGGGTTGGGTAGAGAGATAGGTGACTGGGAGAGGGAAAGGTGGGATGAAGCCAGCAACTTCTACTTTCAGGAGACCAGCCTTTCTTTCAGGCCACACCCTTCCACCTGGGCTGCCATGGCTGGCCACAGCCCCACAGCTGGCTGGGGAGAGATCTCAACCTAACTGCCTGTATAAGCAATTGTTCACAGATGTTCTAGGAAAGGGGGGTGGTGTTCAGAGGAGGAAAGGCAGAATAGGGGGTACAGAGAAGAAACTAGGAGGAAGAGGGGGAGATTCATGGAAGGGAAAGAGGAAGTTTTTCTTAGGTAGGGAAGCCTGTGAAGACAGAGAAGTCCAAGAGAAAGTAACAGTTGAAGAGGGAAAGTGGGAGATGGAAAAGAGGGTCTCTTTCCCCCTGCAATTCACCTACTCAATGGATAACTGAATCCCCCTAAACCAAGACTCTGATGATGTTACTTCTCAGTTTAAAGCCTTCCATGGCTTCAATCTTTGAACCAGAAAAGACCTCAGATTGCTTTAAGTGCCTAGAACTGTGCCTGGTACACAGAAATTGCCTTTGATCTTGCTCTGCACACACTGTTGAGTGCTTACTAGTATATACAAAACTCTGAGGGCTTATGTGAAGGATAAAAAGGAAGAAGGAGGGGGAATTGGGCTAGGTTGAGGACATAAGAGCAGAGAGGGAGAGAAGAGAGGACTCAGGGAGAGAAATAGCAGAGTGTCTAGTGAGGGTAGCCAGGAGGGATGAGCGGTGGGTAAAAGAGAAGTGGATGGAGGAACCAGAAAGAAGGGTTCTGAAAGAGGGTGGGAGAGGGCAGGGAAAGGAAAAAGAGGGAGGATGAGGAGGGGGAGAGGAATGTGGAGAGGTGGGGCAGGTGTGGAGTCCTGGAGAGCGGAAGGTAGATAGACTATTAGCCTAGATGGAGGAGCCCGTCCTTTCCTGGGTCAGGAGCTCTCCACAGTGGGCAGGAAGCAGGCTGCCTGGCCTGCTCTTTTCCCCATCCCAGCCTACTTTCATTTATGCCCCAGGTTTCTCTGTCCTTTGTCAACCACTGAGCCACATCCCCAGTCCTTTTTTTTTATTTTATGAAGAGACAGGGTCTCACTGAGTTGCTTAGTGCCTTGCTGTTGCTGAGGCTGGCTTTGAACTCCTGTCACAGCCTCCTGAGCTGCTGGGATTACAGGCATGTGCCGCCACTGCACCGGACTGTCCTTGGTCATTTTTGCCTTCTTGTGTTGACTCTATTCTTTCCTAGGAACCCTGCCCTCTCCACCCCCACCTCTTAGATTCCTGAAGTCAACCTCCTCCCCACTCACCACCCTGCAGGTTAGTCTTCTAGGTCTCTTTTGGTCCCCCTCCTCTGGGTTTGTTTCCCAGGGTGAAGCAGACTGGAGGTGCATCCAGATCTGGTCTGCTCTTTGCTTAGCGCCCCTCCCCCCTCCAAACCAGTCTGTGGCTGAGAAGTTTGCGTCAGAAGTCCCCTTGGCCCCTTTCCTGCTCCTGAATCCCAGGGGCGGTATTTGGGGGTGGAAGGAGGGGTAAGGTCCGAGGTGGAAAGTCTGACGCTGAGTCCAGGCCCCCAGCCCCATTCAGACTGGCTGAGCTCATCTCTCCAAGCAACCACAGCTGGATGTTTTCCATGTGCTCACCTCAGGGAAGGGGCTGGGGGCCAGAATTCCAGACAGTGAGTTTCACCACAAGCAGGCTCAAGGCTGGATCACCCTCAGGTGCCTCCTCTTTACCTTACGAAGGGGACAGTCCTGAGGAAGGAGCAGGGAAAGGAGAAACAGGGCTTGAGAGGAATAGAGTTTGGACCCAAGTTAGCCCAGGTTTCTCCATCCCTCTATGGGAATGTTCACTCGTGGTGGCCAGGCAGGACTCGAATGTGTATGTGAGGTGAAAACCTGTGTGTGTGTGTGCATGCCAGCATGTGTTGTCTGAACTCCTGAACATGCTTGTGTTGGTGTATGCTTTGTTTGGGTTCTGTGTCCTGGATGGTTCTGTGTCCTGGTGGGCCCAAACTATGTGTGTGTGTGTGTGTGTGTGTGTGTGTGTGTGTGTGTGCACCTCTGCTCTCTTCCCAGTGCAGTGGAAGGTCAGACAGGTTTGGGACAAGTTCTTCCCACCTCCTCACTCCTTCTTTAACTCATAGCCTTCTTTTTCAACCACTGATAATTGGAGAGCTGGGGAAAGCAAGTACTGAAACAGAAATGGATCATTTTAGTAGAGTAAGTTGGGACAGTGGGACTTCTGGAGCTGGCTGAGGTGGGGTGATCATACCTCCTTGGACACACAGGCTGCGGGGAGTTGCTCTGGCTCTTGCCACTGAGGCTGCAGAGCTGGAAATTTTGGAGCGTTCCCTGTGAGGGTCTCTGCATCCCTTTCCTCCCTCTCCTGGAGGCTCTGAGTTGTTGGACAGGCTGGAGGAGGATGGTGGGAGGCAGAGAGGGGGTGGTAGGAGGCCCTTGGCTGTTTGTTCCTTGTCTTTCCTGACTCCTTTGTGGCAGCAGACTGGCTTCCTTCCTCTCTTCAGCACCTTGGCTCCCAGCTCATTTCCGCTCTTATGCCCTAGTGCAGCTTTCAGCCTTGCACAGTGCTCCTCTAAGCTGCTGGTCTTTTGGGGAAAGTGACCCCTATGTGGGTGCATAGGGCTAAGGAATACCAGTGAGATGCCAGGGTGCCCTTCCCTCATCTCATTCAGTCAGTAGACCTGGCTTGCATGGACTAGGGGAGAGGCTTGTTTGCCAGGGGATAGGAAGCAGGGACCCAGGTGTGTGAGATTACCTGGGTCCTGCCTCTCCTTCAGCCTGAGATGTGGGTAGAGCAGGGATGAAAGATGCCCCGCCCCCACCCCAGCTAGTCTCCCTCTTTGTGTCCCTACTTGGCTGTCCTTGCCTCAATCTGCCCCTGCCCCACCTCCCACCTCCATCCACTGCCCTACAAGTCAAGGAATGTAAGTTTCCTCTCTCTCTCATTGATTAGTCATGGGCACCCCGATCCCCGTGGGAACCGTTACTCACCCTTGGGCCCCCCACCTCTGCTGCCAGTCACCAGCAGTCTCCCCAGAACTGGCTGAATTCCTGTAGGAGGAGCTCACAGTCAGCAGTTGGACATGGGTGGGGTGGCAGTTAGTGGGGGTTGTGGGTGGTGGGTAATGTCCTAGAGACAGCTAGTTTTGGAACAGCAGTTTAATCTTATTATGGCCCAGAATCAGGAGTCCCTCCTTCTCCCCAGCACATGCACATATGCACAGGAGGTTATACTCTTGGTTCTAGCTACTTTAATAGTTATGGAAATTTAGGCAGGAGGGGAAGGGTTGGGGCAGGGGATTGTCTGGAGAAGGGTCCAAAGCAATTGAGCATCTAGTCCCTTCATCCTTGCTAGCTTTGGGGCCAGGAGTAGGGCCTGGGGCCTGCTCTTTGGACTTGGCTGAGTGCCCAGGCCTGGCCTCTGTCTCCCAGATTCAGACAGGGCCCTTTCCCAATAAGGAGCCTCCCAACTCTGGGTCCACTCCCCTGCTGCCCCCACCTCTCCTCTCCCCTCCAACAGATCCTCTGCCCTAAAATGGCCACGTTTTCCCTTTCTTCTTCCTTCCCTCCCCCATACCCAGGTTTGGGGCCCTGGGGAGGGAAGGGGGTTGGGCAAGGGTAAGATTGCACAGGGGCCAGATGGGCAGGTTTGGAGAAAGGTAATGAGATCCCAGGAAGATAAAGGAATTGGGCCACATGGCCCAGGTATGTCGGGGGTAGGGATGGGAACACAGCTCCCTAGAGTTATTCTCTTTCCTTTAATAATAATAGCTTAGTGTTTGGCATAAGAGCTTTACATACTGTTAACTTATTTAATTGGCACTGCCCTTCTGTGAGAGAGGTACTATCTACCTATTTCATAAGATAAAGCAACAGAGGCGAATAGAGGCTAATTAACTTGTACAAGATAAGTGGGAAAGCTGGGATGCAAATTCAAGTAATCTGGTTTCACTTTAGGAGAGATCAGCCCACCCAGCTGGTGCTAGAGCCTCATTGACAGGGGCATAAGGAATGCCTCTTATGGGGCTTATGGGGTAGTGATAGTCACAGAATCTGATTGCTCCACTTGGGACCCCCATGCCTTGGGTGTTTGAATAGATTCAGATTAAATATTCCTCCAAAGAGCAATTGACCCATTTAAAAAAATTTTTTTGGGGGGGGTATGGGGATTGAACCCAAGGTGCTTAACCACTGAACCACATTCCCAGCCTTTTTCTCTATATATTTTTTTAAATTTAGAGACAGGGTTTCACTGAGTTGGCTAGGGCCTCACTGAGATGGCAAGGCTGGCTTTGAATTCGAATTCCTCCTGCCTCAGCCTCCAGAGCTGCTGGGATTATAGGCATACAGCACTGTGCCCAGCAACAAATTCATTTTTTTAAAACATTTTTTTTAGTTGTAAATGGGCATAAAAACTTTATTTTGTTTGTTTACTTTTATGTGGTGCTGAGCATCAAACCCAGGACCTCACGCGTGCAAGGCAAGTGCTCTATAACTGAGCCACAACCCCAGCCCCAACAAATTCATTTTTTAAAAAACAAATCTAAGTTGGGTGTGGTATATAGGCCTGTAATCCCAATGGCTTGGGAGGCTGGGGCAGGAGAATCCAAGTTCAAAGCTAGCCTCAGCAATTTAAAAAACAAATCTATTTTTGAGTGATATGCAGGTTAGCACAGGATCCAAGTATGAGTGACTGGAGTGGAAGGTGGGAGGGGAGGGATGTATAAAAAGGGGCAGAAATAAGGTTAGGGATGCTCTAAGAAGAAACTAAGGTTGTGTGGAAGGACTTCCTGGAACCCCTCTCCAGTTTTGTTTATGTTCCAGGAAGTTAAAAATAATGATTTACTCTATCCACTGAGAGGGACAAAGGAAGAAGGGGATGAGAATTTTTATAGTCCTGAAAGCAGATGGGGAACCCCTGGGATGGATCCAGGTACTTGGCCTAGAAGTTCCAACTTGAACTCTGCCTTTTGGTTCTCAATTTTGTCTTTCCTAAACCAAAGGAATCAGACTACATGGTTCTTAAGGTTTCATTTTAGTTCAACACATTCAGATTGTTATATAGAAACTCAGGGGAAAACCAGAATGGGAGCTGGAGTCCTAGTGTAGGGGCTAGGGATAAACAAATAATTGGTAACCAGGATGAGCTCAGGGCTCTGGGGGAAAGGCTCTGCTGGGGGTAATGGGAGGGAGGCCAGGCCAGGCAAGTCAGACTCAAGAAAAAGTGAATGGAGGGTGGACTCATTCATTGGATCCTATACCTTCAGAAACTAAAACCTAGGAGTCTGAGCCTCCTGTCCAAGGAAACTGTAATGAAAGCATGAACTCTGGACTTCTAGGAAGGGCAAAATCCTAGGTCCTTCTGTGATTTTAAGGTATTACAAGGAAAAATGGCTATTTTTTTTAATCAAATACCAGTTACAGATATAAGCATTTTAACATATATTACCTCATTAACCTCAAAATAATCCTATGAAGCAGCATTTTATATCTTTCAAATTGATATCCACATTTAATTTTTCTAACATCCCTCTAAAGTTAACGAGACCATTTGATGAGGCATCTTTATAAGCAGGAAAGGATGAAAATGAGTTTCTAGCAGGGCTTTCTAACTGGTAAAGGTAGAAGTCCCTGGGAGGGGACTCTCACATCCTAGTAAGATCTTTCCTGGCTCTGGGCTTGCGGATTGGAATGGGGTATGCTTTCCAGCCCTCCACAAATAGATCCTAAAGATATGCATCTACATGCCAGGGTACTGTTTAGGAGTGAGAAAAAGCACCTTGATATCTTTGAGAATGTTTCTGAGAAATCTTTAGAGATAGAAATAATCATAGGGTTGGGGATTACCTTAAATTTGCAGAGACCTTGAGAGACCAGAAGCAGAATTCAGAATTCTGAGTGGGCTAGCTCTCCTTCTTCTCTTATCTTTTTGGTACTGGGATTGAACCCAGGGGCTCTCTACCACTGAGTTACACCCCTAGTCCTTTATATTCTTTATTTTGAGACAGAATCTAAATTGCCCAGGCTGGTCTCCAACTTGTGATCTTCTTGCCTTAGCCTCTGAGTAGGTGGGATTATAGAAGTGTGCTCCTCTTCATTTTCACCAACCACTGGTCCAATATCAGGAGAGAAGGAAACTAAATATATATAGAGGAACTTCCTTGTTATAGGGGGCTGATAGAAGATTACACCTCCTGTGGGTGATAATGAAGTTAATGCATTCTTCCATCTCTTACTGGGCAGGAGGTGAAGGTGTGGATGTTAGTGTGATGCAGAGGGGTCTGGGAGTGAGGATGAGGTAGTTTGCCTGGATGACCCCTGACCAGCTAGAAGAGCCTGAGATTTTTGAGGAAGATGAAGTTTGCCATAAGGGCATGTGGAGGAGGGTCAGTGTTTTTGGGTTCCAGCCTGGGGTGAAGTCAGAGACATAAATCACACCTCCCAACTGCCCGTTTCCGTTTTGAGCACAGTTCCCAGCCAAGAGCCCAGCTAGCTGCCAGAGGAGTGAGTATGTGGATGGGGGAGGGGCCCAGGAGCTGGAAGTGGGTGATTCCAAATGGGAATCAGCTGGGAGTGGGAAGTTGGTCTCATCAGGGTCACAAAAGAGGATCAAGGTCAGGGCTGGTAGGAAAGAAGGCCCACGGATCTCAACAGAAGGGGCTTGTAGATTCCTTATCCTAGCCACACCCAGTCTGCTGACTTAAAAACACTGGGATGTGCCTAGAGGCACAGACACCTACATACACATTTCCCACTTCTCCACCACTCAGCCATTGCTCACTTCCCCCAGAAAACTCCAGATCTTTTAGGTGAGTAAAACTAGAAGTGAGTGGGGTTGAGAGAGATACGAGGATCCTGGATCTTATATTAAGATCCCGAAATATCCTCCTCTAGAGAGCTTTTTTTTTTTTTTTTTTTTTTTGGTGGGAGGGAGGCTACTGGGGATTGAATTAAGAGGCACTTTGAATTTAGATCTATCCCCAGTCCCTTTTTTAAATTCTTTTTTAAAAATATTCATTTCTTTTTTTTTTTTAGTTGTCCACAACATCTTTGTTTTTATTTATTTATTTTTATGTGGTGCTGAGGATTGAATCTGGGACCTTGCACATGCTAGGCAAGCACTCTCCCGCTGAGCCATAACCCCAGCACCTCTAGTCTTTTTTTTTAAGACAGGATCTTACTAAGTTGCTGAGGCTGGTCTCAAAATTGTGTTCCTTCTGCCTCAGCTTCCCAAGCTGCTGGGATTACCACAGTGCTTGGTTCCTCTAGTGATTTTAAAGGTCTGCACTGTCATCTCTTTTGCCCTTCTTCAGTGTAGATGGGTCTGGATGATTTTGCTTCTCACTTTAGGAGAACCTTGAGGGCCTGTTGTCCTAGTGGTAGACAATGCCTCCTTACCACAGTGATGGGAGAGGGTGAGCCAAAAGGTCTGGTTGAGTGGGCATGTTGGGCGGGGTAGGTGTTTGAGGGCAGGAAATCCAGAAAGCAACTCAGACAATGGCCTTTTCCGCTGGCTTGGGTCCAGTCTGCTGGATCCTGCCTGAACCTAAGGGCACCTCCAATCTCTCCCTTTGGTTAGCTTCCCACTCACTGCTTACTTGAGGGCAGAGGCAGAAGGGGCAGGAGTTCTTTGGAGGTAAGGTAGCCCTTCTGTCAGCCCTTTTCCCGGTGACGATTCTGGCTTGACTACAGGGATTCAGGAGTGTAAGAAACCTCATCCAGTCTGGGACTACCCTGCCCCTGCCTCGCATCTTCTTCCATGTAGTTTGCCATGGTTTCGAACATGGTAGAGCTATAAACACCTTGACTTTTTACAAGAAATATTATGCTTTTGGTTTAGGTTCAGTTTGCTCCATTCTGTTTTCTGAATTGTCTCCTTTATCCCACTAGCCTGGAAGCTTTAATGGAGTAAGGATGTGTGTCTATCAGTAGATGTAGACCAGTACTGGGAGAATAATATATGCCTCTTGATATACAAGGGAGCAATATGATTATACTGGAGAAGGAAGATCTTGGAAATGTTTGATTTTTTTTTTTTTTAATTCTAGAAAAAGGGGAAAGGTAGAGTCACAGTTATCAGGGCCACTTAAATGGGGGTAAAATGACACTGAGGCCTATACTTCTTCCACCTTCTCCTGCTTGGTACCCAGGAGAACAGAAAGCTTTTTTCCAATATCCTTTTTGCTGTAGTCATTGGGGGTCTCAACTGTTGTCTTGTTAATGTGCCGAGTTTATCTTTATCCTTGCTCCTGTGATCCCAGCATCTGGAATGAACAGTCCTCTGTATGTTTTATTGAGGCTCACTCAAGCCCTGCACCATCTTCCCCAGATCATTCTGACTCTGTCCCACTCTTCTGAAGTCCTGCACTTGTAGACTGTACTACACAGTCTAGCACTTAATTATCCAGGATATTTATAAAGTTCTTATGCAATTTAGAAATTGAATATATTTGGATGTACATATGATGGAAGCAACTATAAATATTTCATGAAAGAATATTCCATAGATTTTTTTTTTTTGAGAGAGAGAGAGAGAGAGAGAATTTTTTAATATTTATTTTTTAGTTTTTTCAGCGGACACAACATCTTTGTATGTGGTGCTGAGGATCGAACCTGGGCCGCACGCATGCCAGGCGAGCATGCTACCACTTGAGCCACATTCCCAGCCCTCCATAGAATTTTTAATGTTGACATTTGCTTTTTGTTAATGTGCTTGCATTTTGGACAGGAAACATGACTGTTATACTGAAAAGAAGACTTGAGTTTGCTGCCTCCCTTGCTTGACATGTGACAGTGGCAAGTTTCTTAACCTCCCTGAGTTGCATTATATTAATCTGTAAAATAGAGATAATATCTTTTTCATAGATTTGTTGGGAGAATTTAACATACTATCTGTACAACTGCAGCTCTTGGTGGTAAATATTAACACCTCCATCCAAAGAATCTGAAATCTACTCAAAGTCTGATATACTCTCCAAATATAATGTGACATTTCAGAGGTCAGTTCTTAGCACAGGTATCACTTCTTCCAAAAAGCCTTCCTAGTTCCCTGCATTAAATACTTCAGATTTCATCAATCATAGTATTTACCTCACTGTACTATATCTTTCTGATTGTCTCTTCTACTAGACTAAATTCTGTAGTAAGGTTCTTGTTTATTTCTGTTTTTTCTTGGCCTGGGACATTGCCTGGGTTAATAAATATTATTTAAATCAACCGAGCTTTTTGAAAAATGTAATAAAGGAATTGGGGCTATAACTCAGTGACAGAGCATTTACCATGTGCATGGTCCTAGGTTTGATCCTTGATCCCCCCCCCAAAAAAAAAGTAATAAAATATAACCTAAGAGCATTATAAAATTGTGACAAATTTATATTTTTATGACAAATATATTTTATATGACATCTCACATGGGTAGTCTTCTAGCAACATGGTATTTCTCACTTATCATGCTTCTTTAAAAAATATTTTTTTAGTTGTAGTTGGACATAGTATCTTTGTTTTATTTACTCATTTATTTTTATGTGGTGCTGAGGATCGAACCCAGGCCTCACATATGCAAAGCAAATGCTCTTTTTTTTTTTCTACTGAGCTACAACCCCAGCTCCTTATCATGCTTTTAATGTGCAGCCAGTTCTTGAAATGCATCTGGAGATGTGGTTCAATTACTTGTTAACCTTGGTCTTAACCTCTCCCCACAGAACTATATTTTCTAAGTGTGGCAGAGATCACTGACTCACGGCATCTAGTCTCTTCCTTCTGGTAATATGACCCTTCTGCCCCGTTGCCCAGACACTGAGTTGTATGTAGTAGGGTAGTTGGCTGCCAGCTGGAGACTGTCTTGCCTCCAGTAGGTGGAGGGGACCCATCAGTAAGTTCTGGTCAATGGGATGTGAGTGAAGCAATGTGCGTAACTTCTGGGTCATGGCCTTAAAAAGGAAAAATAGTAGCTCTCTACTTCCTCTTTCTTACTTCTGCTTACCGGGAATTGATAACATATTAAGCAGCTGTCCTGGACCCAGAGATGCAGTCTTCTTTACCAGTCAAGGACTATCTATCTATTCTTTTTATCTCTGAATCACTACTTCATTTGTGGGTCTCTCTGTTATAGCAGCATGGTTTACATTCTTTGCATAAAGATTACCATGGAATTCATGAAAGCCTTTAGCCTACTCTGAAGAAGCATGTTTTAAAGGTGTTAAAAAAAAAAGTTTCAGGGGCTGGGATTGTGGCTTAGCGGTAGAGTGCTTGCCTAGCACGTGCGAGGCCCTGGGTTCGATCCTAAGCACCACATAAAAATAAATAAATGAAGGTATTGTATCCAACTACAATTAAAAAATAAATATTTGAAAAAAAAGTTTCAATGAAAAGAGAATCTGCTGGTCTATTTTACTGTATGCCTTTTTTTTTTTTTTTTTTTTTTTGGTATTGGGTATTGAATGCACTCGACCACTGAGCTCCACTCCCAACTCTATTTTGTATTTTTATTAGAGACGGGGTCTCACTGAGTTGCTTAGTGCCTTGTGTTTGCTGAGGCTGGCTTTGAACTCATAATTTTCCTGCCTCAACTTCCCCGGCTGCTGGGATTACAAGCTTGCACCACTGCGCCTGGCTTAGATGGTGTTTTGTTAAACATGGAAATTTTTTCTATCATGAATATATTCAAAGTTTTTGTAGGTTTATAAATATACTGGCTTAAGTTTTTTTGTGGTATTGGGGTACAGTGCTTTACCACTGAGCTGTACTCCCAACCCTTTTGATTTGGTATTTTGAGACAGGGTTTAAATTGCTGAGGCTGACCTTGAACTTGTGTTCCTCTTGCTTTAGCCTCAGGAGTCATTATGATTATAGGTGTGTGTTACCATGCCCAGCTACATATTAGCTCTTTTATTTAGCTTTATTAACTATTTATGAAAACTCTGAAACCCCAGATGGATTATGTGATTGTTAGTCTCCAACATGGCCTCAGTGACCCTCATCTCTTGGTATTTATGCTGTGTTCCCTTCCTACCCTGAAAAATGGTTGGCCCCTGTGACCAACACAATACTGTGGAAATGACGTGTTTAACTACCAAGGCTAAGTCTAAAAGACATTGCAGTTTCCAACTCGGTCTTTCTCTTGATTACTTTCTCTGAGAGAAGTTAGCCACCATGTCATGAAGACACTCAAGCGTCCTAATGGAGAGGCCAATGTGAAGAGGCACTGAGACCTTCCACCAGGAGCCAGTACTAATTTGCCAACTATGTGAATGAGCCACCTTTCATTGCAGGATGGTCAAACCCAAACTTTCAGAAAACTTCAGACCTAGTTGACATTTCGACTGCCACCTCATGAGAGACCATTAAAAACTGATAGAATAAATGTTTGTTGTTTTACGTAACCACACTTTAGATGTAACATTATGCATTAGGAGACAGTACAGATTATAAATTTCTTTTTTTTTTCAGATTATAAATTTCTTGAAGTAGGATTCATGTTTTATACTTGTTTCTACCTCAAGTTATTGCATCAGTCACCTCCTACTTCCCACTTGGCAGACACAGCACAGGAACACATTTGGTGGAAGATGAGAGGTAAAATGACATTCCCTTTGAAATCCAACACAATGCAATTGGACTTAAGATATTAATTATATCTGACTTTTTGACCATTTTTTTTTCTTCCCTGAGGGTTAAGATTTTCCAGACAGTGAGGACAACAGAACTCAGATAAGTAAATGCTATTTGTCACACTGGAATATCTGTAAACTCTCTGTTCTCAATCCTTAAACAGGTTATTTTTTATTTTATTTATTTTTATGTGGTGCCAAGGATCTAATCCAGTACCTCCATGTGGCCAGGCCAGCACTCTACCACTGAGCCCCAGCCCCAGTCCATACGGGATTTTTTTTTTTAGGGAGAGAGAGAGAGAGAGAGAGAGAGAGAATTTTTTTTTAATATTTATTTTTTAGTTCTCGGTGGACACAACATCTTTGTATGTGGTGCTGAGGATCGAACCCGGGCCACACACATGCCAGGCGAGCACGCTACCGCTTGAGCCACATCCCCAGCCCCATTCCTAGTCTTTTGAGGAACTTCCATTCTGATTTCTAAAGTGGTTGTAGTAATTTAAAATCCCACCAACAGTGTAAAAGTGCTCTTTTTCTTCACATCTTCAGCATTCATTGCTCTATTCTTTTTTTGGGGGGAGGGTACTGGGTACTCAGGGGCCCTTGACCACTGAGCCACCTCCCCAGCCCTATTTTATATTTTATTTAGAGACAGGGTCTCACTGAGTTGCTTAGCGCCTCACCATTGTTGAGGCTGGCTTTGAGATTCTCCTGTCTCAGTCTCCCGAGCTGCTGGGATTACAGGTGAGCACCAACACACCTGGCTGCATTTATTAATTTTTAAATTTTTTAAAAAAGTTGTTGATAGATCTTTATTTTACTTATTTATATGTGGTGCTGAGAATCGAACCCAGTGCCTCACACATGCTAGGTAAGTGCTCTACCACTGAGCCACAACTCAGAATTTGAGCCACAAATTAAAAAAAAATTTTTTTGTAGTTGTAGATGGATAGAATGACTTTATTTTGTTTATTTTTATGTGGTGCTGCTGTTCGAACCCAGTGCCTCACACAAACTAGGGAAGTGCTCTGCCACTATAGCCCCAGCCCCACAAATTCTTTTTTTAAATTTATATATGACAGCAGAATGCATTACAATTCTTATTACACATATAGAGCACAATTTTTCATATCCCTGGTTGTATACAAAGTATATTCACACCAATACCTGTACTTTGGATAATAACGATCATCATGTTCCACCATCATTTCTAACCCCATGCCCCCTCCCTTCCCCTCCAACCCTTCTGCCCTATCTAAAGTTACATATTCTTTTTTTTTTTAAAGATTTTTAGTTGCAGATGGACATAATACCTCCATTTAATTTATTTATATGTGGTACTGAGAATCAAACCCAGTACCTCACCCATGCTAGGCAAGTGCTCACCACTGAGCCATAACTCCAGCCCCCACACAAATTCTTAACAAAAATTTATTAATTCTCGATATTATTTCCTAAGCTTTAGGTGTCCTATTGAGAAAGTCATTTCCTATACTTGTATGGTTTCTTCTATGAGTTACAAAATTTCTGGTTTAATTCCTTGGTTTTTGATCCATTTTGAGTTGACTTTTGTTTAGGGTGGCAGATAAGGATCTAGTCTCATTCTTCTACATATGGATAACCAGTTTCCCCAGCACCTTTTGCAAAAAAGGTTATCTTTTCTCTAATATCTGTTTATGGAACTTTTGTCACAACTCAGATGACTGTACCTGTGTGGTTTTGTCTCTGTCTTCTGTTCCATTGGTCTATGTGTCTGTTTTTATGATCAGTGGCCTCATCTTATAGTTAAGAAAAGTGAGGCCCAGAGAAAGGAAATGACTTTCCCAAGGTCATAAAACTAATGTGGGACAGAGACCAGGTGTCTTATTCCAAGCTGCTTTCACCAGGCCACGTTTGCCTTCACTCTACTTATATTTCATTTTATACTACTGACTTCCACCTTCCAGTTTTGGGTTCCAGGCTCCCTGTGTCCCACCCAATATGAGAGGCTTTATTACTGTTTTTAGGTTGAGCACTGTTCCTTTCTTGGCCTCTATGTTCCCTGTTGCTTTCAATGAGAAATGGAGTCTATTTCTCCATAGGCAGGAGAGCTCGCAGAACTTCTGGCTTCACTCAGTTTGTGGCAGGGAAGCTCATGGGCACAATGCCATGGGATGCCTTTTACCCTGGCAGGCTGATTGTACCCAACTGGTGGTCATGGCCTTGTGCCCACTGGCAGGCAAAGTGCCCACCTATGTACTAATTTGATGCCTGTCATCCATGGATACCAGATGGCTGGCTGGATACCTATATTGCACATGCCTGGTCTGCTGTTCCTGGCTGGTGCCACTTTAAGGTTTGTATATGTGTGTGAGGTTTAGGAGGGTGGTTCCAGATTGGCAGGAAGGAGGATGGCTCACTGCCAGTCTAGAATCTCGGCTGGACAGTCCAGGACCTGGACTTCAAAAAAGTCTCCTTTCCCCCAACATTCCTTGATTCTAGAGTTCTTGGTGTCACTCTTCCGTAGTTTGATACCAGAAACTAAGAAGTCACATATGGTAGGCACCCTCAATCTCAGGCCAGAGTTCCTTTTTTTCTTTCTTTCTTCCTGTCTTTTTCCAGGCTAAAGTTTCTATGAAAGTATAGGAAGAGAAATGAAGTCTGTGTGGATTAGGATGAATGGACCAGAGAGCAGCAGAAGCACCCTGCTTGACTCTTTCCCACAGGCTTCAGAAGACTGTTGCCCTATCATTTCCACTGCAGTTCCAGGCAGCCTTAGATTGTAACTCCACCTGCTGGACACCATGGAGATTAACAATGTGCAGCGTTGTCTTTACAACTAGTATAAAGACTAAAACTTCAACACTCCATCTTTATCCCAGTGCTGAGTCCTTCCTTACAGAATCTGTTGAAGATAGTTCTTTCTCAAGGAAGCAGACTGATTGCTTTTTAAGACCAGATACTAGGGATACTAGTGGAATTTCCCCTATATGCTCTTTTCTCTATAAAACAAAAACAACAACCCCAAAACAAAAACAACAAAAAACCTCTCAGAGGCTGAATAAAGAGCCTCACTTCCTTCAGTTGCCCTAGGATAGCTGAACTCTGTTCTCTTCTGTTTCAGGAAAACAAATTTGGTTTCTTCTACTATACTCTCAAGACACAGATCACTTCTGACATGAGATGTGAGGGGGTTTTCCCTGTGCTCCAAGCAAGCAATCACTTCTGCAGAGGATACCAGCTAGCTGTCCATTTTTTTTAAGATGTTGATGGACCTTTATTTTGTTCATTTATTTATATGTGGTATTGAGGATTGAACCCAGTGTCTCACACATGCTAGGCAAGTGCTCTACCACTGAGCCACAACCCCAGCCCGCTGTCCTTCAATTCTGACACTATACCTAGAGACAACGTCAGATCCCATAGTCTGATAGCTGAAACCTGAAGATTTCCCCCTCTTCTGATGCCAATCGCATGCACTGGTTGTTTCACTTGGGCTTCTGATTGACTGGCTATAAATGAAGTTTCTTACGAGCCCCCCTACTCCTGGGTTGATTAATGTGCTTCAGCAGCTCACAGAACTGAGGGAAACATGTCTATCAGTTTATTATAAAGAATATTACAAAGGGTACAAATGAAAGATGCATTAGGTGGGGCATAGTGGAAAGGGTGCAGACTTCTATGCTCTCTACCAGTGCCCCACCTTCCAGAAATCTCTTCCTGCTCAACTTTCTGGAAGCTCTCCAAATTCAGTCCCTTAGGGTTTTTATGGAGGGAGACTCTATTGCATATCTGATGTTAACAGACTATAATGGACTGTGTGAGGAGTCCCCCTGCCCAAGTTTTTCTGCTTCAACATTCTTTTTGGCCCATTTGGGCAGAAGTCCTCTTTCCATCCTATATAGGGTATAGGGCAGGACCTTTCTGGAATGAGGACCATTTTATGACAAGGGACAAGGGTAGGTTAGAGAATATTTTTATGGTCAGCTCTAAGACAGAAAAGTGGTAAGATTAGAGATTCTGTGATGAGCCAGGAATTGTAGATGAAAACCCCAAAATAAATATCATATCCTCCTATGCCCATAAAGTGGCAGGTAAATGGGGTTAGATTATAGGATCCCTGTTAGCTTTAGGGCAGAGAGAAATAAATCCTAGGTAAAGAATTGCCTATATTAAGCTGGGTATGGTGGTTTAAACGTGGAAACCTAGCTACTTGGAAAGCTGAGGCCGGAGGGTTCCAACCTTGAGGCTAGCCTGGGTAACTTAGCAAGACCCTGTCTCAAAATAAAAAAATGAAAAAAAGGCTGGGGATGTAGCTCAGTGGTGGAGGACCCCTAGGTCCCATCCCCAGAACCACCACCACAAAAAAAAAAAAATTGCCTATACTTGTCTCTAATCCTATTTAATTCAGATATGGGAAACTGGGGGGTTATCCTCTATTGTTTTTTTTATATCTACTAGCAGTTTTCTTCTCTTCCTTATTAGCAAAGAAAATGTCATTAATATCCATTAACAATCATTCAATCCATGCTGACACTCTGGGCCACATCTTCAGAAATGAAGGTCATTTATAAGTAGTGACAGCTTTCAAATGAATTTTTTTATTGGAGAAATGGGGGACAGTGTTAATCACAACCTCAAAACTGGCTTTAAAATAGTATCAACTCATGGAGTTTTACAGGGCTAGGAAAACAATTTACATCAGATCCAGAAATCTAGTCTCTTTACCTAGCTCACATTATGATCTACCAAGGTCAAAAAGCAGTCATTTCTTGGGATGAGCATGGTGGTTCTCCTGTAACCCCAGTTGACTCCAGAGGCCGAGGCAAGAGGATCCCAAGTTTAAGGCCCACCTTGACAACTTAGTGAGGTCCTAAGCAACTCTGGAAGACTTCAGTGGCAAAGTGCCCCTGTGTTAAATTCCTAGTCCAAAAGTAAACATTTCTTATTTTTTAGAAACCTGGTTTTGACTCAAATTATGCCCTTTAAACATATTTTTTGAATTTTGTTTTAAAAGGAAGGAATCAAGAAAGAGTTAAGACACTGTTGGAACTAATCTTGTTAGATGCACTTTGTCATTTCTGTATCAAGGACCTTCAGTTACTCATTACAGCTAACTGTATTCAGTGTTCTCTATTAATACTTTCTAAAAATCTTCAATGTATTTTCCCATTCATACCTTTACAATCGTATGTCATAGGTAATGCACTTTTATTATCTTTAGGTTCTTAATCACTATTGTTATACTCTACTTTGTGATTAGTGTGTGAATTTTTTAAAGACTTGGGTCCTTAAAAGCTCAAATAATTATCTGTCTTGTAAATTCCTTAAAAGCCTTTATTCAAGTAATATGAAGTTTCAGAACCTTTATTGTACATATGAATTAATCTAAGGTATATTATGAAAATAGATTCTTGTATGCTGCTTCCACATTTTCTGATTTAGGAATTCTGGACCAGAGCCCAGGAATCTGCATTTTTAAATAAGCATCCAAAGTAATTTTGATGTAGGTGATAGATAGTTGGATCATGCTTTGAGAAACACTGTCTTTGACTATAAATGGCCTGAGGGTAGGGCTGTAACTAAAACAAATCTCCATGTGTACATCCCATTTAATTTGGCTCCATGCAGCAAGATATAACATTGGGGTTTCTATCATCTTTGGCTGAGAACTAAACCCTCTCACTAATTTTTCCCCTATAGTCCTGGGGCCTGTCAGAAGCTCTTTTCCTTAGGGAAGAAACTGTTGTGTTTTTAATGGCTTCTCCACCCCCCCCCCTTCTTCTTTTTTGCTAATCTGGACCATCTCTACATGAAGATTTGGTAAAGGCTGTGAGATCTGACATAAGGGTCCTGGTGATTCTGCAGTCCTCACTGGAGGACTCAGAAAGTTATTTTCTCCACTTTTTGAAATGTACAATGCAGGGTGAGGAAAGGAGAGTCCAGGGACTAAGCTGGAATTGGTTAACAAGCTTTGAAGAAAATAAGAAAGCATATTAGCAGGGGAGAAATGAAGGGCTGCACACAGCTCTTGGAACACCACTGCATTCTCTGAAGTGAGCCCCAGGCTCTGTCACGTGTCTCTTATTTTGAGGGAAATAACAAAAAAACAGTATTGGCAAACTGACCTTTGGGTAACATCTGAAGGTTTGTCTGGAAACGGTTTTCTGAAAAGCAGTTTACATCAGACAAGCAAGAGAATGAAGGACAAGTCTTGAATTAAAAAAAAAAAAAAAGGCCAAAAAGCATAGCAAGCACCTCAAATAGCCCAAAGGAAGTTGCAGGGACCAAGTAGAAAGCTCCAGTTAATCTCTGGCCTCACTAACGTAGCCTGAAGGATGCTTTCAGTGCACTTTTAAGTGAGACTGTGATGAGCTATTCCAGCTCCTAGAATCAGTGATGACTCTTTGAATAGCATCCCTCCCCCTTAACTCCTGGGAAAAACTGAACTAAAACCCCAAATTGGGAAAATAGGGAACACTGTAGTTGCTATGTGTGTTTTAAAGAGCTGTATTTGATTCAATAGGTGAGGGTAAAAGTCCCTTCACTTTCTAGATTGCTTCCCCCCACCCTCTTCTCTCACCTCATCTAGATGGCCTCAGAGAATATTTTAAATTTGACAGGAAAATTTTATAGAATGATCAAAAGCCCCAGAAATGGTTGTATAATCATCATCCTCTTTAACATACTTTTTCAAATGAATAACAAAAGCAATCAAAATTTTAAGTTGTGACTGAACCTTAGAAGTCATTTAGTTTCATTCCCTCTCTACAAGAGAGGATTGAGGCATAGAAAGTTTGACATTTCCAAGGTCATAGGGCTGGTCTTAGACTCAAAATTAAGTCTGTATTGACTCTTAGTTCAATGTTACCTATTAACTGCTTTCATAACCACTCCCCCTCCCCATTTGCCTGCCTATTTAGCACTCAAATAATATGGCAACAAGGGTTTTTTTTTTTTTAATTTTTTTTTTAAGAGAGAGTGAGAGAGGAGAGAGAGAGAGAGAATTTTTAATATTTATTTTTTAGTCCTCGGCGGACACAACATCTCTGTTTGTACGTGGTACTGAGGATCGAACCCGGGCCGCATGCATGCCAGGCGAGCGCGCTACCGCTTGAGCCACATCCCCAGCCCAACAAGGTTTTTTTTTAAGAAAAGTTTTTATTGGTGCATTATATACAATAGTGGGATTTGTTATTATACATTCATATATGTAGGCATATACAGGCATTTTTTTGTGAATAAGATGGCATATGGTACCTGTTCCTCTAAGTTTTGAAAATAACTCATTTCCTTTAAAGGAAGAAAACAAAACAAAAACAACAACAAAACCCTGACTTCTATCTTGCTATAAAAGCAAACATTCAAAACCCCAACTTGCTTTAGAACAAACTCTCAATGCTCAAGGTACTGTTTACCCAGTTTTCTTTTTTCCTCTTCCGATGACCCTGTACTCATATGTTTACATTAGTCAGTGGTTCTGTAAAAAGTCTGATACTTTGTACATTGTGGAATGGTAGTTAAGGTGCCATCTTCTCAAACAGTATTCCAATGGTCTTCAGAGGCTGTGGGCACCTGGAGGGTTATTCTAATAGTTCTGGGAGTCATTCCTAGAGGCTTGGCCTATCATCAGCTCCTTCAGCTATTTAAATTATTTTGTTACCACCCAATTCTCTGTATTATTTTTCTCTCCCTGCTTAAGATACAAAGAGTGGTTTCTATTTCTTTTTAAACATGACGATGCAGGTATTTAAAAGACAATACCACACAACTCAGCAAATGCTATTTAAAAAAGTATGAACAGAGAAGAATATAGAACAGAGAGCTTGGAAAGGCTAGCTAAAGTCAGGGCAGTGGCACATGCCTATAATCTCAGGTTAGCTAAGGAGGTAACATTTGAGTTGGAACTTGAAGATGGAATAGGGACAAGCTAAGCAGAAAAGTGTTGGGAGGGAATAGCTACAATTCAGGAGAGGTATGATCATTAAAGAGCATGTGTTGAAAAAGATGGTGCCTTCACCAAGGCTAGACTATGAATAGGATGAGTAAAGATAAAGTTGTAGTAACTGTAAAATGGAATGGGGTTAAGAGTTCTGGTTTACTAGGCACAGTGGTACACACCTGTAATCCCAGTGACTGGAGAGGCTGAAGCAGGAGGATTGCAAGTTTGAGGCCAGCCTCAGCAATTTATTGAGACTGTCTCAAAAAAAGAAAGGAGGTTGAGACTGTAGCTTAGTAGAATGCCTCTGGGTTCAATCCTCAGTCTCTCTCACACACACAGTATTGGCTTAGGGGTAGAAGACATGACTTCAATTCTAGTTCTTCCATACAGAAATCAAGAAACTCTGGCCAAATCTTCTGAATTCTATGACCCCCTCAGTTTCCTTACCAAGTGAGAACCTAAGGAACCTAACAGCCTTTGCTACTATTATTACAAGGTAAATTGGGAACAGATAATTAAATGTCTTGAAAGTTGTGCTAAAGCAGAAGATAAAATGAAAATGGGAAACCCCAGAAGCTAAAAGCCCAGTCAGGAGGAGTTTGCTGTAATAATCTAGGTGAAGCTGCTAATCTGAAATAGAGCAGTTGCAGTGGGGATGCAAAGAGCTGGGTTGGCTTCAGAAGTTCTCTCTGGTATTGAGATGCCAGGATTGGTGACTGACTGAAAGTGAAGGAATTCTGAAAAGACTAGATGAAAATGTCATCATTAATTTAAGATTAGTTATGTAGGAGGAAAAGCATGTTTATAATTTAAGCGATAGTTGAAATTCTAAGTGCCTTTAAGTCCAAGGCCTCCTTGAAGAAAGGACCTTAAATGATTTTGTGTATAACACTGATATGGGTCCTACTATGAGCGTCATAAAAATATAAATTATTACTCCTTGAACGCTCAGGGAGCGGTACTGAAAAAACACTGTTCCTGCAAATCAGAAGATCCAGTGGGGACAGTGAGAATAGAGCGGACAGACTGTAGAAGATTAACAAGTGAGAATGGGGCTCAGTGGTAGAACATTTCCCTAGTATGTGTGAGATCCTGCATTTGCTTCCCCAGCACAGTGGGGTGGATAGGTGGGGACGACCTAAACACGCCTTTCAAGAATCTTTTCTAAAACCTGGCACTGAAGAAAGAAGCTACTGCTTGAGAGGGCATGTGGAGGGTTCTATATACGGTTTACTCAGCATACACTGAAGAGACTGAAAAGCTAAAGATGTTTTCCACATTCCCTTGTAGCTAGCTAGTTTGTTTATTTTTGTGGTGCTGGGGACTGAATCCAGGACATTGCACTTCCTAGGTAAGTGCTCTACCCCTGAACTACATCCTTAGCCTCTAGTTTAAATAAATCACATCTCAAACTCAATCAGATGCATTAGTTTATCACTTGAATTCAGAGGACAGCAGGAGTAAAGAAAGCGTGCAGGGCACTGTCAGCAGAATGCCGACAGTGGCAACAACCGTGTGCTGCTTGAGCTGGCTGCTTCCTAATGCAGGGAAGCGGTGTCAGGTCCTTTAGCCATCTTTAGAAATAATTTCTGGTAGTCCATCATTTGTTTCTTCAGCTCTTCCAAAAATTCTGTGGTGCAGTTAGCACCCTACACCAAGTGCCTTAACTAGTTGGAATAGGTTTGATTCTCTGCAACCAAATCCTGATCAATTTGGGGAGGGGGGGAGGGTTTTTTTTTTTTTTTTGATACTTGGGTTTGAATTCAGGGGCACTCGACTACTGAGCCATATCCCCAGCCCTATTTTATTTAGTGACAGTCTCACTGAGTTGCTTAGTGCTTCGCTTTTGCTTAGGCTGGCTTTGAACTTGTGATCCTCCTGTCTCAGCCTCCCCAGCTGCTGGGATTATAGGTGTGTAACACCACACTGAGCCTATATCTTTTTTTTTTTTTTTAAAGAATGGATGCAACTAGAATTTTTGTAGTAGAAAGAGTTAAGGATAGGGAAATGGATGGCATTAGAGCAGATTATGCTAGGTGAAGTTAGCCAATCCCAAAAAAACAAATGCCGAATGTCTTCTCTGATATAAGTGTGGGGGGGGGGTGACTCAAAATGGGGGAGAGAGGAAGAGCATGAGAAGATGATTACTTCTACATAGGGAAGAGGGGTGGGAGGGAAAGGGAGGGAGAAAGGGAATTGCATGGATGGTGGAAGGAGACCCTCATTGTTATACAAAATGCATGTATGAAGATGTGAGAAAAAATAGCATTACCCTAGATTAGGTAGAGAGAAGTGAGGGGAGGGGAGATAGGAAGGATAGTAGAATGAAACAGACCATTATTACTGTGTGTATATATGTGAATGCATGACCAATGTGATTCTGCAACCTGTATACTCAGAAAAATGAGATATTACATCCCATCTGATTCAAATGTATGATATGTCAAGGTCATTGTAACTAATTAAAACAAATAAAAAAAAAGAAAGAGTTAAGGAAAGAGAAAGGTAAAGAGAGGTGAGAATTTCTCATAGAAGATATTGGAGGATGGGGAACTGAGTGTGGCAGGCTACCTTCAACATAATCCCATGGATTCTTGATTTTTGGTATTCATGCTCCTATATAGTTCCCTCCCCACAAGGAAAAGGGCTCATTAGTATACCAAAGGCATAATGTAAAAATGAAGGAGTGTGACTTCTGAAGTGAAATCATGCACAAAAGAATTTATAGTTTCTACCTTTTTCTTAAATTGCCCATTCTGGGGAATGTCAGTTGACATGTTGTGAGGACACTCAAATAGGCTGTACAGAGTCCCACATGGGGAGGAGCTGAGCCCTTTGCCAATAATCAACACTGACTTGCCAGACACGTAAGTAAATCCTTAAGCCCCAGCCAAGTCTTTAGAAAGTTGCTGCCTTGGCTAAATCTTGACAGCAACCACAGAAAGACCCCAAGCCAAGATGACTCAGCTAAGCCACTGCTGAATTCCTTCCTCACAGATATTGTGAAAGTAACAAGTATTTATTATTGTTTTAATACGGTGAGTCTGGGAGGAATCTGTTACATAGTAATAGATAACTAATGGATACAGTTCAGGGCAGAGATGAAATTAGAAAATGTATCTCTGAGATAAAGAAGAATAATGCTGTATGACTTAAAGAGTAAGGTAAGTTTGATACCAGTATTTTCTCAAGAGAGATGCAAAGTCATTGCTGAAAGTGTGTGTGGGGGGGAAGTAGGGGTTACAAAGTTGAGAATAGTAAAAGGACTGCAACAGTAACCAGATAGTCTAAAAAGCTTAATAGGAATGAATGCCTGAGTTTAGAAATCATATCTTCTGTGGAGTCAGGTAGCATATTTGATATTTTCTCTACTTATGCTCAGTAACCTACAATTAAAAGGTGGTGGTTTTATCCGACTTGGAAGTTGGGTCAAGGAGAGACAGAAATACAAAGGGGTCTAGGGAATTCAGGTTGCTGGTTTAGGCCACTGAAGAAACTGATCAAGGACTTCAAGTTGGCAGATACAGAAATGAGTTCAGGAAGAAATCTGTAGCGTAGGAGAATGAGAGGATGAGTACAGAATCAACATTTAGGGAAATAGACTGGTACAGATGCCAAAACTGAAAAATTAGAAACCAGAAATCTCAGGTTATGGTCATAGTACATTAGACACATTGTGTATTCTTAGGAAAGATGCAATTTTCAGGTCCTTTTTTCCCCCTCCACCTCCTGAGTTAAAAAATATAGAATGCTAAGAACAAACAGAGACTTACATATAGTAAGCACTCTGCAACTATTTTAACAATTATTCTTAAATGTTTTAAAATTATATATTACTTAATACACACGTGAAGCATAATAAACATCAAGAAATTACCTAACTTTTTGAACATACTACTAACATCCTTTTTCTTCCTGATCCCACCACCTTTGCCTCTTCTCTAGATAACCACTATTTGAACTTTGTTTTTAATTCTCTTTCCTTTCAAAAAATTCAGGTTTCACATTTGTACAGGATCTGTTTCTTCATATGTAAAATAAATCTTGGATTAAGTGCTTTCTAAGCTCTATTTCAGCTCTACATGAAATATGATTGGTGAACAACAAAATTACATACCTAGTGGAATCACATCAATGCTTCTTTTTCAAGGGGTTCAAAAAGCTAAAACAGTGAATCATTTGACAAAATCTCCAATTCAACAAAAGGATATCTTAATGGGGTTTCTAATCTCAAGATTTTCCATCACTTTCAATTTGCACCTCTGCTATAAAGATTTACTCTAGAGAAAACCAACACAAGGAGCTGTCCAATAAAAACTTCAAGCTCAAATCTGAGGAAATAGAACTGGAACAGAGGAACTTGAAAAGCATACATTATTTCAGTGACAAGTATTTTAATGAAAATTAAGAGGCATGGTTGGGTTTATAAGAAGCAGTTTTTCATACAACCTGAATTTCCTTATAACAATCAATTAAAATTGTCTTCAGATTTCCTCAAAGTCTCTTATATCATTTTTGTTTCTTATAAGACAGTTTTAAAATAAGGAAAACACAAATGCAAACTGCTGACCAAATAGCTGTACTCTAGAATTGCTGTCTGGCCTAGATGCTGTTCTTCCTAGCTATAAACAACCTTAAATTCTGTATTTGTTTCAGCAGTCAACCAGTTTTAAGGGTTAAGTGAGTGGAAACATGCAGTAGAAATTACTGTGTAAGTGGCAAATGTCTTTGTTTCTACCCAGGTTTACATTGATTAGATTTCAACGTGGCTAGAACAGAAAGTTAGCAGGGATCGTTGGTATGAGGTAACAGGTGTTCTCAATGTTTCTGAAGAGGCCAACATTATAAAGTAGGACGTCAATCTATTTAAATCCTACCAGTATCAAAAAGATAGTAATGAAAAGAATGAGCAAATACTATTGCTATAGTATTTTTCTCATGGAATTTAAACAGTTTTTCCTTATTCTACCATTGAATTGTCACATGAAATATACACATGTACTTTCTTAAGTCTCTTCTTTCTAAGGCCAGTCCAGCTTTGATCCTTTAAATATAGTACGCAAGACCCCATCTCAAAAGAAAAAAAATTGTGTGTGTGTGTGTGTGTGTGTGTGTATGTATGTATAGTATATAGTTCTGGGGATGTAGGTCAGTGGTAGAGCTCTTGCCTAACATGCACAAGGCCTTGGGTTCAATCCCCAGCACCAAACAAAACCAACCAATCAAAACCAAATACATGGTATACAAATTGCCTTGATTTTTATAAACTGCCTCTTTAAAAACAGTTAAGTAAAATATTACTATTATTATTATTATTTTTGCCTATTCTGAAGCTTAACAGAATTGTGAAATGGGTGCCAGTGTGGTATATACTACATACATTTTGTCTAAGTGACTAACACAAGCAGTTACTGTTCTGTCTCAGCAATAAAAGGGTAGTGCAGTGCATTTTTTGAAATTAAATCCAAACACTCTCCCACTCTTTAGTTCAGGTAAAACTGCCAGGAGAGTTAAGCATCACTTATCATCAACACGTGTTTATTCCTGGTGAGAACATTTGCAAATTACAATGGCACTTGTAGAAACCTTGCAGAGAAAGACAATCTTCCAAAGAATAAATCCTTTCCTTGAGGTAGAGTATGGAAGCCCTGTATAAGATGTAGAGTTTAGCTTTTTAGGCCAAGATTTTGAAACACTTCTGCTTCAACCTTTAATCATAACACTTGACTAACTTAAACTAAGGAGAATATTCAACTTTTTACCTTTTACTGTTGACATTTCAAAGGAGGAATATCTCTAAAAAAGAATGTTCCAACGATAAGTAGCATCTCCCAATTTCTGGCAGAAGTGGTAGAGATAAAGAACCATTTCTTTGTCCTGGTTTTTAGGACTCTCCAAACATTTCCAGAAAACTTAAATCCAGACTAGTGAATTCTAGGCCCAATGAAAATTCCAAGCAGTCTTTTAAAGCTTGTGAATCAGACATAGTAAATTAATTATTAAATATGCTACTAAGAAAACAAGAGGACTACTTTGTGAGCTATCAAAATTAACATTCTTCTATAATGAGTGCTATTTATGCTACAGAAGGTTGGAAGATGATTTTGTTATTAGGTTCTAGTAGTCATGAGCAAAAAGATGTCCTCCCAAAATAAAAAACTAAGATTTTTTTTCATAAATGGTAGATATTAGTTTTCTTAGCCCTTTAGACATTGAAAAGAACACAAAGTAACTATTGTCTATTCAATTCCTTTGTTGAGTTGTATTGTGGTAGGATTCATACCTCTTGTTTTTCTTAACTAGTTAGGAGCTCCTGGTTATAAGTATTATATGGCCCGATTTGTTCTGTCATCACTCAAATAAACAAAATCAAAGAGGTTTGTATCCAGTAGTATTCTTTAAAACAAAGTTACATTGTTATGAGGTGTTGATTAATGCACAAAAATAAATGTCCAAAATGAGGGACACCTGGGAGGGTTTTATTTCCTCAATATATTACCACCCTCTCCAGAAGAAATAATCTATTTGCTTAAGATCACGCAGGTAGAGGAAGAAATAGTATTGTACTGGGAACTTATCTTGAACCTGTTTTTAGAGTTTGGAACAAAATAAATAAGACAGCTCTGCTTTTATTAAAAGAGAATCCTGTTTTGAGTCAAACTCTTGGAATGAAGTATTGTAGTAGCCCATTCCCCTTCTTATCTGTCACCTGCAAACAATGCTAGAGAGAACATTTTTGGATGCATTTGTCAGCATGCTTCGTCTAAGTCCCTGTCTATACCAGATTTCAAGTCCCTCCCCAGTTCATATAGTTATAAAACCAAACTAAACTTCACAACAACTGAAAAATTGGTCTAAATGTCTGGGAATGTAACTCAGGGATAGACCATGTATTTAGCATGCACAAAGCCCTGGGTTTAATCCCTAGAGAACCAAAACAACAAACTAAACAAAAACTGATCTGAGGAGATTCTGACATCTCTTTGTTAGGGCCCACAAAGTGCTATGACAGCCAGAACCTTGGGTGTTTCAGAAATCTAAACTGTTATGCACACATTCCATGGTAGTCACCAAGGCCCTCACATATTCAAGTTTCGAAGCTTAATCAAATTTCACACACTAGTGGAAAGCTTATCTTCTCTCCACACAAATTTGTTTCCCCCTCCATTTCAATCTTCATCCCTACCTAATCCACACCTAGTCTGACAGCTAGTAGTTTCTAGCTGAAATGTGGGATGATAATAAAATGTTATCTACCCTATGTTGGAAATATTCAGACAGCAAGATGTCCTAAAGATTCTAAAGAATGGGGTATTTTGCTATATAAATGCTATCAACACCTGAGAGAGTCTGGATTAATAGATCAGAAAAATCCCATTTCTATAAACACTTAAAAGGATTTGGTCCACGTATGTCATAAAACATAAATACACACTTGTTTTCTCCAATCCAAGTTTACTGCCTATGTTACCTGGATTTTTTTTTTTTTTTTTTTTGGCTGTGTGTGTGTACACTAAGGATTGAACCCAGAGGCACTTTACCACTGAGCTACATCCTAGTCCTTTTATTTTTAGGCAAGGTCTTGCAAAGTTGCTATGGATCCCCCTAAGTTGCTGAGGCTGGCCTGTAAAGTTGAATCCTCCTGCCTCAGCCTCCTGAATGGCTGGGATTGCAGGCGGGCACCACCATGTCTGGCTTTTGCAAGACCTTTTGACATAACTTCAAATCATTATGTTTGGGATGTGATTTTTGATTTTTGGGGCTGCATGAACTTAACCAAACTATCAAGTTATCTACCTTGATGGCTTATCAAGGAAGTCATTTTCAGAAGGATTGATGCAAGTTCTTCTGAGTATGAGGGTTCTTGCATCAAATGAATGAGAATTCAAAGCGGGGAAGAAAAAAAGGTACTTGTCAGTTTGAAAGTCACAGACAATTTATCATTCTATTATTAGATAAGGAGAAAAAAATGAAGAACCCTTGGGTAGCAGGAAGAAGCAAGAGTCTTCTAGGACCTGGCATCTGCAAGGAAACAAAAAAACAAAACAAAAACAGACAAAAACAAAGAGTTTTTAGTTCCTTTCAAATACAAAAGCATCAACTACATGGGACTACAGGCCACACAACTATAACCCAATTAAATTCTCTTGGTCAACTGGAGGAATCTAGCTGTTGTTAATAGCAGAACACCAAGGACCTTCTGACCTTCTTTAGTACTACTGTGCACACAGAAACTTGCTAATTCAATTGAAAACAACATAGACATTAATGTACAATTCTTTTTTTCTTTTTTTAGGTACTGGGGACTGAACTCAGGGGTACTCAAATACTGGAGCTACATCCCCAGCCCTGTTTCGTATTGGATTTGGAGACAGGGTCTCATGGGAGTTGCTTAGTGCCTTACTTTTTGCTGAGGCTAGCTTTTTTTTTTTTTTCCTTTTCAGTGCTGAAGATTGAACCCAGGACCTTGTGCATGCAAGGCAAGCACTCTACCAATTGAGCTATATCTCCAGCCCTTGAAGCTGGCTTTGAACTCATGATCCTCCTGCCTCAGCTTCCCTAGTCACTGGTATTACAGGCATGTGCTACAGTGCCTGGTTTAATATATGCTTCATATGTTAACAGTTTAATAAGTGAGGAGAACATCAGAATTGACTCTCTAGGCAACTGACACTTTCAGAGAATTTTTTTTCTTTTGGGTACTGGGGATTGAACCCAGGATTGCTTAAACCACTGAGCCACATCCCCAGCCCTTTTAAATATTTTATTTAGAAACAGGGTCTCGCTGAGTTGCTTAGGGCCTCACCAAATTGCTGAGGCTGGCTTTGAACTCATGATCCTCCTGCCTCAGCCTCCTGAGCCACCGGTATTATAGTCATGCATTGCCACGCCCAGCTCCTTCAGACAAGTTTGGACCAATTCCAATTAACTTACATTGACCTTATTTTCCTCTTATATACTCTATTTAACTCATCAAGTCAACAATATTTTTTGAGCTGTTACAATGTACATTAGGGGATAAAAATTAATGTTATTACCTGCTTTTGAATTACTTATGTATTAAAAAGTAGAATTGTTGATAAGTGAACAAAACATTTTCATGTATATACATCCAAAATACTCCGCCCACACATAAATTCCTTAAGGGAATAAATCACATCTTCTATAATTCTTTTATATCCTCTAATGAAGCTAGAGAATTCTGCAACAATAGACATTCAAAAAATGATGCTTGATTTTTATTGAGGATAAGAATGTCTGTGGCTGCTTAAGGATTCTTATTTAACCTGGGACAATTTTTTTTCCACAGAAAAAATAAATTTGCAGTGTTAAAGAATTTAATAGTCAAGAGTTAAGTTCTAAAGAAGTGTCTTAAATTATAAATAAGTTTCTACTAGGTTTTCATCTTAGAGTTGCCATTTTTACTAGCAAGCTATATGTACTGCATGATCACCAAACATCTTGTGCAGCATATTAGAGAGGAATTCAAAGTTCACCATTTATCCAGATCTGTTCAATGTATGCTTTCTGACATACCCCAATGCTATTGTCTTTCTTTCCCTTCTGAGGCTAAATCTTATTTTCTGGCTTTCAATGTATTTGACAATTTTAAATCAGAATCTACAAAGAAAAATGACCAAAATTTACTGATAGATAGTGTTGTCCTTAGCTAAGAGGTGTTTGCTTTTAGCATCTCTTTCCCACTTCTCAGCAGAAAAAACATTAGTTCTGGTACAAAATGAAACCTAACACAGATTCATCCACTTCACTGTCCAGAGAGTGACATTGGCAAGCAACAGGCCAATTATTTATTCATTCAATAAGTATTTACCAAAGGCCTACTATCTGCAAGACAGTTGGGATTAATCCCATTTTTCAGCCTTTATAATATTCCCTTTGCCAAAAGCAATGCTGGGCTAACTCAGCTAAGGCAGTATATGAAGCATCAAACTTGGCCCTGCCATGGGCACATATGGTAATCTCAAAGAAAGGCATCATCCTTAAAAAGTAAAAGATTTGGGTTTCTTTGTGTAAGTTTTGTGAGATTCTGTTAAATCAGATACTCAGATAATATCAACAGTGTAAGACTCTTAGAGACCCCAAACTTTTAACTGCTCATTAAAAAGTATGAATTTTTTGATGAGGATTAAACTGTACTGCACAGGGAGAGAATTGCTGAGCAGTGAAGCACAGCTGTCTGATTAATCTCAGTCCATTAAAAGAGGCGTGATAGATCTCAAATGCAACTTTGGTAAAAAGAAAAAAAAGGCAATGTGTACTAATGTTAGCAAAAACAACTAAGCATGTTAACGGAATTCTAATTTAACCAGTAAATGTCTATTCATTAGCGTGTAAAGCCATAACAGAGGCTATATACTTAAAAAACATGTGCATACACAAAGCTTTAATTTGGTACCATAATCTGAAAGAAAATTGGACCCAAATTGCTTTATGTCCAGTTAAATCTTGCTACCATCTGAAGAGATACTGAAATAAAACTGAAACACTTACTTAAGATATTCAGTTACTGTGCATTTCCATCTGCAAGTAGAAATATTTCAAAATAAATACACCATGTCAATTGAAATTCACTACATCCGCTATGCTTACTAAACACAAATGACTTATTCTTGGAGTATACTGAATAATCATATAAAAGTAGAAGAATTTAAAGTTAGTGATCAAATTCCATTCAAGAGCATGGGAAAATAGTTCTTCACCTACCAAATCCTTTGGTGTAGAATTTGATGATTTCACTTTTTGGGAAATACAAGTATCCAGTGGGAGATGTTTTAAAGGGAATCCTCTGACTCCTCAAAAATTAGCTTAACTTGTAGCAAAGACTGAAATCAAGGGAATCTGAATTTTGGAATTAAATAAAAAATTACACTATTTTGGATATTCTGAATGTGGGGATTTTGTTATCAGGGTAGTATAATTAGTATTTAGTTACCTGAGCGTGTCCTTGGATATCTAGGGAAATCATCTGAATTCTATTCCTTATGTGGGCTCCTAAAACTTATTACTTCCTTTTTCTCCCTACCCATTTCTTTTTAGGACCTGCAGTACAATGTCTGATCCCAATTTCCTGTTGATGTTATGCCCTGAAAATCTGAGATGAACTCTTAGCCAAAATCAATAGTCTTTTTATTGGGCCCCAAATTTTCTTAGGCTATTTCATATCAATGGTCATCCTATCTCAAAATATTCTTTTGGTTTCTGTGGTCTTATACTTTACTCTTTATAATTTCTAATTTCTAACCAGGGCCAGGAGAAGTAGTGAGTGAGTGAGTGAGGTGCTTAGAACACAAAGTTTAAGGAAGCACTTTCAGGGTCATACAAGTGCAAGGTGTTTGGATTGAACACATCTGAATGATCAAGACTGTTTTTGGCATAACAAAGAAAGTAAAAGCATTTTGCTGCTATTTCACTTACTGTTTTTCCATGGCAGAACATACGGCAGAGACTTGGGAACCCGCATGCCTGAAGCCAGGTTACTCTTATGTTCCATGACTATGTTGCTTGCAGGACTGCAAAAATGAAGAGAAATTTGACCATGTCAGCATATCTGAATTCTCCAGGCAGGCACACAAAAGATAATCAAAATGTGTATTTTTGTAATTTGGGCAAGAGCAACAAGCTATATTCATCTGAAATGTAAACACATTTCCATTAAAACAGTCCTGCAATTAGGATGATCACCATTTCTCTGGAAAGTTCCCTGTTCTGTACAGGCATCAAGATGGGTCTAACCATTTTCACTTTCCAGAAATTGAGATAAACAGCAATGCCATCTACTGTTCAGTAGTATGACAGGCTCATAAAACTCATTCAATAAACATAAGAGATAAACTACAGCGCCATTCAATTTAACCAAAGGCTGCAAATCTCATAGAACTGATATAAAATTAAAGTTGCAACCAATGGAATTTATCTTTAAGTTTTTCTATCTTAGGGCATATAGTTTATATTTAAAATTATCAGCTCATGGGCGATAGGGTTGTGGCTCAGTGGTAGAGTGTTCGCCTAGCATGTGCAAGGCCCTGGGTTCGATCCTCAGCACCACATAAAAAATAAATAAAATAAATAAAATAAAGGTATGTGTCTAACTACAACCAAAAAAAAAAATTAAAAAAAAAAGAACTTTTCAGACTACTTTTTTTGTAGGCATTAGTTTCCTAGAGTAAAAAATGATTCAAGAGGTATAACTGGAATTTTTTTCTAAGTATTAAAAATAATGTTAACCTCACAGAAAAACAATAACAATTAAACAAAACACAATGTCTGGCACCAATATCTCTTGTTAGACTCTATAGTAGTATTTTTGTATTCCCAGTGATCAGCATGGAGCACGTGAGCTTTTTTATAAATCAAGGAATAAATAAGGGGAAAAAACTCCACTAAAATAATGTTTATACTTAGTTTATACTTAGTTACTATCAAAGAACATTATCAAGGAAAAAAAGGTGGATTTGAATTTTTTTTTTTTTTTGGTAATGGGACATTCTGATTTGGGGGGGCAATTCTGGGAATGGGACTATTTCATTTACCTGTTGTTGCCACAGAAGTTGGCTGTGCCCCAGACAAATGGGGTGCTAGTCTGTTCCCACAAATCTGCCAAAGGAAGCAAAACATAGTCTGTAGTTCTACTTGAGAAGATATCAGTTCATGCTAGTTGTGTTTGTAAGATGGGAAATAATACACCTAAGTTTGGAAATGCAAGTAAAAATTGATCAAGTACACTGCCGAAGTGACACAGAAGCAGGAATTTAATTGAAGGATATAAACACAAGCAACATAAATAATAATAAATGTGCCTAGTAACAATCAAACACAGATGGTACAACACAATTTATGGAAAAAAGCAGATGTAAAGGAGTGCTTTTTCCAATCAAGAGGGATAGGCTGTTCTACGTTGTCTGCACAGGGATACAAATGTGCTCATTTTGGGGCCCAATAAAAATAATAAGGCATTCTGAACAACATGGTATGTTCATAAAAAGGGAAAATCTTCCTTCTGTCTTAAGCAAATGACTTGGGATTTAGACATGGTGAAGAGAAAGATGTAGAGGCACTTTACCTTTATCCCAGTCTTCATCACAAGGAGGGCACTGCCATGTGCTCTCAGCCAGAGTCTCTTGTCCAAGGTTCCGGGTTTGGTTAACTGCAAGATAAGAAAGATCTGACATAAGAAGGGGACAGTGCCAAGTTATCATATTTAAAGGTTGTAGGGGAGCCTAATGGGATAGTATAAAAACTAAAAAGGGGTCTTATATCTCTTTGCTGACAGAAGACAAGAAAAGCAGAAACAAAGATATTTACCATATTTAAGACAACAAAAGGATTTTATTTTTAGATGGTTCATTAGTAAAGTGAATCAGACTATTCAGAAGAGAAAGGAGTATGACACATCAGAAACTGACAATCTACTGCTACTCTAAGATAAAAATCTCAAAGGCAGAAAAATATTTTTCTTTTAAAATGAAGACAGAAAAAAATTAAGCTCACAATGTAGCATAATACAGATCCTTCAGGGGCTAACCTCTAGTACTGAAATAATTTAGCTAGTCAGGCTTACCCACATCCTGCTCAATACAACTCTTGTCATCACAACTTGAGATATGATGACTGATTTCAGCCCGAGGAACCTGGTGGCGAGCATTGAAGGGACAAGTAGCCAATTTGTTTGCGACATCAGGATGATTCTGTGGAACCAAATTAAGGGATTTGTCAGTTCTTTGGAAATCTTGAAGTCTAAGGGGAGTAGCTTAGCTTTATTCTATAAATGGCTCCCTTAAAATTCCTCAATAAACTTACAGTTTAACTATAGTAGCCAAACTCAGAATAGAAAATTAATTTTTGGGGGGGGGTACTGGGGATTGAACTCAGGGGCACTCAACCACTGAGTCACATCCCCAGCCCTTTTTTTTTTTTTTTGTATTTTATTTAGAGACAGGGTCTCACTGAGTTACTTAGTGCCTTGCTTTTGCTGAGGCTGGCTTTGAACTCTCAATCCTCCTGCCTCTGCCTCCCAAGCTGCTGGGATTACAGGCGTGAGCCACCACGTCCAGCCAGAGTAGAAAATTAAGAGGGAATTATTTATCATTTGCATAGATCATATAGTCGTTATATCAAAATGAAAAGATAAGCTTGTAGACTGACAAAACAGATACTGGAATTCAAGTGGCTAACATAGAGCTACATAGTAAATTTGAACCATATCTTTTTCTCTGTTTCTGAAAGTTGCAAGATTCAGTTAGTGTAGTTGTAATGGTAGCACTCTCTGGATGTCTTTGCAAGCTGACATTCAGGATGAATAGTAACACTGAAACTCAGTCTGCAATGCAGTAGTGCCCTGCTATTGCAATCCAATAAGTGCTAGAAAATAGCTGTTGTAAGAGAGCTGCAGAAGAGACAAACCAATGATTTTTCAGATTAACATAGAGACACTTATTTAAAGCAATGATGCCTGAAATGAGGCTTTGAACAATTTAACCTTTATTTTGGCTATTTCACAAAAGAAAAAACCCAAATGACAGACTACTTTGCTAACCAAGTTTCTTGCCTTAAACCTAAAGAAAGGATTTAATGTCATTCATATTCTATGGCAAATATTCCAGCAATTAAGAAATTTATTCATTAGGAAAAGGAAAAAAATATGTCACTAATAAAACTCAAAGTAAAAATAATGTAAAGCATGGAAAAGGTTGAAAAACATTCTAAGAAACTTTTGAGGGAAGAAATCTCCATCAATTTCATAAAAGATATCAGAAATTCAATGCAAAGGTTTTGTGGCTAAAGATTAAGGACATTAAAAGAAAGCAATTATAATAGTATTTTTATACCACTTGGCTCCCCTTCCCAATCTTTATCCTTGAGAAATATCTGAGAGCCTGGGTGTGGGTGTGTGTGGTGGTGGAATTATGGTAGCAAATGCTAATCCATATTGTTCACGTTTAACTTTAAGGGATCCTTGCTCTACAGATTAAAAATATGGTAGAGCAATGATCAAAAAAAAGGCATTTTATTTTAGAGATAATAAAATAAACACTTTTTCCCCCTCTTTTTTGGTGGTGGGAATCAAACCCAGTGCTTTTAAGCATCCTAGGCACACTCTACTACCGAGCTATACTTTTAGCTAAGAGAAACATTTTTTTTAAAGGATGTTAAGTCTGAACTGTATGCAGTTTGGATTAAATACTAAAATTTTTTTCCAAACATAAATGCCTGCATAATTTTGGTCTTTGTATCTGACATTTGCATTCTAACAACCCTGTCAAAGTGCCTATTAATATACATTAAAGTAGTTTATGTCAGCTAATAAAAGAGTGACTAGAGAGAAAAATCCTAAATTTTCTTTTTAAAAAAGATGATGAAACTTGAAGAAACATCTGTTTTTAGGAATAGTATTTTCTTGGTCTAGTCTCTAGCTATTCAACTGCTCTAAAATTTCTAAACAAAATTGGAAAGAAGTGATTATAGCATTTGATTCTTATCAAGATGATGAATACATCAAATTTATAAGATTCATTGCTAGCAAAAATTAGTATTTCTTTTGTTTTAAAAAGGATATGAAAATTCCAGAGATGCTGTTTATTAAAGGGTGCTTTGTCACTAGTTAGGGGGAAGAAAACAAAAACAAGTAAAAACTTATGCACCCCAAGAAATAAACTCCTTTCTATAAATGCTGGTGTTTAATTAACACAGAGGTAGAGTCCCAAAACAATTCTGGCATTTGATTAAAACATTTATGCTAAAACTATTTGCTGCTTACAAAAGCTTGGCCTTTTAAAATAATTCAAGAGCACATGAGAGGGCAAATTATGAAAATAATACCCTACCTTTCTGCACTTGATAAGATGATAAGGAAACCTGCAGGCCCTGATCTGGTGGTTTTTATCATAGGGGCACTGTAATAACTTTTCAGGGTCCAGGGAGTCGACTGAAAGAGAAAAATACAATGAGTATAAAGCATCACAGGTTCTTATAAAACTACAGCATTCCAGGAACACTGGATTTTTCAATGGACTATGTAATAATTGAATAAGATAGTCTAAAGAAAACTTATATTTAGCTGGGTGCAGTGGTGCATGCCTCTAATCCCAGCAATTTAGAAGACCAAGGCAGGAAGATTGCCAGTTGGAGGTCAGCCTGGGCAACTAAGGGAGACCCTGTCTCAAAAAAAAAAAAAAAAAAAAAAAAAAGTTGGGGGAGCAGTAGGAATATAGCTCAGTGGTGCAGCGCTCCTGGGTTCAATCTCCAGTACTGCAACAAAATAAAATAAAACTTTCAATTTAAAAAAAGGGTGCCTAAACAAAGATGAAAATGTAACTTTGAGAAAATTTTGGTATCATTAAGTCTTTTTTTTTTCCCCCATCCATTTTTTCTCTCAAGGTTAATAACTTTCTAAAGGCGGTGTGACAGGGGACAGCCTTTTCCATAATATATCCTCTCCCTGACCGCTACAGTGCTGAGTTCTGAGTCTCTTACTTATGGAAGCCAGACTTCCCAGGAAGGAGTGACAAGAGTAGATGCTCCTCCACTAGGACAGCCTCCCCATCACTGCCTCTCGTCTGTCGGACTGGCTAAGACTATTAATAAAGGGACTGCAGAAACAGTTTAACTCCATGACTGTTTCCTTTGAAAAACACCAGAGTTGCTTGAGGGGACAGGATTTCTCTAGTAGTCTCCCTCACCTCATAGTGTTTCCCTGGGACTTGGGCTTTCTCTGGGCTGGAAGTGGCTAAGAAGGAAGAATTTGGGGTCATGGAAGAAGAGTGAGGAGGAGGCAAAAAGGGAGATGGAGGAGAAGGAAAATGAAACCGACTTCAGCCAGGGCAGGGAATAAAGAAAAGGAGGCACAAGGAAAGCCCAATCTTGATGTCTCTCTGTTTCATCTAAAGAAAAGTTTTCAGACGGGTTTGCCTTCGATGAACCTGTAAGGGGAGTCAAAAATGTAGGGGACCAAGGAAATGGGACCCTGTAGATGCAGGAGGCTGAAGGTGGAGTCTTGAGGAGGAGGAAGATGTGGTACAAGACCCAAGCCCTCCCCCATTACTGGATAAGTCCAGTGGAACCAGCAATTGTAGGGTATAAGGTCTCAGCTCATATTTGATTGGATATTGTTTTCAATGCTGGTTATCTTTTTTTTTTATTGGTTGTTCAAAACATTACAAAGCTCTTGACATATCATGTTTCATACATTAGATTCAAGTTGGTTATGAACTCCCATTTTTACCCCAAATACAGATTGCAGAATCACATCTGTTACACATCCACATTTTTACATAATGCCCTATTAGTAACTGTTGTATTCTGCTACCTTTCCTATCCTCTACTATCCCCCCTCCCCTCCCGTCTTCTCTCTCTATCCCATCTACTGTATTTCATTTCTCTCCTTGTTTATTTTCCCGTTCTCCTCACTACCTCTTATGTGTAATTTTGTATAACAATGAGGGTCTCCCTCCATTACCATGCAATTTCCCTTTTCTCTCCCTTTCCCTCCCACCTAATGTATCTGTTTAATGTTGATCTTTTCTTCCTGCTCTTCCTCCCTGCTCTGTTCTTAGTTGTTCTCATTATATCAAAGAAGACATTTGGTATTTGTTTTTTAGGGATTGGCTAGCTTCCCTATACTGGTTATCTTTACTACAAAAAAAAAAGTTAAGCGGGTGCAGAGTCACATGCCTGTAATATTAGCAACACCAAAGGCTGAGGCAGGACAGCAAGTTTGAGGCCAGATTTGGCAATTTAAGGACACCCTCAGGAACTTGGCAAGACCCTGCCTCAAACTAAAAAAATAAAAAGGGTTGGGGATATCGCTCAGTAAAGTGCCCCTGGGTCCAATCCTTAGTAGCCACCCACAAAAAAAAAAATTAAATCATCTTTTCCTGTTCTTTTTCTTTCAGAACTGGGGATTGAACCCAGGGCCTTATGCACACCAGGCAAGCACTGTACCACTGAGATACATCCCTCTTTTCTTTTCCTAAAAGTGCTAATTAAGGATCATTTCTATTCTTTAGTCAGTCCAACCAGAATTTCCCAACCAGTGTGCTAAAGTTGGAATGGATTGCTCATGTTCCAATATAATATAATTTGCACTTGCAAATCCCACCATTCACCAATCCAAATGGTTGGGGCTGGTTAATTCCCTATATTAACATTGTAGTATCCCATGAACAAAGTAAGTACTGCTCTATGTAAACTTGAAAAATATTAGTGGATAGGTTTTTTTTTTCCCCATCTGTCTACTTTACCTTTTTTTTTTTTGGTAGTACTGGGGATTGATCCTAAATCCTTGTACATGCTAGACAAGCACTCTACCACTGAGCTACATCCCCAGACTCCCTCTTAAACCTTTTTTATGTTGAGACAGGTCTCACTAAGATTCCTGTGCTGGCCTTGAACTTGTAATCCTCCTGCCTTGGCCTCTGGAGAACTGGGGTTACAGGCATGTGCATTCTTTTAATTTTCCCCATAAGTACTTCCTGGTGTTGGTTACTTTAGTTGCCTCTCAAGTTAAACCATTCCTTTATCAGACTGGTGATTTTACTTTATATATTTTGGAACATGGATGAGAAAGAATACAAAAGAATAATCTAGTGACTACCCAATTGGCCAGATAACAAATAGACAATCTGCAAAAAACAGAACCACCTGAGGCTAAGACAATTGTAGAGATATAGAACTGCTCTATGAAAGAAGGCTTCTAACATATCTACCTTTAAAACTGTCTTTAGCTGGGGGCAGTGGTGCATACTTATAATCCCAGTGACTTGGTAGGCTGAGATAGGATCCCAAGTCAGCTTTAGCAATTTAGCAAGACCCTTAGCAGCTTAATGAGAACCTGTCTCAAAATTAAAAATAAAAAGAACTGGGGATACAGCTCAGTGTAAATGCCCCTGGGTTTAATCCTCAGAATCAAAAACAAACAAAACCCCAAAAATGTCAACATCTCTCCTGTCCTGCCTTTATGGTATACAAGATGCCCAGGCTGAGCCTCAAATCTTAACAAGCATGGCCAAGGAAGGGAAATTAAATGGTTAAGCACATTCTGAGGACAAGAGGCAACCCTCTTGTCACCCCTGAAGATAATGATAAAAGTAAAATAAGATAAGCAATTCACAGTTGATAAGAAGCTTATAAACCAGGAGACTGCAATGAAAATCAGGAGCCAATAGGGAATTGAAACAGACAGTTTCACTGGAAGAGTGGTAAACATGGAATAAATTGCTAACCATGATGGTGATGCAAATGAGCCAGAAAGGTGACTTGAAGGACAGAATGAATAGGAAGAAAAAATCTTAGAGGACAGGCAAGCTTATTATGCCAACCAGGCTCTTCTTGACCAGCAATCTTTTCAAATTTTGAAGCTTTAAGACACCCAGAAAGCATTTACAGATGAAATTCTTATTAGTTTCCCTTCATTTAATCTGTTCCATCACTAGTAAATGTTAGGCCATGTCAGCAACTGACAGACTGGACGTACCTTATAATTCATACACATCATACTGACTATACAGTGGCATATGTCAGAATTGATAATGAGAGCTTCCTACCATAATTTCGAGTAATTGCAGTCATTTCTAATCTGATTTTCTAGATTTAAATGTATTTTTAATTAAAACAGTTACAACTGTGATAAAGTATAAAATTTACCACTTTAATATATATATATATATATTTTTTTTTGCAGTGCTGGGGATCAAACCCAGAGCCTCATACATGCTAGGCAAGCACTCTACATTGAGCCACATCTCCCATATCCATTTTAATAATTTTAACGCGTATTCTTCAGCAGTGTTAAGTATATTCACACTGTTATGCAACCAACCTCCAAAACTTTTATCATCTGGCAAAACTGAAACTGTCCATTAAATATCAACTCCCCGTTTTCTACTCTCCCAAGCCATTAGAATCATTCTAATTTTTAATTGCCTTTCTTTGACTGGCTTATGACGTCATTTAGCATAATACTCATAAGGTTCATCCAAGTTATAGCATGTGACAGGATTTCCTGATCTTCTGAGATTAGCTTTTCTATTCTTTTTACTTAATGTTTCTTGGAGCTATTCCCATGTCAGTACATATAAGGACCATTTCATTGCTTCATATGAATATACTAGATTCTTAATCAGTTCCCTTACTGGACATTTAAGTTTCCAGTTTTTTACTACTATATACAATACTATGATTAATAATCTAGCATATTCTTTGTGCATTTTATGAATATTTCTTTGGGCAGATACCTAAGAGTGCTGAACTGAAGTGAATGTACATTTAAAGTTCTTAACAAATACATTAAACTACCCTGCAACAATTTTTTCTGGCTTCCCCAAAATACAACTTGCTTTGGAAAACAAAGTGGGTCCTATTGACAAGCTTCCCCCCCAAAAGCAGAGACTCAGTTGTTACTCAAAAATTTAATTAAGGCTTAGAACTCATGGTGAGAAATTGAGGAAACTTCATGGGAATATGATACTAGGCATGACAAAAGTATCACTGAGGTATAATCCAAGGACAGAACCTGAAGATCTTCGGGACTATCAGATTAAGGTAAGTGTTTCAGGTAAATTTGGGAAAGAGGTCAGCATTTCTGATGCAGCATTTCTCAAACTTTAGCAACATTCCCAGGTGTTAAATCACTTAAGAATTGTGTTAACAGGTAGATTCTGATTCAGTAGGTCTGGGATGGGACCTGAGATTTTTTATATTTCCAACAAGCTCATAGATAAATTTTTTTTGTTAAAAAAATTATGCATAAAAAAAGGAAGAACTGAGAGACCAAAAAGGGAGAGGTTGCTTTCTAACTTAACATGTTGAGTAGAAAGCACCCAAGAGTAAATACATATACCATACATAAATTTCACTTTGCATATGTATGTGGACCAGCCCCATAAATATTACATTTTAAGTAAAAACATTTTAAGAAAAATAAAGAAGGTGGGGAGAATCCTAAAGAAAATCAAAAAGAATCAGCCTTCTAGATCAATGATTTTCAAAGTGTAGTCCTCAGATCAGCAGCATCAGCATTACCTGAAAACTTCTCAGAAATGCACATTTTTGCTGGGTGCAGTGGTACATGACTAATGCTATCTACCTGGGAGGCTGAGGAAGAAGGATGAAAGTTTGAGGCCATCCTGAGCAATTTAGTAAGATCCTGTCTCAGAATAAAATAAAAGGGCAGGGAATGTGCTTAGTGGGAAAGCTGTTCACCTTGCAAGAGAGCCCCCACATTCAATCCCTGGTACCACTAAGTAAATAAAGAAGTCCAATGAAGATTTTTATTACCAAAATATAGAAACTACAAAGAAATAGTCTTTACTAAACTGGGCATTGTGGCACCTGCCTGTACTCCCAGCGACTTGGGAGGTTAAGGTAAGAGGACGGCAAGTTCCAGGACAGCTTTGGCAATTTAGTGAGGAACTGTCTCAAAATGAAAAAAATAGCTCAGGGTGTAACTCAGTGGCAGAGCACCCCTGGGTTTGAGAGAGAGAGAGAGAGAGAGAGAGAGAGAGAGAGAGAGAGAGAGATACAGAGATAGATATAAGACTCCTTCCCAGGATTTTTTATCTTAAAAACTCAAACGCAGGCTGGGGTTGTGGCTCAGTGGTAGAGTGCTGACCTAGCACACATGAGGCACTGGGTTCAAACCTCGGCATCACATTAAAAAAAATAAAGGTATTGTGTTCACCTACAACTAAAAAATAAATATTAAAAAAAACTCAATGCACAATCTTTTTTTTTTTTTTTTTTGAGCTGTAGATCGAACCCAGGGCCTTGTGCATGCAAGGCAAGCATTCTACCAACTGAGCTATATCCCCAGTCCCACATATCAATTGTATTATGCATACTATATTACTTCTCAAAATAGAAAAACAGAGGTTACTATCCCTGTATCATAAATAAAAAAGGCAATCCACATTTTGAGTTAATAAGTCTAATAAAAATACTACTTATAATAGAATACACGCTTAGCATGTGCTGGGACTTAGGGTCAATTCCTAGTACCAAAGAACAAAAAACAACAAAAAAATTAATAAGTAGTTTAACACAGACTTTTTTTCTCCATTGAAGTGCTGGGAGGTGCTCTACCACTGAGCTAAAAAGCTCCAGCCCTTTTTACTTTTATTCTGAGATAAGGTCTCATTAAGTTGCTGGGGCTGGCCTTGAACTTTTCACTCCTCCTATTTTAGCTTCTCAGGTCACTGGCATTATAGGTCTGCATCACTGCACCTGGCAACACAGGTGTCTGCCTTTTCAAAGCTCTATGACTTCTTATACATCTTTTAAGTAATTAAGTTTCAAGTGCCTCATTTAATTTGGGTACCTCTCTGTATTTACCACACAGACCTTTCCACACCAGCAGTTCAGGGAGAACTTTGAATTTTTCACAACACAATAAAAGCCTAGTTAAGACATAAACTACATGTAATACATGATTTAACTTATTTTCTAAAAGCAACAGTAAGTACATACTGTAAGTGTCTTCCATGCTGAAAACGAAGGAGCTGAATCCAAGTGCTACAGGGGAAAAAGCAAGGTTCAAAGAATTAGAAATGAAATGTACCAAAAAGTAACCCTAAGAAGTAGAGTTACTTCTGGAATTGAAGCTACATAAATCGAGGAAACAAAATCTGCAGTGTATACCCTCCTGTCCCCAATTTTTTCCTCTGTAAAGCATTCTTTACTCCTTTGAAACATTTAACATTATTGCTCAATTAATATTCTTGGAATAAATTCTAGGGTCCACCAATAGTTAAGAAAAACCAAATATGACTACTAATATGAACTCTATTAAGGTGACAAGATATCCATGTATTTTAAGTGCTGTTACCCAGCCTGTCACTATTCACCTGCTATTTGGGTTTGATGTTATTTAACCATAGAGGGGGGTGAATCAAGGCTATAAGACTACTCTTAAACTTCTGGATAGGGTACAGTTTTAAAAGCTCTCTTCCAAAATTCTTAAAAATTACAGGATGGGAAGGCTACTACTCTTGCCCTTCTTTGGAATATGGGAATGCTGGATGTCTATGTCAGACAGTGAACACCTAACTCATCCAAACCCTCAGAGACATTCTAATTTACCATATTCATGACTTAAACATAATTATAAGTGCCACCCTGATAGTCCCCCTTTTTAGTGCTACTTGAATTTTACACCCCCAAAACTACTGTGCTAATATGACAAGACTTATGCTGGGCGTGCTGGCCCACATCTGTAATCCCAGCAGCTCAGGAGGCTGAGGCAGGAAGATTGCAAGTTTAAAGCCAGCCTCAGCAACTTAGTGAGACCCTGTTTCTAAATAATATATAAAAAGGGTTTGGGATGTGGCTCAGTGGTTAAGCACTTATGGGTTCAATCCCCAGTACCAAAAAAAAAAAAAAAAGTTGTTGATTTAAGCCTCTCCAGTTAATAGCATTCCCTCTATTCACTGAGGGAAAACTTTTGAATATTAGGACTTAAGAACTGTCTATGTTATAGTTAATAGTTATAAGACAACAAACCTAACAGAAATGTAAAAGATTAAGAGAAATGGTTTTGTAGTTTGGATCCTCATTTACTAAAGTTCTCTTCTACTGAACATGTGATTAAATAAACTATCATGAGAAAAAAAACTATTTTTTAATATAAAAGAACCCCCATAGGAAACTTCTGAAAATTGGTTACATTTACAGCTGTTGTCTCTAGGCAAGCTCTCCTTTGGCCTCTCATACAATTCCACACCCCTTCCCCTCATTCTATGACATAAGCAACATTAGAACCCAGGTTAGGAAATACAAGTGATGGGGCAGAGCCTCACTTGTTAATAACAATCATTAGTGAAACTATCTTAAAAATATTTTTCATGTTTGGATTAAGAAATCCTGACCTTTTTGGACACGTTTTACTTATACAGTTACTTCATACTTTTTCACTAAAAATAAAAGGTTTGGGAGGATAAATCAAGAATTGTTTCTTGATTTCAAAGAATAAAAAGGAGGGATGAATGTCAGATTCAGTGACTTGTGGAAAGCCAATCTATTCCTTCCAGGAGAAAAGACTAAGGGCAATGAAATTCACAGCATCACCACTCAGCTGTGTTCCTTTAAGTATCTTCCACATCCAATTGTTGACAGGTGACTCTTTCCCTTCTCCTTAGCACTAGACCTGCGGTGGATTAGACACTATGTGAAGCAGTTAAGTCTGGGAACTGGATCTACAGGGAAGCGACTCTTCAAATTTCTAATACAGAGGCCTTAGTAAAATAATTTTTCCTCCTTCAAACAATCACCACCACCACAAAACCAAACGCTGAGCAGGGTTAAGCCGTGGGACTAAATACAAGAAGGCGGGGAAGATGATTAACCTAAAAGAAGGGAGGAAAAGGTGGTAGGGAGGCCCTCGAGTGGACGATGGAGCGGACCCAGCAGAAAATCCAACAGAGCTGCGTTCAGAGTCCCAGGGCTGAAAGCTACTAGCGGAAAAAGGGAAAGAGAAGGTGTTAGAAAGTGTTAGAAGGGGGGAGCTATCCCAGTACTTTAAAGGTAGAGCGTTTGAAGGAGCCAAACCAGCGCGGGAATATCCTTCCTACCTCAATCGAGAGGCGCTCTCCCCACCGCCGCCTTCGTCCTTTAGCCACGCCCCGGCAACGCCCACTTCCGGTCCCTGACGCTAGGGGGTGGGGCCCCCACTTCCTGTTACAGGCGTTCTTGGCGTGTTGGGGCCAATGGGGTCTCCTACCCTTGCCCCTTCTCCGCCAGGGCCCAGCTGCTACTCTTTCCGACCCTCAGCACCTTCTTAGGCCCATCCTCCGCTGGCCTTGGGTCGATAGTGGTTCTGCGTGGGTGGAGCTCCACCTTCCTTGTCTAGTCTTTGTGGCGGCCATCTTGGGCCTTTGAGGGAATGGGACTGGGTAGATGTGGGGAGCTGTTTGGAAGGAAACCTTGTTTGTGGAAATTGTTTAGATATATGATTAATGTTTTGAGGGGAAGGAAGAGCAATTATATAGGGCATAGGCAGAGCAGGCAATTACCAAGGGCAGGAATTTTTTTGTCTGTTTAGCGCGTGATGTAGAATTTCAAAATTCAAAGGGCAACAATATCAGAGAATGGTAGGTAGGTAATGGATGTGTTTGGAGGGCTAACGGGATTTTTAGGTTGCTGAGGACAAGTGGGTCAGAAAGTTAAAACCTGATGAAAAACCAAATATATTGTGAGCCTTTGTTCTGCAGTTTTAAAAATTTTCTTTCCTTTTTCTCTTTCTTTCCTCCCCCATACAGAGAATTGAACCTAGCATCTTGCACATACATGTTAGGCAAGTGCTAGTAATATATTTTTTAAAAACCAAGTTGTAAAAAATGTTTTTGTACTGTCCAAAATGTAAGATGCAGTGTGGGTGCTAAACTATTGGAATTTCTGAAACATTTCAGTGCGTTTGATTCTAAATATGAGTTGAGAGGACCTATTCTGACAGTAAAAACTATAGCTTTAATGAAAAGGATCTTGGAGTGAAACATATTATTTTTACATGAATAATTTGTAAACATAAATTATCAGGTCCCTCCCCACTCCAATTAGCAGTCCTTAGGTTGATGAGCATGTGCTTTTCATAGTCTTCAATTCAGATTAAACTCTTAAAAGATATAGGTGTTGATGGAAGACTGGGTTAAGCCATTCTTGTTGTGGGCTGGTGATTCTAAATCATGTCTGCACATTAGAATCATCTGGGGAACTCTTAAAACATACCATGCCAAGTTCCATTCTCATTCCCTACCAAGTAATCAGAACGAGCCAGCCATAGTTATTTTTAAAAACCTACCCTGATGATTCTAATGTGCTGCCAGGACTGAGAACCACTGACCTAGGCACTGTTTTGAATTTATAAAAGCTCTTCTTTCACCTGGGTGGCCTGTATGATTCATAGGAAGGAGGAACAAGCTGTTAAAGTGCTTTTTCAAAGATAATTGCTAAGAATGAAAGCTTCATTGCAAGCTTAGCACAAAGCATTTTATAAAAGCTGCTGTTTTGGCAAGTCAGTTTCAGACTGTTAGGAAATAGTTTAAAAATATATACATATTTTTATTTTGTGGTACTGGGGATTGAACCCAGGGCTATGCCACCTCAGCCCTTTTTATTTTTATTTTTTTATTTTGAGACAGGGTCTTGCTGAGTTGCCTAGGCCACCCTCCAAAATGCAATCCTCCTGCCTGAGCTTTCTGAGTGGCTGGGATTATAGTCAAGCACAACTGCACTTGGATGGTTTAAAATAATTTTAATGGAACACCAGACCTCTGAATTTATCATGATGTCTTTGAACCATAATTAGCAGGCCAGAGTGATTTGAACCAAAATATGATTTTCCAGGCTTTAAATTGCAGTAATTTGGTGCAGTTGTTGCCATCGTTACTACAATCCATAAATTCTTTTCATTCAGTTACCTGCAGATTGAAATTTCTGAGGCAGAAAGAGCTAAGGGCATGAGAGGATAGATCCTGAACCTGAATCCAAAATCAGGCTTCACTGTGTTCAGTAATGTCTTGTCAGGGTGACAACTGATAAAGATGTCCCATTTAGCACCAGTGAACAAGCTTAAGAATTTATAAACAAGAGCCAAACTGTCTTTTGGTGGTGATTCTGATATAAAAAATGCACCACACATTTATTCTTTCTACTTTTAAATGCTTTGTACATTCCTACATTCCTAGAAACATTCTACTTTATCTGAGTTCCCTGCTGAGCTTTCTTTCATACTGGTCTTCAGTCAGGTTGATCATACTTGGAAAGGAAAAAAAAACAATGAGACCAAGAAACTTATACAAGCTTCATTTTAGGAGCTAGTAAGACTTAATACCCCCAAAATAGAATCTAACTCTTGTTGGTTCTACCTGTGTGTATCTCTAAATAATATATTTTTAAAATTAATAATTATAACTTAAAAATAAAGTCTATGGGCTAATAAGTGAGAAGATCTGTATTTTGGTCATTGGATGCCTTTGTGAGAAGAGTTTTTCCAGTTCTTAACACTGAAGGAATTCCAATAGTCTTTGAGAGTCTACAGAAGTTTTCACTATTTCAGAAACCTAATAAAACTTAAAACACTTGGAACATTATGGCAGTTCCTCAAAAAATTGAAAAGAGAATTACCACATGATCCAGCAATACCACTTCTGGATATATATCTTAAGGAAATGATATCAGGGCTGGAGATGTGGCTCAAGCGGTAGCGCGCTCGCCTGGCATGCGTGCGGCCCGGGTTCGATCCTCAGCACCACATACCAACAAAGATGTTGTGTCCGCCGAGAACTAAAAAATAAATATTAAAAAAAATGATATCAGCGTACAAAAGAGATATTTGCATACTTGTTTTTGTTGTGACACTATTCACAATAGCCAAGATATGTAATCAACATAGGTATCCATCAACCGATGAATGACTAAAGAAAAATGTGCAGTGGAGAATTATGATTCAACTATAAAGAAGAGTGAAATCCTGCCATTTGCAGGAAAATGGATGAAACTGGAAGATATCATGTTAAGCACAATAAACCAGATATAGAAAGACAAATATTGTATGTTGTCTCTCGTATGTGTAAACTAAACGACAACAACAAACTGTAAAAGATGACATGAAAGTGGAAGAGGGACTATTATGGTCTAGAAAGGGAGTGAGGGGAAAAGATAGGGAACATGATCAAAGCTTGATATATGCATGCATGGAAATATATACAGTGAAACCCATTAGTTTGTACAATTAATATGAGTTAATAATCATAAAAATTAGCTTTTCCAGAAGCCAGAGGAGGCTGAGACAGGAAGATTGTGAGTTCGAAGCCAGCCTCAGTGAGGCACTAAGCAACTCAGTGAGACCCTGTCTCTAAATAAAATACAAAAAAGGGCTGGGGATTTGGCTCAGTGATTAAGCGCCTTGAGTTCAATCCCAGGTACCACCCCCCCCCCAAAAAAAAAGAAATCAACTTTTGCTCATTAGAAAACTGAAATATTATCCAGGTGTGGTGGCATATACCTGTAATCCCAGCTACCTGGGAGACTGAAGCAGGAGGATTATACATTTTGAGGTCAACCTTAGCAACGTAGCAAGACCCTAATTCAAAATAAAACTTAAAAAAGGGATGGGGTTTTAGGTCAGTGGTAGAGTACCTCCCTAGCATGTGTGAGGCCTTGGGTTCAATCCTCAGTATAACTGCCCCCTCAAGACTAAATTATTCTATTTCTTTGTTTCTGGCTTGAATTTTATCAACTAAGTCTTGATTTTCTCATCTAATTATGATTTCTGATTGGTAGTTAAGTGTATAATTCCAAGTAGACATTTGTAAAATCTTTGAAAACAAGGGATTATGGGGGGATGTAATAGGTGTTATTGGGGAGGATAGATTGGGAAATATTGCTTTAGAGGAAAATAAAAAGTTTGGATTGGTTATAACTGTTCAGGCAAAGTAGCAGGAAAGGTAGTGGAAGCCGATGAAAATTATAGTTCTAAAATTCCAATACTGCTCTTTGTCAGATCTGTTATTTTAAGGAACGTCAAATGTTTAAACACAGGTTCATTTTCTCTATGAACCTATCTTCTAAACTCTACTTGGGAGTCCTTACATTGTTTTTTTTTTTTTTTTTTTGGTAACATCTTTCTACCCTCCTCCCTCCCCTTGCCTTGTGCTGGTGGTTCTCAAAGTATGGTTCACAGTCCAGCAATATCAGCATCACTTGGGGACTTGAGGGAATGAAAATTCTTGCATATTATGGCAGATCTACTGAATCAGAAACTGGGGAACAAGATGCCCTTCAATCTGGGTTTGGATATCCAGTAGAGTTTGAGAACAATTGCCTTATACTGTAGTTGTTGACGTTGTTCCCTCATAGTAGACCTTGTTCCCTCATAGTAGTTTTTTTTTTTTTTAATTGAGGTGCGATGACAAATAAATTCTCTATATTTAAGTGTACAACATGGTGTTTTGATATAAAAACACCTTATTTGGCCGGTGGACCAATGGTACAGAATAGAGGACACAGAAACCAATCCACAAAATTACAACTATCTTATATTTGATAAAGGGGCTAAAAGCATGCAATGGAGGAAGGATAGCATCTTCAACAAATGGTGCTGGGAAAACTGGAAATCCATATGCAACAAAATGAAATTGAATCCCTTTCTCTCACCATGCACAAAAGTTAACTCAAAATGGATCAAGGAGCTTGATATTAAATCAGAGACGCGGCATCTGATAGAAGAAAAAGTTGGCTATGAGCTACATACTGTGGGGTCGGGCTCCAAATTCCTCAATAGGACACAAATAGCGCAAGAGTTAACAAATGGGACTTACTCAAACTAAAAAGTTTTTTCTCAGCAAAAGAAACAATAAGAGAGGTAAACAGGGAGCCTACATCCTGGGAACAAATCTTTACTCCTCACACTTCAGATAGAGCCCTAATATCCAGGGTATACAAAGAACTCAAAAAATTAGACAATAAGATAACAAATAATCCAATCAACAAATGGGCCAAGGACCTGAACAGACACTTCTCAGAGGAGGACATACAATCAATCAATAAGTACATGAAAAAATGCTCACCATCGCTAGCAGTCAGAGAAATGCAAATCAAAACCACCCTAAGATACCATCTCACTCCAGTAAGATTGGCAGCCATTAGGAAGTCCAACAACAACAAGTGCTGGAGAGGATGTGGGGAAAAGGGTACACTTGTTCATTGTTGGTGGGACTGCAAATTGGTGCAGCCAATTTGGAAAGCAGTATGGAGATTTCTTGGAAAGTTGGGAATGGAACCACCATTTGACCCAGCTATTCCCCTTCTTGGTCTATTCCCTAAAGACCTAATAAGAGCATGTTACAGGGACACTGCTACATCGATGTTCATAGCAGCACAATTCACGATAGCAAGATTGTGGAACCAGCCTAGATGCCCTTCAATAGATGAATGGATAAAAAAAATGTGGCATTTATACATAATGGAGTATTACTCTGCATTAAGAAGTGACAAAATCATAGAATTTGGAGGGAAATGGATGGCATTGGAGCAGATTATGCTAAGTGAAGCTAGCCAATCCTTAAAAAACAAATGCCAAATGACTTCATTGATATAAGGGGAATAACTAAGGACAGGGTAGGGACGAAGAGCTAGAGAAGAAGATTAACATTAAACAGGGATGAGAGGTGGGAGGGAATGGGAGAGAGAAGGGAAATTGCATGAAAATGGAAGTTGATCCTCAGGGTTATACAAAATTACATATAAGAGGAAAGGAGGGGTAAGAGAAGAATAATACAAGTGGAAGAAATGATTTACAGTAGAGGGGGTAGAGAGAGAAGAGGGGAGGGGAGGGGAGGGGAGGGGGGATAGTAGAGGATAGGAAAGGCAGCAGAATACAACAGACACTAGTATGGCAATATGTAAATCAATGGATGTGTAACCCATGTGATTCTGCAATCTGTATACGGGGTAAAAATGGGAGTTCATAACCCACTTGAATCAAAGTGTGAAATATGATATATCAAGAACTATGTAATGTTTTGAACAACCAACAATAAAAATTAAAAAAATAGTTGTTAAATACCAAAATATAATTAAAAAATTGAAAATGTGTAAGGCATTATTTAAGAAATGAGGACAAACTGGGTGTGGTGGTTTGAGCCTGTAGTTCCAAGTACTCAGGAGGCCGAGATGGGAGGATAACTTGAACTCACATGAGTTCCAACCTGGGTAACATTGTGAGACCCTTCATGGAAAAAAAGTGTTTATATTGTGTAAATTTAAGGGAGAAAGTCAGTAGCTCTCCTTTGTACACACCATACTAAGATGTACTAGAGCAGATTATGCTAAGTGAAGCTAGTCAATCTTTAAAAAACAAATACCAAATGACTCCTTTGATATAAGGGGTGTAAACAAGGACAGGGTAGGGACGAAGAGCTTGAGAAGAATATTTACAGTAAACAGGGATGAGAGGTGGGAGGGAAAGGGAGTGAGAAGGGAAATTGCATGGAAATGGAAGGCGATCCTCAGGGTTATACAAAATGTCATATAAGAGGTAAGGAGGGGTAAGTCAAGAGAATACAAATGGAAGACATGATTTACAGTAGAAGGGGTAGAGAGAGAAAAGGGGAGGGGAGGGGAGGGGAGGGGAGGGGGGATAGTAGACAATAGGACAGACAGCAGAATACATCAGACACTAGAAAGGCAATATGTCAATCAATGGAAGGGTAACTGATGTGATACAGCAATTTGTATACGGGGTAAAAGCGGGAGTTCATAATCCACTTGAATCAAACCGTGTAATATGATGTATTAAGAACTATGTAATGTTATGAACGACCAATAAAAAAAAAAAAAAAAAAGAAAAATGTTTAGATAATACAGTAAAAAAAAAAAAAAAAAAAAGATGTACTAGATATTAAAAATGCCTATTTTTTTTCCTTTCCATTTTCTGCTTTAAATGGAGAGAAAAAAAAGATAATTTGAAAAGGATCTAGAAAATACTTGCATAAGGAAGAGCCTCCAGGCAGAAAATATTAATTTGATTGTAATGATTTTTTATTTTTGTGGGACTGGGGATTGAACACAGGGCCTTAACTATGCTAGGTACCATTAAGTGCATTGAGTTGGGTCTTCCTAAACTGCCCAGGCTGGCCTCAGACTTGTGATCCTCCTGCCTCAGCTCCACCCTTTCACCTCTATAGTAGCTGGGATTAAAGACATGAACCACTGCAGCATAACTTAATTATAAATCTAAATATACTTCGAATAATTAGTAAACTAGAAAAAAAAGCTAGTGTTATGTTTAAAATTAGAGTTTAAGGGAAAGTGATTTCAGTCTGCCCTAACTTAGGTCTTGGCATTTGAATATCTATTAGGTATACACAGCACCAGGCTTGTTGTGTAGTAGATACAAAACACATGATTGTGACTTCCACTATGAATATTCATGGTAGGATTGAGGTTGGAGATACTTAACTGTCATGTTAGAAGTCACTAAAGACAGGGAAATTTTAAGTGAGAAATAAGACTTTTTAAAAAAGCTAGAACAGGGATTTAAATAGTTGAAGAGGAATGGGCAATATTTAAAAATGAACAGAGTGACAAAGAATAAGGCATATTAAGCCTGTAATCCTAGAGACTCAGCAGACTGAGGCAGGAGGATTGCGGGTAAATTTGAGATCAGCCTGAGCAAATTAGCAAGGCCCTGTTCTCAAAATGAAAAGGGTTGGGGGCTAGGGATATAGATCAGTTGGCAGAGTGCTTGCTTTGCATGCACAAGGCCCTGGGTTCAATTCGCGCGCGCGCGCGCGCACACACACACACACACACACACACACAAGTGGGCTGGAGTTGGAAATGTAGCAAATGTAGCTCAGAGGTAGGACACTCTGGGTTCCATTCTTTGAGTAAATTGACTTTAGGGAGATTGGAACATGGCTCCAAATCTATCTTCCTAACTACAATTGTTATAAAAACTATTCTTTAAGGAGCACAGAAGATTTGTATAGAGAGTCGATTAAAGAAAGTTGGTCTACAGGGCATATAGTAAGTGACTTGGAGAAAAAAAATTGGAGGATGAAGAACCTATATATGGAACAGCTTTTTAAACCCACAGGCTAACTGTATTTCCCTGCTAAGAAAGGAAATGGGGAAATGAGCTCTGTAGCTGTTTGGTTGACAAATGAATGTGAAAACAAGGAAGAATAAGAAACCAAATGAAACTTGTCATTGGAAAAATATTCTTTATTTAAATAAATAAACATGTTAAGATGCCAATGACAACAGTTGTTTCCTAAAATTTGACAGTTAAGATTTCCCTAAAGTTAAAAAAAAAACAACTTAAAATTAAATCTTCTGTCTGCTGGCTCTTCAAGTTCTCCATCAGTTTTTCTGACCTGTAAGGAGAAAGATTGAAGTAGTGTCATTTTGATAATGCTTTTATGGAGGATGTAAGCTTGAGGTATGTTAGTAGCATTTCAAATATATATATTTAGACAGTATATCCCCCCCCAAAAAAAAATTGAGGTCAGCCTGAGCAATTTAGCAAGGCCAAAATCTCATGTGAAGCCATCAGGACTTTCCCTGTATTCTATTGTGGGTAGAGGAAGGACTTATATAATATGATTTGTTTAAAAAATTTTTTTTCTTTTGGTTTGAATCCAGGGGCACTTAACCACTGAACCACATCCCAAGTCTTTTTTATTTTTTAAATATTTATTTATTTATGCATTTTTTTTTTTTAGTTTTAGGTGGACACATTATTTTGTTTTTATGCTGTGATGAGGATTGAACCCACTACCTCTTGCATGCTTGGTGAGCTCTCTACCACTGAGCCACAACCCCAGCCCCTCTTTTTAATTTTTTGTTTTGAGACAGGGTCATGTTAAGTTGTTTAGGGCCTCACTAAGTTGCTGAGGCTAGCTTTGAACTTGTAGTGTTCCTGCCTCAGCCTCCAGAGCTGCTGGGATTACAGGTGTGTGCCACCATGCCCAATTTGTTTAATTTTTTTTTTAAAAGAAAGTTTGCTTAGAAATCTTTTTTTTTCATATTTATTTTTTAGCTGTAGTTGGACACAATACATTTATTTTATTTATTTATATGTGGTGCTGTGGATCAAACCCAAGTCCTTGCACATGCTAGGCAAATGCTCTACCACTGAGCCAGAACCCCAGCCTAGTAATCTCTTTTAAATACAGAATACTTCACAATTTGTGTTGTCTTCCTTGCACAGGGGCCATGCTAATTTCCTCCATACCATTCCAATTTTAGTATGTGCTGCCCAAGCCAGAACATGTCTAAGAATCTTTGAAGGTTTAGACTACAACATTAATGATTAGTGAAAACTCAGATATTAGGCTGGGCATTGTGGTACATGCCTGTAATCCCAGAGACTTAGCCAGGTGAGGCAGGAGAATCGGAAGTTTAAAGTCAGCCTCAGCAATTTAGTGAGGACCTGAGTGACTTGGCAAAACCCTGTCTCAAAACAAAAGGGGCTGGAGATGTGGTTGGGTGGTTAAGAGTCCTTGAGTTCAATCCCCACTACAAAACAAAAAAAACAAAAAACCCTTCTGATATTAGTCTAAAAAAGTTATTTTACCTTTTCTCCAGGATTTATAATTGTTGGGATCATTATTATCTGTAACTTCTTTTTTCAGGTCTCTTGGGTCACTGCAGGAAAAGACCATAAGTTATTTGGAAACCAGACTTAGTCTAGATAAAGTAATTTAGCCACCTAGAATTGGTTATCAAAGATAATTTTTATTAAGTCACAGAAATGATTGTTTGATTTTTTTGCTAACTTATGCTTTATATAGTTTCTTTTTTTTAAGAATTTTTTTTTTTAATATTTATGTTTTAGTTTTCGGCGGACACAACATCTTTGTTTGTATGTGGTGCTGAGGATCGAACCCGGGCTGCACGCATGCCAGGCGAGCGCGCTACCGCTTGAGCCACATCCCCAGCCCTATATGGTTGGTCATTGGAAAAATATTCTTTATTTAAATAAATAAACAAGTTAAGATGCCAATGACAATAGTTGTTTCCTAAAATTTGACAGTTAAGATTTCCCTAAAGTTAAAAAAAAACAACAAAATTAAATCTTCTGTCTCCTTCCCTTCTCCCTGTGCATGTGGTGGTAGCTCCACTAATGGCTCTTATTTTTTTTTCCTACTAGGAATTGGACCCAGGGGTGCTTTACCATTGTGTTACCTCCCCAGCCCTTTGTTATTTTAAGACAAGGTTTCGCTAAATTGCTGATGATGGCTTTGAACTTGTGATCTTTCTGCCTTCAGCCTCTTGAGTAGTTGGGATTACAGGCGTGTGCCACGGCATCTGGCTCCTTTAACTCTTGTTTGTGTTCTTCAAGTTAGTTTGGCTGGGGATTCTGACCTGGTTCATGTAGTGTATGTTTATTCTTTCCCACAGTTTAAGGAATTTTTTTTTTCATCTTTGAATATATTACAGATTCCAGAATGTTGTATATGCAAGTCCATCATGTAACATAGTCCTAAGTGGTGCCATTGAGAAGGAATGGCAAGTACTCAGCCCACCAGATCCTTTAAGTTCACGAGTAGTCCACACTTAAGCATCTGCCACCTAAAGGCCTCCCACTTCAGCTCTCTAATAAGATACTGAAAATATAGTTTCTTACCTTTCACAAACCAGCATTTTTGGAGTAAAAGTCTGAAGAACGAATGAAGGAGAATGATGCATGTTATCTAGAAAGAAGGAAAGGGAGAAGAAACAACACATGTAACTAGGCATTTTTGCATTGTTTGCAGCTTCCTTCCATAGTTGTTGCTGGGAAGTCACTACTCTGCCAGGGACCACATGCCCATCTCCCTTACATTTGGGTGTGATCACATCGATAGTTTTGCCAATGGAATATGAATTAAAGGCTGAGGTGGCTAAAAGCAGTTGCACAGCAGGGCCAGGTGGCACACGCCTATGATCCCAGTGGCTCAAAAGGCTGAGGCAGGAGAATCGCAAGTTCAAAAGCCAGCCTCAGCAACTTAGCGAGACTCTGTCTCAAAATAAAAAGGCTGGGAATGTGACTCAGTGGGTAAGCACCCCTGGGTTCAATTAAAAAAAAATGCAGTTGCACTTTCTCTATGTTCCTTCTGTAGAAGATAAATGTGAAAGGTGACAGCCACAGATGAAAAGAGCCCATTGTCCTTGAATCGGTACCAAGTGAATGATTGTATTAGGATTTGCACAAGAAAACTTCTATTGTGTTAAGCCATGATATTTGCATGATTTGAAGTTTATATGTTAGAGGAGGAGCTAGAATTACACTAACATACATTTTGAATTTTTTTTTCTTGGTGGTGATACAGATTGAACCCAGGGTCTTGCACATGCCAGAAAAGCACTCTGCTCCTCAGCTACATGTCTAGCTCCTATGTGATATTAAGGTGGAGGGCTGGAGTTGTGGTTCAGTGGTAGAGCACTTGTCTAGCATGTGTGGGACACTGGGTTTGATTCTCAGCACCACATTAAAAAAAAAAGTAAACAAAATAAAGGTATTGTGTCCATCTACAACTAAAAAATAAATATTAAAAAATAAAGGTCCATCAACATCTAAAAAAAATTAAAAAATATTAAGGTTGATTGTGAGGCAGGCTTTTAAAGATAAGATGTGCTGGGAAGCAACTTCCTTTAAGGTCACAGCAGATAGCCAAATCTAGATCTAACTGAAAGCCAATGAAGTATGCATTATAATATGATGCATCTTGAGATACAAAATATCACTTGAAATAAATTTCTTTTTTTTTTAAGAGAGTGAGAGAGGGGAGAGAGAATTTTTTTTTAATATTTATTTTTTAGTTCTCGGCGGACACAACATCTTTGTTGGTATGTGGTGCTGAGGATCGAACCCGGGCTGCACGCATGCCAGGCGAGCGCGCTACCGCTTGAGCCACATCCCCGGCCCCCACTTGAAATAAATTTCAACCTTTCATATTACAAGTCTTAGTTTATACCAGTAAAGTTTTCTGTACACAGAAAAGTGACCAGATACTGCTAAAAAAAAAAAAAAAAAAAACCAAAAAACTGTTAGGAGTGAATTTAGACTGGGTGTGGTGGCTCATGCCTGTAATCCCAGCAGCTTGGGTGTCTGAGGCAGGAGGATTGCCAGTTCAAATCCAGCCTCAGCAAATTATTGAGGCCCTAACAACTTAGCAAGATCCTGTATCTAAATATAAAAAAAGGAGTTGGGGAAGTGGCTGAATAGTTACATGTCACTGGGTTCAATCCCTGGTACACGAAAAAAAAAGTGTATTTAGATTTTACTTAGACTCCTTTTTACTGAGCTGCTTCTTTGGAAACAGGTGAAATTCTTAGATTTACTAATTTGATTGTTCTACTAAAGGATTTTGTGGAAAGATAATTAAGACTCAGGGCTGTGCCTGTTAGCTATAAAGGCCTTAGGGCTCAGGCCTCCTTCATAATTATGTTCACCGTTTTACCCTTCCTCACCTTCGTTCCAGATATCAGTGTCAGGAATCTGATGGGCAGCATTAGAAGGTTTTTCATTTGGTTCCAAACTTGGAAAAGTAACCTTTGGAAGATTAAATGGCTCTGAAATAAAGTAGACCAGAAATTACAGGAGTAGAGACTCCTTTTGTTTTTTCACTCCTCTCATTTGTTTAAGGATTCCACAGCCATGGGGTATGCAAAGCAACAGAACTTGATGTCACTTCCCTATCCCCCCAAATAAAAAACTTACCGTCATCTACTGCAGTTCTTTCAGTACAGTTAGCCTCATGCTCCTTGAGCCTTTCAATTGGGACGACATGACAAGCATTATATTTGCAGTTAGCCATCTTTTTAGCTATCTTTGGATTTTTCTAGAAGGAAAAAATTCTTGTTAGGTTTTGCCTGCATTCTAATCTTTCTGGAAATGATGAAGAGTTATCATGTTCCAACATTTAGACGTGGCAGGTACCACATATGGTTGGAAGCTGTAAGTTTTTTTTTGTTTGTTTTTTGTTTTTTGTGCTGGGGATTGAACCCAGGTCTCAGAGCATGCTAGTCAAGTACTCCACCACTGAACCACGGCTCCACCCTTTAAAAATTGCTTTATTTGGACACAAGATTTCCCTAAATTGTGATCTTCATACCTCAGCCTCCCAAGTAGCTGAGGTTATTGACATGTACCACCATGCCAGGCTTTAAAAATAATTTTTAAAAACTTAATATTTTGAGCTTATTTTTTCCATCTGGGGATTTACAGTTCTTACTAGGAAAACTTACCTTTTTGCATGATGCTAGGTGGTACTGTAACCTGCTGGCTGGCATCCTGTGGTTCGGGACATAAGGACATGTTTTTAAGTCTTCTGGCTCCATGAGGCCTAAATGGCAGGAACAATGGGTTAGCAAAGACAAGACTGACATTTAAGATCAAGTAGTCTTGATATAGGCCTTTTTTTTTTTTAATTCTCAAAAGTGATATGAGAGATATTGGTCTCTCAGGATTTTTTTATTTTTTTGGAGAGAGAGAGAGAGAGAGAGAGAGAGAGAGAGAGAATTTTTAATATTTATTTTTTAGTTTTTGGCAGACACAATATCTTTGTTTGTATGTGGTGCTGAGGATCGAACCCGGGCTGCATGCACACCAGACGAGCGAGCTACCGCTTGAGCCACATCCCCAGCCCAGGTCTCTCAGGTCTTACCTATGAAAGTTTGAATTCTAAACCAATAGCCTAGCCAATTAGACAATAGGGGAAAGGTCTCCGTTTCCATGCCTTAGAAGACCAAAAATTAACATCTGTACAATAGTCTTATAGGTTGTTTTATTTATTCTGGTACTGAAGATTGAACCCAGAGGGACTTTACCACTGAGCTACATCCTCAGCCCTTTTTATTTTGAGACAGGGTCTAGCTAAGTTGCTGAGGCTGGCCTTGAACCTGCCTCCCGAGGTGCTGGGATAACAGGCATGTGCCACAACACTAGGCTTCACAGGTTATTTTAAACATAATGCTTGGCTCCCATATGAAGTATTAAATAAGGAGAAATCCTTAGAAAACTCAGACCTGGGATAAGATCTTTAACACTTTAAATGTGAGTATCAGAGAAAGCAAGGCTGGGGCAGCTGGTTCCTTTTCTGTTCATTATTGTTCCCTTCTCTTTCTTCTCCAATTTATCACAATTGAGCTCTTTGTCAGGAAAGGATGCTAATTTTCAGGTCAGCAAAGCACTTTTGGGAGAAAGAATCAGAAGAATGAATAATACTATGGTGAAGTCTAGGTTACTTTGTAATTACCTGAGAATGCCAGTCTGAAATCTCTAAAGTTTTAGATATTAACACACGAAGACTCCTAGAAGTGTACTAAAAATATACCATCTCAAATCTGCTGCATTTTGTTGCCAATAGGAGGCCAACTTTCCCCTATGGCTAGCCGTCTTTAGCTATCCTAGCAGACATTCATTTCATTTCAAGGACTTCCAAGTTTCCAGGCAACAGCTAAATCTGAGATTTCTGCAAAGCAGGGATGTATAGTTTGATAGGGGGGATAAAAGATCAAGGCAGACTGGCATAAGCACTAGGGATAGAAAAATGCCCCAGAATAGCCCATTTCAGTTCTGCTGTGCACCATGCCCAGGGCACAGATAAAGGGCACAGAGATAGACTGTTAAATGTCAGATTTTCCTGAGGGCATTTTTGTGATCAAATGCAGGGATTTAGATTCGGGTAGCTTTCAGGAACACAAGCCAGGTAGTTCTTTAAAGCTTTCACTGCATAGTAATTATTATATTAAAGCCATGAACAATCATAGTGAACTGACTTTCTAAAAAAAAAAAATCAAGGCTGTGGTATATAACCCAATATTGTATACATTTTTTGTTGTTGTTTTGTGGTGCCGGGGTTTGAACCAAGAATCATGCATCTTTATATTCTTAAAGATAAAGGAAAAGGGGCTTAATATTTAGATGTAGTCATTAGACAACCCCAAATCCTTATTTTAGCTAGCAACCTAGAAAAGTATGATTTTGACCAGCCTGGTAAGTACAGTCTTGATAAACAGACTTGCTTCAGAATAGACAGTGACAATTGGTGATGTTGGATGGTACACCTAATGGTTGAAAGCCAAATGTCCCATGCAGGGATGCCAAGACTATGATGGAAGTCATTTGGCTTAACTCAGGTCAGACTTGGCAAGAGAATTTCAACCTTGATGCCACCTTTACAACTGAATCTGGCCCAAAGGGTCTTGAGACCTACCTTATTCTCAAACTAGTGTCTCTCAAGAATCCCAAGAGGAGTGTCACTAAAAGAGGAAGACAATCTTTCTGTAAGGCACATAAGGTGAACAGCTGAGGTTTGAGGAAAGGGAAAGCATAATACCTTCCAGTCAATGGTGCGAATTGATGTGCCTTTTAAGCCTTCTGTTTAGTTCCTCTTCTCCCACTGTAGGTTCTATGGTTTCTCAGAAGTTTGGAAGGTCTTGATGTCACAGTGAAGCCTTACAGAAGTGATTCTCGATCTCGTTGTGCATGAGAATCACTGAGTAGTTTTAAAGTGACAGATCCTTTGATGCCACTCCAGAACTATTGGATCAGAATCTCATGAGTAGAGCCTGGCTGAGCGTGGCTTTAAAAAGGGTTCGGTTCCGCAGGGGATTCTAGTTTGCAGCCAGGGTTACTAGGCCTTCATCTGCAGTACTTATATACCTTTAGAAGGGCTCCTCCAGCTCACAGGAGGAACTGCTGAATAATCTTTCCGATAAAGTTTCTTTGAAGACTACCAATTGGCATAATTAGCCCATCTTTAAACCTGGCCTTTTTCCTTATAAAGCAACTAACAGAACTCCACAAAAAGTAATATGAGAAGCTCACCACAAACTCAAAAATCAAAATTTTAATTTATTGTTTGCATACCTACTGCAATGTGCTGGAGCTTGAGCCAAATGCTTACATTTGCCAAATTATTTAATCACTTTCACAGTTGTATGGGATTATCACCATTTTATAGATTAGGAAACCACTCAGGGATGATAGCCTAAAGTTACAAAGCAAAGCACTAAAAATACCCATCACATAGTGAATAACTAGGTTATATCACTTTGCTTGCACTATTTAATAGACATAATAGACCCATAAGATAAGAACTCTTATCAATATCATCTCTATTTTACATGCAGGGAACCTGAGTTTGCTGGTAAATGATCAGATTGGAACAAGAACTCAAGCTACCTGGTTCCAGAACCTGGGCTCTTAGCCTCCGTGTCATAAGGCTCAGCCCATTGTACTCAACTATGTTTGAGCCCAATTCTGACTGACAGCAAAATGTAGACTTCTCCTATATACCAAGTACAGGAGACTAAATTTTTCCAGGCTCCAGGAATCTTTCACTTTCATTGGGGAGGCAGTGTAATATAAAATGAACAATTAAAGTCAGAACCTGATTTAGGTGTGAAGGATATAATATAGATCAAGTGCTATTGGAGTTCAGCAAGGGCTGGAGCTGGGACTATTGAGCTAGATCCTGAAGAATAAACAAGATTGTCTTGGTATGGTGAGTCTTCAACCAAATTTTTGGATAAAGAAATGCAAGTGAGAAAGAACCAATAGAATAATACTGACCCAGAGAAGGCTGGCACTCTGCTGTTGTTCAGTGGCCTACATGTTAGCATCTTACAGCCTGCCCTTTATTCTTCCTTATCAAGATAAAAAACAAATAGAAGTTCCACAAATGTCTTCAGTAAAAACTGGGTTTTGTTTGATAACAGCAGGTGACTCAAATCTTCAGGGCCAATATCACATTATACCAGGCCTGCTGTTAAATATACTGGAAGATAGATTCTTTTTGCATAACATTCAAAGTCTCATAGTTGGGTATGGGGGCTCCTGCCTATAATCTCAGTGACTAGGAGGCTGAGGCAGGAGGATTGTAAATTCAAGGCCAGCCTCAAAAATTTAATGAGGCACTAAGCAACTTAGGGAGACCCTGTCTCAAAATAAAAAAATAAAAAGGGCTGGGAATGTGGTTCAGTACTTAAGTGTCCCTGGGTTCAATCTCCAGTACCAAAAGACCCCAAAACAAATAAAAAAACAAAAACAACAACAAAAAACAAAGTCTCCCTTAGAGATGTTTGGAATTTAACATGTTAAGCATTGCCATCTTTCTGTTTCTTTAAAGAAGAAATTCTCTTGGGAAAAAACATGTTAAATTTCTAAATAATAATGTTGATCATCTCTCTTTTTTTTCTTACCCCCAGGATTTATTGGCTCTCTCATAGAACCACCAATCAGAACCTGACAGGGGTTGATCTTGGTTTCTTAAACACCTTTAAGTATCACTGTACTACAACTGTGGTTCTCAAACTTGAGGGTGCATTGGAATCACCTGCAGTGTTGTTCAACTAGTGCTGAACCCACCCCAGAGTTTTGAATTTAGTAGATCAGAAAATTTGCATGTCTAACAAGTTTCTAGCAGATGCTGATGCTGCTGGATCACACTTTGGGAATCACTGTACTAGAGCCTTGTGAAGGATATAAAGAATATTAGGTACAATTTCTGTCATTAAGAAACATATGATGTAGTTGGGAGAGATTAGACAAAATTAACAAGAAATATTTTGTGTATATATATGTGTGTGTGTATGTGTGTGTGTGTGTGTGTATATATATATATATATACAATATAATACAATATAATATTTTACATTGAATGGTGCAGCTAGGGGGAGATAGGATTTGACCTGGGTCCTAAAATCTGATAGTGCCCAAGGTTCAATAAAAAATAACAGATTCTTTTTTTTTTTTGGATACCAGGGATTGAACCCGGGGCACATAACCGTTGAACCACATCCTCAGCCCTTTTTATTTTTTATTTTACTAAATTCCTGAGACTGTTCTTGAACTTGTGATCCTCTTTCTCAGTTTCTCCAGTTGCTGGGATTGCAGGTGGGTGCCACCACGCCTGGCTTAGAGCCATTTTTGATGGGATATAAAAGAGGGACAGAATAGAGGCGTGTGGGGTGGGGTAGTAGGTACTTCTTAATGTGGTGTAGGGCTTTTTCTAGGACTCTTATGGAGGAGTAAACCCAAAAAGATTGGTGCCACACTGTGAAGGGCCTTGAAAATCTGTCCCTTTCCCCAGCCTCCACCCACTTCACTGCCTTACCAAAAGAGGAAGTGTCCTCTGCTGAGTGTGCAAGAGGAAGAGCAAGAAGGCTCTGAGGGCCTAAGAGCCATTATAACTGCTTTCACCCATCAGCCAATTGCAGAGGCAACAGGAAGACGGGCGCACCAACCAGGCTGGGTCCTTCCGCCCAGAGGGAGGGTGTCACCACACAAGCTGAAAGTATTTGGGGAGATCAGGCGTTGCTCTTCGGATGCTCTTCTCTCTCAGAGGCCATCATGTCTTTGACCTCTGCTTACCAGCATAAATTAGCGGAGAAGCTCACCATCCTGAATGATCGAGGTCAGGGGGTTCTCATCCGTATGTACAACATCAAGAAGGTAGGCAAGAGATGGAACTGGTGCTATGACTCGGGCAGTAGTAGGGCGGGGAAGCCTTAGGCCAGAAGGTCCAGCGGTTAGATCCCCTCCTCTTACTGCTTTGACTGGCGTTCATCTACCCAGATGCTGTAGGCCAGTTCAGGGAGGCAGAAGGGGGCTTTCTTTCAAGCTTTCCCATTTCTAGGTATGATTCTCACCCGAGTGAAAGAGCCTGCTTTGCCCTGGGGCTGAGGGTACAGGTTGGGGTGGGGATGGTAGGGAGAATAATTCTGTTCTGAGTGATTTATATAAAGATCTGAGGTTTAGAATTTTGGGCCTTATTATTTGTTGTTGACCCCTCACACTCCAAGGAGATCTTAAGGTGGGACTCTGGCAAACACTTTTTTTGTGGAAGCATTTCTCTAAAAGGAAAAAAAGTAAATAGATAAAAAAGGGAGAGGTGATTTCCAAGGTGCTTTGGGGGCAATTCATGCTCTGTTTGTCTGTGTGAGTGCTTAGGATAGGAAGTGTGGTACTGGGAGAAGCTGATGGTGAGCCAGGGCCTGGTTAAGCCAAAGGCAGAAAAGAGATAAAAGAAGGGGCATTGAGCTGGGCACCGTGCCCTTTGCCTGTAATCCAGTGACTCTGGGGGCTGAGACAAGAGGATTGCAAGTTAGAAGTCAGTCTGGGCAATTTAGTGAGACTGTCTCAAAATGGAAATAAAAAGGTCTGGGGGTGTAGTTCAGTGGTAAGGCATTACTGGGTTCAGTCCCCAGTGCCAAAACAAACAACAACCTGAAAAAAAAAGGGGTGGGGGGTAAATGTGGGAAGTTCCTGGAAGAGAAAATTGTGGGAGGGAGGGTACTTCTGTACATTTTAATACAACAAATCACCAGAAACACAGATTCTGAGTCCTCTAGTCTCCTATAAATGTCCTCTGGATAAGATTCTAATATAATGGACACAACCGTGACAATGAGTCTCCACAAAGCGTAACTCCTGAGCAGCTGGTTTTCTCATGCCTTCCGGATTCAGTTGAGGGGCGGGGAAACTGCTTCCTCTTTGTGCTGGAAACAGTAAATGTTAAGCTTTACCTAGCAAGACAAGATCCCAGGTTGTTTATTAAGATCTGAGATAGTTGGCTTAATGTCTTAGAACATGCTCACAACTTACTCACCTGCTTTTATAATTAATTGTTGGATTGCCATTTCCTAAAAGAGATTATGAGAATCAACGATGCAGGAAGAGGTGTGTTTCCAAGGGGCAGGAGAAAGGGTAACTTACGTATTGGTATTGCGTGGTTTATCTGTGCAGACTTGTTCAGACCCCAAATCCAAACCACCTTTCTTACTGGACAAGACCATGGAATCATCTCTCAAGTACATCAACAAGAAATTTCCCAACATAGATGTCCGAAACAGCACGGTGAGCACTTGGTCCTGATTTCCCCCTTTCTCTGATTTCAGAGAAACTCCACACTGGGCTCAGATTCTGTCTTTTGACTGTTTCTCTACAAACTTGGCAGGGGATGGAGTAGCCCCTTTTGTTTTTCTAGGCTCAACCACAGGGCTTCAGGTTGTTGTAAAGCTTTAGGTCTCTAGGACTTTGAGATAAGATGGGAGTCCTCCAGGGTGAACTGGAGCAAAGCATCACCCCTTTCTCCTTGAGAAGATTCATGAGAACACTTTGCACTTGGGAGAACAAGACACTCTACCCACCCAACAGGGTGCAATATTTTACTGTTGTTTCCGTTTCCCACTCAATATTTCCTTGCTACTTAGAGTTATGTATGCATCTAGTGGAATATCCACCACTTTTCCTTTATTGAACGTTAGCCCTAGATTTTTCACCCATATTACCTGTGGTATCTTCTTATTCTGCTTCTTTTTTTTTTTAAATATTTATTTATTTCTTTAGTTATCGGCAGACACAACATCTTTGTTGGTATGTGGTGCTGAGGATCGAACCTGGGGCCGCACGCATGCCAGACCAGCGCGCTACCGCCTGAGCCACATCCCCAGCCCCTTATTCTGCTTCTTTTGTCTTTGACATAAATAGTAAATCTCTTCAGCTGAAAGGGACCTTGAAATTTCTTCTCATTTAACCCTCTGTATCATGTCAGGTTCAAATAAAACCATCCTACCTAGAGAGTCTCTTTTCAAAGACTTGGAGAGCAGTGGAGACTTTCTAATTTCTCTGTCCTGGTTAATTCAACCCAATGTTTAGGTATTACTCCTTGAGTTACTTTGATCAATTTTCTTCTTAGTTTGCATTTTTCTTTGTTTTGTTTTTCTCCCAGCAACATTTAGGACCAGTACATCGGGAAAAAGCTGAGATAACTAGATTCCTCATCAACTACTACCAGTCATTTGTGGATGTCATGGAATTTCGGGTGAGCTCTCTTAAGCCCAAGTCCCCAACATAGGCACAGTCTTTCAGAGGCTATACCTTCCTTATTAAATGTTCACTTATGTTGCTTAATACAAGTTCTTGAGAAAACAGGAGAGAGAGAGAGAGAGAGAGAGAGAGAGAGAGAGAGAGAGAGAGACACTCTGATATGGAAAGATATCTAAGTTGTATTGTTAAATGAAAGCAAATTGCAAAATAGCATATGACATATCATATCTGTATTGTAAAAGATACATAAACTTGCTGGGCACGGTGGCGCACGTCTGTAATCCAGCAGCTCAGGAGGCTGAGACAGGAAGATTGTGAGTTCAAAGCAGCCTCAGCAAAAAGCGAGGTGCTAAGCAACTCGGTGAGAACCTGTCTCTAAATAAAATACAAAATAGAACTGGGAAGGCTGGGATTGTGGCTCAGTGGTAGAGTGCTTGCCTTGAAAGTGGGAGACCCTGGGTTCGCGCCTCAGTATCACATAAAAATAATAAGTGACATAAAGGTGTTGTGTCCAACTACAACTACAAAATAAAATATAAAAAAAATATGGCTGGGGATATGGCTCAGTGGTAGAGTGCCCTGATCAATCCTAGTACACCCCCCCAAAAAAGATACATAAACTTTTATGCACATTACTGTTTGTATTTACACAGGAAAGAGTTGGAATATTAGACATTAAACTGTTAAAAGTAACTATCTGGGGCTGGGGTTGTAGCTCAGCGGTAGAGTGCTCACCTAGCACATTCGAGGCTCTGGGTTTGATCCTCAGCACCACATAAAAATAAATAAATTAAAGGCATTGTGTCCAACTACACTAAAAAATAAATATTAAAAAAGTAACTATCTTTGGAGATGTATTATGATTGGCTTCAATTTACTAAACCATACTTTAAATTTTTTTCCATTTTTTTCTTTAAATTTTTTTTGTTTTAATTAGTTATACATAACAGTAGAATGCACTTATGCACTTTGATATACACAGATGGTATATAATTTCTCATTTTTTGATTGTACATACATGTTGTAGAATCACATTGGTCATGCAATCATATATATATAATGTCTGTTTCATTCTACTATCTTTCCCCATATCCCCTTCCCTCTCCTCCCTTCACTTCCCTCTATCTAATCTAAGGTAACTCTATTCTTCCTTAGTCTCCCCACTCCACCCCACTGACACTTATTGTGAATTAGCATCCACATATTAGAGAAAACATTTGGCCTTTGGTTTTTTGGGATGGCTTATTTTGCTAAGCATGATATTCTCCAACTCTGTCTATTTACCAGCAAATGCCATAATCTCATTCTTCTTTAAAGCTGAGTAATATTCTATTGAATATACATACCACATTTTCTTTATTCATTCATCTATTGAAGGACACCTAGGTTGGTTCCATAGTTTAGCTATTGTGAATTGAGCTGCTATAAACATGTGACAGTGTTACTGTAGTATGCTGATTTTAAGTTCTTTGTGTGTAAGCTGAGAAGTGGGATAGCTGGGTCAAATGGTGGTTCCATTCCAAGTTTTCTGAGGAATCTCCATACTGGTTTCCATAGTGGTTGCACCAATTTGCAGTCTCGCCAGCAATATATGAGTATACCTTTTTTTCCCTATCCTTGCCAACATTTATTGTTGCCTGTATTCTTGATGATTGCCATTCTGACTGGAGTGAGATGAAATCTTAGTGTGGTTTTGATTTGTATTTCTCTAGTTGCTAAAAATTTTTTATTGTAATACACAGGACATAAAATTTATCCTCTTAACTGTTTTAAGTATACAGTTCAATGCTATTAAATACTTTCATAATGTGGTACAATCATTCTATTCATGTTGTAAAACTGAAACTCTACACACTTTACACAATAACTGTTCATCTTCCCTGTCCCTCAGGCCCTGGAGACTACAATTCTACTTTCTGATTCTATTATTTTCACTACTCTAAGTGTTTTATGTAAGTGGTATTTTTGTCTTCTTGTGACTGGCTTGTTTCACTTGGCAGAATTTTCTGAAGTTTCATCCATGTTGTAGCATATTGAAGAACTTCCTTCCTTTTTAAGACTGAGTAGTATCTTGTTGTATAGATAAGCTGCATTTTGCCATCCATGCGTAAATGGATACTCGGGGAGCCTCCGTGTTTTAGTTGTTGTGAATAATGCTGCTACATGGATGTTCAACTATCTCTTTGAGATCTTGTTTTTAATTCTCTCAGGTATATACCCAGAAGTGGAATTGCTAGATTATATGGTAATTCTATTTTTAACTTTTTGAGGAACTGCCGTCCTGTTTTCTACTGTGGCTATACCATTTTGTATTCCATTAACAGTGCACAAGGGTTATAATTTCTCCACATTTTTGCCAACGATTGTTACTCTCTGCTTTTTGAGTGTGAGATATTACCTCACTTTTTATTTTTTGTGGTGGTAGGCCTTGAACCCAGGCCCTCTACCTACTGAGCTACTTACCCAGCCTCATTGTAGTTCTGATTTGAATTTTGTTAATAATTAATGATGTTGAGCATTTTCTTATGTTCTTATTGGCCCTTGTATGTCTTCTTTGGAAAAATGTCCATGTCCTTTTCCTGTTTGTTTTGCCTTTTGAGTTTTAGTAGTTTTCTATAGAAATTATATATTTTTTTATATTCATTGAATTTTAAAACACTAAATTATTTTCCATCAATATTTTATTACAAACCTACTAAAAATTCCAAGAGTAGTATAGGTTGACCATCTTTAGTCTGAGAATCTAAATTCTGAAATGTTTGAAAATCTGAAAAATTTTGAGCACTGATGTGTGTGTCTACCACAAGTGGGAAATTCCATATCTGTCCTCATGTGACTGGGAGTGATCAAAACTCAAGTACATTTTTACAAAGTAAGAATATTGTATAAAGTTACCTTCAGGCTACGTGAATAAGTTATACATGAAACATAAATGAATATTGTGCTTAGCTTTGGGTCTTATCTTCAAGATATCTTACATGTGTATACCGGTATACTCAAATTAAGAAAAGGTGAAATATGAAACACTTTTGATTCTAAGCTTCTTGGATAATATATTCAACCTGTGCAAAGATCTCCTAATTACTAGTATCTTGTTGCATTTGATTATCACTCTATTTTTTTTCTGAACCATTTGAGTTAGTAGCAGATATCATGACATTTCCTTCCCCAAATATTTTAGCTATCTTTGCTGTAGACTAAGGATAAGAATATTTTCTTACATAATTCTAATATAACTTTCATACTCAGGAAATGTACCATTGTCTCTATCACTATTGGCTGATACATGGCCTATATCCACATCTCTCCAGTTGTTAAAGGAGCTTCCATTGGATTTAGTTTTGTCTCCTTAGTCTTTAATCTGAATGTTCCCAGTCTTTATCTTTATGACACTGACTTTTTTTTTTTTTTTTTTTTTTTTTTGATACCAGGGATTGAACCCAGGATTGCTTAACCACTGAGCTACCTTTCAGCCCTTTAAACATTTTTTTTTTTTTTCATTCTGAGATAGTCTTACAAAGTCCTTAGGGCCTCACTAAGTTGCTGAGGTTGGTCTCAAACTTGCCATTCTCCTGTCTCAGCCTCCCGAGTCACTGGGTTTACAGGCATACACCTTTGCACCTGGCTACTCTGACATTTTTAAAAATTTGTTCTTTTTAGATATACATGACAGTAGAGTGTATTTTGACATATTATACACACATGGAGTATAACTTTCCATTCTTATGATTGTATATGATGTGGATTTACACTGGTCATGTATTCATATATGAACATAGGAAAGTTATGTCACTCATTCTATTGTCTTTTCTATTCCTATCCCCCCCTCCTTTACCTTCACTCCCCTTTGTCTAATCCAATGAACTTCTATTCTCTGTCCCCAATTTGTGTGTCAACATCTATCTGAGAGATCAGTTGGTCTTTTGTTTTTTTTGGGATTGGCTTATTTCACTTAGCATGATAGTCCCCAGTTCTATCCCTTTACTGACAAATACCTCAAATACCAAATACAAATACTGAGTGGGTATATCTATCTATCTATCTATCTATCTATCTATCTATCTATCTCACATTTTCTTGTTCCATTCATCTGTTAAAGGGCAACTAGGTTGGGTCCATAGCGAGCTATTGTAAATTGAGCTGCTATAAACATGGATGTGGGTGTGTCACTATAGTATGCTGATTTTTAGTCCTTTGGGTATATACTGAGGAGCGGGTTCCATTCCAAGTTTTCTGAGGAATCTCCATACTGCTCTCCATAGTGGTTGCACCAATTTGCAGTCCCACCAACAATGTATGAGTGAACATTTTTTCCCACATCTTCACCAACATTTTTTGTTACTCAACCACTGAGCCACATCCCCAGCCCTATTTTGTATTTTATTTAGAGACAGATCTCACTGAGTTGCTTAGTGCCTTGCTTTTGCTGAGGTTGGCTTTGAACTCGAGATCCTCCTGCCTCAGCCTCCTGAGCCTCTGGGATTACAGGTGTGTGACACCGTGCCTGGCTACTGTTACTTGTATTCTTGATAATTGCCATTCTGACTGGAGTGAGATGAAATCTCAGTGTAGTTTTAATTTGCATTTCTCTAATGTTAGAGACATTGAACATTTTTTCATATATTTGTTGACCATTCATATTTTTCCTTCTGTGAAGTGTCTATTTAGTTCCTTTGTACACTGACCTTTTTGAAAAGCCCAGGCTAGAAATTTTTCAGAATATCCTTAAATTTATATTTGTCTTACTGTTAAAAAGTTTCTGGTAGCAGTACTACACAGGTGATATTTATTTGAATTTTAAACAATAAGCACATACTTTTTTTGTAAACATGAATAACCATTAGAGTTATTTAATATAATGCTTTAAAAAAGACAATAATGTATTTCAAAATTGTTAAAAATTAATGAACTAATTCTACGTCTAGAAATTTGTCTTAAGGAAATAGATGTAAGTGCAAAGATAGATGTACAATAATATACTCTGTCGCATTATTTATGATAATGACAACTTGATAAATGATATATCTGATAAAAACAGAGGTTTGGTGAAAAGTTCGGGGTATATACCTATAAATGGTTATTATGCAGTTGTTAAAGATGGTAACATATGTTTATATTAATTGACATGCAAAAATGTTCTTCACATGTTTAATGGAAGAGTAAATTACAATATAACTTAAGATGTAAGATGTCACTAAAATGTATACTTACACAGATAAATATGCATATTCAGAGGATTGGAATTTCTAATGGGCAGGATTATAGGTGGCTTAACATAAATTAAAATGAAGCTTGTTTGTATTTTCTAATTTTTCTACAATGAACACATATTATTTATATGTTCAAGAAATGTTGGGGCTGGGGATGTGGCTCAAGTGGTAACACGCTCACCTGGCATTCACAGGGCACTGGGTTCGATCCTCAGCACCACATAAAAATAAAATAAAGATGTTGTGTCCACCAAAAACTAAAAAATAAATATTAAAAAATTCTCTCTCTCTCTTAAAAAAAAAAAAGACGTGCACATTTTAGCCCTCTGAGCAGTCTAAGTTTGTGGTGGTGGACTCTTTCTTCAGATGATGCAAGAGTTTGGGCTCTGCCTTGGGAGCTCCGTGCCTACTTTAGGGAGCTAGTCCATTTCTTAGCTCACATAGTGAAGAGAACAGTGGCAACAGTGGGGACTATGAGTCTGAGGGAGTGTCAGGCCAGAGAGTGTTCATCTTGGAATTGGGGTACCAGTTAGGAAGAGGGTAGGTGCTGGTGGAGACAGTGGGAAGAATGTTGAAGCATACAAAATGTCTCTTACTAGAAAAAGAATTGGAATCCAAAGGGTATTTTAGGGCACCTGCCAGTTGCCATGGTGGTAAAAGTCTGAGCCCAAAGTGTTTGGTATGGCTTGTTTAAGGACACTGAATTAGGGTGCACTGTAAAGAGGGTAAGCATTAAATTAGATCAGGTTTCAAATTTCAGCTTTACCACATACAAACAGAATGACTTTAAAGAAGTCCCTCCCCCCATGGTGTTTGGCTTGAACCCAGGGCCTCATGCATGCAAGGCAAGCACTGTACTTTTGAGCTCTATCCCAGCCCTTCTCAGAGAAGTAATGTTTACTACATGTGGTATTTCTGAGAATTCAATGAGATAATGCATGAAAAATGTCTAGCTCAGTGTTTAGCATTAAGTAACAAGGCAACAAACATGAATTATTTTCTCCTCTAATTCTTTTTTTTTAAAGAGAGAGAGAGAATTGTTCCTAATATTTATTTATTTATTTAGTTCTCGGCGGACACAACATCTTTGTATGTGGTGCTGAGGATCCAACCCGGGCCGCACGCACGCATGCCAGGCGAGCACGCTACTGCTTGAGCCACATCCCCAGCTCCTCTCCTCTAATTCTTGTCTGTAGCATATAAGACCTATGTAGTGATTTAAAGGGAACTTCAGCTATAACCTGTAGGCACTGGGTTGCAGATTAGAATGTAGAGAAGTGTTCCTAGCAAATGAGGCTGTGTATAGGAAAGGTCATAGGATCTCGGTGCTGTTCTTCACCAGCTCTCTGATCCTGGGCAAGTTTCTTAACTACTCAGTCTCAGTTTCCCATCTGTTAATTTAGGAAGATAAGTTAAAAATATTTTTCTGATACATATTAATAAACTTTGGCAACTGTATATGACAGTGTATCACCACAACAGTCAAAGTTAGCAAACATCATTACCCCCAAAGGTTCCCTGAGTCTTTTTTTCCCCCTAGTCAATCTCTACCTTTCCTACTTGCCCCAGGAAACCACTGATCTGCTTGCTTGCTTGCTTTCTTCCTTCCTTTCATACTAGGGATTGAACTCAGGGACACTTAATCACTGAGCCACATTCCCAGCCCTATTTTGTGTTTTATTTAGAGACACTGAGTTACTTAGCACCTCGCTGTTGCTGAGGCCGATTTTGAACTTTCAATCCTCTTGCCTCAGCCTCCTGAGCCACTGGGATTACAGGCCTGTGACACCACGCCCGACTTCTTTCTTTTTTTAATGACTCAATAGGTCCCTTTAAGACAATCTGCTTTCTAGAATAGAGTTTTCCTTTTTAGAAATTCAAATAAATGGAATCTAATTAGCATGTGTGTGTGTGTGTGTGTGTGTGTGTGTGTGTGTGTGTCTGGCTTCTTTCATGCAAGATAATATTTTTAAGATTTATTTATGTTATTGCATGAATCAGTAATTCATGACTTATTTTTGCTGAGAACTATACCATTTTATGGGTACAATTAGTTTATATGTTTACCTGTTGATGGACATTTGGGTGGTTTCCAGTTTGGGGCCATTATGCATTCAGTGCTATAAATATTTAATTATAAATCTTTGTAGGGACATATTTTTCATTTCACTTGAGCAAATAATTTAGAAGTTCAATTGTTAACTCATATGGTAAGAGCAGGTTTAATATTTTGAGTTTTTCTCCTTTAATTGACATAATAATTGTATTTGTGGTGTACAGTCTGATAATTAGCTTTTTGTACAATGTCTGGTGATCAAATCAGCATAATAAGCCTTTCCATCTGCTTGAACATCACTTCTTTGTGTTGGGAAACTTCAGATTCCTCTCTAGTTCTTAATAAGAGTATTCGTTCTTTTTTTTTTAATATTTATTTACTTATTTATTTTAGTTGTAGTTGGACACAATACCTTTATTTTACTTATTTTTATGTGGTGCTGAGGATTGAATCTAGGGCCTCACATAGGCTAGGCAAGTGCTCTACCACTGAGCCACAACCCCAGCCCCAGAGTATTCATTCTTAATAAGAATTTAATTTTCTAAGAAACTGCCAAACGATTGTTTAAAGTTGTTCCATGTTACCCAGTGAAGAAATGGGATGCCGGGATGATAAGACCAGGGACAGCGTGTGCAATAGAGTCGTGACTCATGCCTGTGGACACATGGGCATGTGGTGGAGTCTCCTGACAGGGGCTACTGATGGCATGCAGAGAAACTTCTCCTTCTTTTTAACAATGCCTCTCTTCTGTGACCTGGAGGTCTCTAAGGGAGTGGTCTCTCTCCCTCATATTCTGGTATTACATCTCATCTTCTCTATTCTTTTTTTAATTCACTGTCATCTTCAATTCCACCACCAGGATCACGTATATGAACTTCTCAACACCATCGACGCCTGCCAGTGCCATTTTGATATCGTAAGATCCGTTGTAATTTTCTTTTACTATGGAATAGAATTAAAGAAGAGACTGGGTTTAGGATGGGACAGTATAGGGTGGGATGGGACTGAAAGAATGGACCGTATAGTCCCTCTCAGGACCATAATTCTTTTGTAAAAACTACCAAAGTTAAGATGTGCTTACAAGTTAAGTAGATCAGCAAGGTGATTTAATTAATTCAAAAATTACACAAAAACTTTTTACTTCACTTCCTCCAACCCTCAAATGCTAACTTATTTCCTGGTCTTCTGGTATCTTTGAGTTTGTACTTAGCTCCCTGGCTTTTGTTTCAATTTTCTTCTTCTGAATTTTTGATCCCATCAGTTCCTACTTCAAAACAGATTCACCCAGAGTCTATTAGCACTCTCTGGAATGGCTGGGGAAGCAGGGAGACCCATAGTCATTGGGTTTCTGTCCTTAGATTTCTGTATTTTTTTCCTTGTAGAGTCTCAACTTTGATTTCACTAGAAGTTACCTGGACTTGATTGTGACTTACACGTCAGTCATTTTGCTTTTGTCACGGATCGAAGATCGACGGATACTCATTGGCATGTACAACTGTGCCCATGAGATGCAGCATGGGCATAGGTGAGTGAAGGAGAGGTGAAGCCTCAGAAGTGGTGCTACGAGGTGGGGGTGGATAGAAAGGCTATGGATGCCATGACTTCTCAGGGGAGAACCTATGATCTACATACAGCTCAGGGAAAAGAAGGTACATTTTTACGTGTAGTTAAGCCTTCAACATCTATCAGTGGATTATCCAGTTTGCATTATCTCTGATCTATGTTTTCTTTTTTTTTTTTTTTCCCTGGACTGGCTTCTACTCTGCTTTTCAGGTTATTGCAAAAGTCAAAGACAATTCTTTGTAATATTGGTAGCACTAATACTAGTAAGGTTAAACCACCAGAGGTAAGTAATATATGTTAGTACATTTGAACCCAAATAGGAATGAATTTTGGACGATCTGCAGTTCTTCCCCCACTTCAGTAGTGCAAATATAAGCATTTAAGGGCTGATAAAATGAACACTGGAGGAATTTGAGTGGGACATGGCACATTGTTCTATGTATGATGTTCATTCCCACGTGACCGCCTGACTACCTGGGCACACTCCCATTTGCTTCAGATATTTATATGTCCTTTTAGATTTTGTACAGGCACACTACTTGATTTCTGACTAGTTGACACAAATTCATGGAATACCTATTATATATCCATCCCTATTTTGGATGCTTAAAAGGACAAACTTTCATGGACCTGCCCCAAATTGTATGGTTCTGTCTAACCATGCCTGAGCCTGGAGTGGTTATCTGTAGGTGTAATTCACAGATTAGTCCGTCTGTCTTTGGAGGTGGCGGGAATTCCCACCTATGCACAAGTCTTTATCCTATATGCAAACATTTATGTTTCTGTCGGGGTAAAGGCCTCTGTCCTCTGCTTTCTTCCAGTGACCCCAGTTTTGCGCGCCTGGGCCAGATGGTCTTAGAGTATGACCACCCTCTGAAGAAGCTGACAGAAGAATTTGGGCCTCACACAAAGGCAAGTTCCCTAAGAGAGCAGAGACTGCCTCAGGCAGAAGTGCTTGCACCCGGCTTTGACACTCGGGGTTGACATGCCTCTTCCTGCAGGCTGTGAGTGGCGCCCTCCTCTCTTTGCACTTCCTCTTCGTCCGGAGGAACCAGGGGGCTGAGCAGTGGCGCAGTGCCCAGCTTCTCAGTGTCATCAGCAGCCCCCCGGCCATGATTAACCCTGCTAATTCAGACACGGTGAGTTCCCTTTTCCTTCTGTTAAGGGAGGCATTCTCGGCCAAGGCCATCTCTGCAGAAGGTGCTTCTTTCAGGAAACGTCAGCCCTAGGAAGAGTTAGCCCTCTTGTAGGATATGTCTCTTGGTTGATCACTTCTTGTAGCTCAAAACCATGATTGACCTTCCTTTGGGACCAGGATTAGTGTGTGTCTTCTCATAAAAGAAATTAAGTAACTGTTCATAGGATGAATAAATGGGTAGAAGTGGTTCACTGGGCACCAGTAGGAACTTGAGCTTAGGAGTTAATCATTGAATAAATTTTTTTAACTACAATGGGCCCAAAGTCCTTCCCTCAAAGAACTTACTATTGCCGGGTGGGGTGGTACACACTTGTAATTCCACTGATTTGGGAGGCTGAGGCAGGAGGATTGTGAGTTCAAAGCCAGCCTCAGCAATTAGTGAGGTCCTGTGTAGTTTAGCAAAATCCTGTATCAAAAAATAAAACATAAAAAGGGCTGGGGATTTGGCTCAGTGGGTAGTTCAATACCCAGTACCCCCCCCCCCCAAAAAAAAGAACATATTGTTATATTGTTTAGGAAAGCTATTAGTCATGTTGTCATAAAAATACAGCTGGTAACATGAGATTAGTAATAAGGGTCAAATGAGTGATTTGTGTGATAAAAGAATCCAAAGGAGAAAGAAATGATGAGGAGGTTTTGGATTCTGTTCTCCTGTTAATAAAAGCCTCTGAACTGTTGAAGAGAAGTTATGTTAAACCTTTTGTTTATCCTGACCTCGGGCTCCAGTTCCTTCTCCTTTTCTCAATTATGTCCTGTTCCCCTGGGTCCACTTCCAGCGCCTCCTTTTCATTGTTGGCAGATTTCCCAGCTGTTGGCTTGTCAAATAGCCCTATCCAGTGTGGTTAAAAAAAAAAAAATTGGTGCTGGGGATTGAACCCAGGCCTTGGCCATGCCAGGCAGGCACACTACTCTGAGCTACACTCCAGACCCCAAAAGTTGGTTTTGATGTTCAGATTCTAGATAGATAGACTTTTCTCCTTCAGGGAACACTGATTTAGATGCCTGCTTGACTGTCTCTGTCTCTCTGCTCTCAGATGGCCTGTGAGTATCTGTCTGTGGAGGTGATGGAGCGCTGGATTATCAGTAAGTTCTGTGGGTCACATGCAGACAGATGTTGCAGCATCTTACATGGAGAGCAAGTTCTAAAAGGCTTCTTCTCACTCTCTACCCACCTACAGTTGGATTTCTTCTTTGTCACGGGTGCCTCAACTCCAACAGCCAGTGCCAGAAGCTGTGGAAGCTGTGTCTGCAGGGTTCCCTGTACATCACCCTCATCCGGGAGGATGTGCTGCAGGTGCACAAGGTCACGGAGGACCTGTTTAGCAGTTTGAAAGGGTAAGAGGTGTGAGAGCCAAACTCATCTTTGGGGGAGTTTTAGCCCCTCCCAACATCTTTTTTTTGTCTCAGTGTGTATTCTCAGAGTATGGGTGGTAAGGGGTAATTCTAACTATTGGAGAAGTATTTATTGAGTACCTACTGTTTCCTAGGTGCTTCACGGGGTTTTAGTTACATAATGATTAATAAGATAACAGAGGGTGAAAAGCGAGGACTCTGAAACTAGACTGAATACGTGCTTTACTATTTATTAGCTGTGTGACCTTGGGCAAGTTGATTAACTTCTTTGTGACATTGGCTCAATTTCCTCATCTATAAAATGTGGATCATAGTAATACCTTCCTATGACTAACCTCATAGGGTTATAAAGGATAGAAGAATTGCTATTTGTGAAGCACGTAGAAGTGCCTAGTATATAGTAAGTACTATGCAATTATTAAAACCAACCAACCTACCTGAGTCTCTGCTCTCAAGGAGTTTACAAATGATGGAAAATAGGCAAACTGTTGCAATGGAGTAAGGAAAAGTGTTGTGGAGGTGTTTAGAAGGTCTTTAAACTGGCCTTGCAGGATCAGGAGACAGGTAGACCTAAGAGTTAAACAGTTGAAGAGTGTGTGTGTGTGTGTGTGTGTGTGTGTGTGTGTGTGCGCGCGCGTGCGTATACACAGGGTTTCTTAAGGCAGGGAAGGGATTCTTTATTTTTTATTATTTTAGTTGTAGATGGATTCAATAACTTTATTTTACTGACTTATTTTTATTCAGTGCTGAGGATCGAACCCACTGCCTCAACTGAGCTCGGGGCTCAACTGGGCTCAGCAAGTGCTCTGCCACTGAGCTACAGCCCCAGCCTCCAGAAGAAGGGCTTTTAGGCAGAAAAATGATCAAAAATTTTGAGGCAAGAGTGCATGACCAGGGCTGGGGATGTGGCTCAAGCGGTAGCGCGCTCGCCTGGCATGCATGCGGCCAGGGTTCGATCCTCAACACCACATACAAACAAAGATGTTGTGTCCGCTGAGAACTAAAAAATAAATACTAAAAATTCAACAACAACAAAAAAAAAGAGTGCGTGACCAGTGCTAAGAAGTTCACAGGTTCAGGGAGTGGGCAACTGGTGACGGAGTGGGGACATCAGGAGATGGGTTTGGGGAGGTGAGTCAGGGCCTTCTGTGTTCTGCCTGGAGTCTAAATCTGTTCTAATGGGGATATGGAGCCACTGAGTGAATTCGAACAGGACAATGACATGATCATATTTGCATTTTCAAAAATGTCACTCTGCTGCAGGGAAGAAAAGAGATTGGATGGGCAGAGGTAGAGGCAGGGATTAATTAAGTAAGTTAGGAGGAATTGAAATGATGTCAAGGCTTCTGACATGGATACCTGGCAAATTCCTTGACAGTGGACACATGAAGTAAAGCAAGTTTGTGGGGGAAAGTTTGTGATTTTTTTCCCTTTCCTTTCCCTTTTTGCTTTTTTGTGGTACTAGGGATTGAATCCAAGGTCATGTGCTTCTGTGCACACTAGGTGAACACACTACCCCTGGCTACATTCTCAGCCTTTGTGAATTCAGATTTTTTTTTTTTTTTTTTTTTTTGCTATTGGAGATTGAATGCTCTGCCATGCTCTACCACTGAGCATCCCCACAGCCCTTTTAATTTTGAGACAAGGTCTTGTTAAGTGTCAAGGCTGGCCTCAAACTGGCAGTCCTTCCTCAGCCTCCTGAGTAGCTGGGTTTACAGGTGTGTGCCATCATGCCTGGTGTGAATTCCGGTTTGAACAGGTTGAATCTGAAGTACGTGAAGGACCATGAGGACAGATGTATTGAGCTTTTTGCTGGGTGCTCCTGGAAGTGAGGTGTGAAGTTTGGATTCAGATGTAGACTGGTAAAATGTTCACGAAGAATTGGATTGAGAAGAGTAGGGAAAATGTACCTCAGGGTATATTGAATTTTAGAGGCAGGGAAATCAGTGAGGGGCCTTGAGAAGAAGGAGGAAAACAGAAGCCAAGGGAAGAACACGTTGTAAGAAGGGAGGACTGGGTTTTGTAATGTTGATGGTGGTAAGAGATCCAATAAAATAAGGATTAAAAATGTGTGACTGGGCGTGGTGGTGCATGCCTGTAATCCCAGTGGCTCAGGAGGCTGAGGCAGGAGGATTGCAAGTTCAAAGCCAGCCTCAGCAATTTAGTGAGGTCCTAAGCAACTTAGCAAGACCCCTGTCTCAAAATAAAAAATAAAAATAAAGGGGCTGGGGATGTGGCTCAATGGTTAAGTGCCCCTGAGTTCACTCCCTGGTACAAAAAAAATTTTTTTATAGGGCTTGGTTTGGTTATAAGGATCATCTTAGTGCCCTCTTGTGAATAATCTCAGTTGAGTGATGAGGCTGAAAGCCAAGTTGCACCGGATTTAGGAATAGTAGGAGATAAGAAATTTAATAACCACTTTGTTGAGTACTTTGACTGTGAAAGAAAGAATAGGGCTATAATGAGGAGGTGGTATGTGATTAGGAGGAGGGGGTATCAAGTTACCTATATTATTACTTCTGGTAGCAAATATGACTTTCAGGTATGTGTACAGAATGTAAGCTGGCTACAATGGCACCTCCCAGAATAGTTTGATGTACATCCTCCAGATGCTTGTGTGTGTGTGTGTGTGTGTGTGTGTGTGTCTGTGTGTGTGTGTTTATATACAAACATAAAAGATGTGCATGTATTTTCAACCTTATATAAGTAATTTTTAAAAAAAGAAACATACCTACATTCTACATTATGCCTATAGTTTGTTTTCCCCCCTTACTATATTTTTGGGTATCTTTGAATGTCAATCTATAGAGGCTTACCTTTTTTTTTTTTCAGTACTGGGGATGGAACTCAAGGGCACTCGACCACTGAGGCACTCGGCTTATTTTGTATTTTATTTAGAGGCAGGGTCTCGCTGAGTTGCTTAGTGTCTCAATTTTGCTGAGGCTGGCTTTGAACTCACAATGAGGCTGGCTTGGAATTCATGACTCTCCTGCCTCAGTCTCCCAAGCTGCTGGGATTATAGGCATGTGCCACTGTGCCTGGCAAGACTTACTTTTTTTTTTTTTTTTAACAGTTGAACAATATTCCATTAGGTAGTTATAACATATTTACCCAATCTCTTAATGGTGGATATTTGAACTGTTTCTGTTTGTAAAAAACAGTATAAGCCAAGTGTGATGGTGCATGCCTGTAATCCCAGCAACTCAGAAGGCAGGAGGATTGCAAGTTTGATGTCAACCTGGACAAGTTAGTGAGCCCTATCTCAAAATGAAAATAAAAAAGGCAGGGTGTAGCTCAGTAATAGAGTACTTGCCTAGCATGTACAAGACCCTTGGTTCAATCCCCAGCACAGCAAAAATAAATAAATATATAAAAAATCATTATAAACAAGTATATAATGGACATCCTTAGACATATATAAAAAATCATTATAAACAAGTATATAATGGACATCCTTAGACATATACCTTTGTGAACCTATGTGAATATTTCTATAGGGTGAATTCTCAGACATGTAATTGCTAAGAATAAAGGAAATGCACATTTTAAATTTCAATAGCTTTTACCAAACTGCCCTCCAAATAGATTATATTATCAACAGCCTATGAGAATGCTAATTCCTAAGTATTATTTTTAGAAAGCATTAAGTCCTATCAAAATCTCAATGATGTTCTTTACCATACTAGAAAAAGCAAACCTATAATTCATATAAAAGCAAAAATGACCTGGTAGCGCACTCGCCTAGAATGCGTGAGGCACTGGGTTCGATTCTCAGCACCACATAAAAACAAAATAAAGATATTGTGTCCACCTAGAACTAAAAAATAAATTTTTTTAAAAAATGACCTCAATAGCCAAAACAATCCTGAGGGGGGAAAGAAAAGCATTGTTGGCGGTATCCCAATACGCAATTTCAAAATATACTACAGAGCCATAGTCACATAAACAGCGTGGTTCTGGCATGAAAATAGACATGTAAGACCAATGGAATAGAGTAAATGGCACCTACAGTCATCTGATTCTTGACAAAGGTGCCAAAACAAGTTGGAGAAAAGACAACCTCTTTAACAAAAGGTGCTGGGAAAACTGGATATCCTTATGAGGAAGACTGAAACTCAATCTCTCTCTCTCTCAATCTGCATAAAAATAAACTCAAAATGGATCAAAGAGCTACAGGTAAGACCTGAAACTTTGAAACTGCTAGAAGAAAACACAGGGGAGACACTTTAGAATATAGATACAGGCAGAGACTTCCTGGATAGGACTCAGGAAATCACAGCAAGAATCAACAAATGGGATGGCATCAAACTAAAAAGCTTCTGCATGGCAAAGGAAATAATTAACAGAATGAAGAAACCTACACAAAGGGAGAAAAATCTTTGCTGTATTTTAATTGGCAAAATTCTCTTCTGAAATAGATTTAATATAGAGAATAAATAAAGTACTAAACACACACACACACACACAAAAACAGATAACCCAATCAATAAATGGGCAAATGAACTGAACAGACACTTCTCGAAAGAAGTGCAAATAGCAAATTATTTATATGAAAAAAATGTTTGACATTTTTAGCATCAGGGAAGTGCAAATAAAAACTACATTAAGATTCAATTTCACTTAAGTCAGATTGTCTATCATCAAGGGTACAAAATGAGGGCTGGGGAAATAGCTCCATGGTAGAGTGCTTGCCTAGCATGTGTGAGCCCCTGGGTTCACAGCACTGAAAAAAAAAAAGTATAAAAAAACCCAATAAATGTTGGCAAAGAAGTGGAGGAAAAAATGCAAAAAGGGACACTTATACAGTGTTGGAAGGAATATAAATTATTAGAGCTATAGTGGAAATTCGTATAGAGGTTCCCCCAAAAAAACTAAAAATAGGACTATCATATGATCTAGCTGTACCATGCCTTGGTATACACCCAAAGGGATCAAAGTCAGCATACTATAGAGATACTTACATATTCATTCTTATTGTGGCACAGTTCACAATAGGCCAAGTTATGGAATTAGCCTGTCAATGGATAAAAGTATAAAGATGGTATATATACATGATGGAGGATTATTCAGCCATAAATAAGAATGAGGCCGTGTGGTTTGCAGAAAAATGGATAGAACTGGAGATCATAATGTTAAGTAAAATAAGGCAGAACCAGAAAGACAAGTAGAGGGGAACTGAGTGTGCTACACATGCCTGTCATACCCAGATACTTGAGAGGCTGAGGAAGGAGGATCATAAGTTCAAGGCTGGTCTTGGCAATTTAGCAAGGGACCCTGTCTCAAAATAAAAAATAAAAAGGACTGGGGATATAGCTCAGTGGTAGAGTGCCCCTGGGTTCAATTCACAGTATGGTGGTTGGTGGGACTGAGGGAGTGGATAAAAAAGCACTAATAAAAAAATCATTGCCAAAAAATAAAACAGTATAAAAAGAGAAAAATCATTACCAGAGTTAAGAGAGTAAATTTAAGATTAATAATTAGAACTTGTAGAAGGTGGATTGGGGTATAAAGTCCTTGATGAAAAAACTTTGATGATGACCACATCTAAGGAATGGAAGGTATAATTCTCCCCATCACTGAGAACAGCAACCAATATATATGATTTATTGTTTAGGGAGTTCTTTGGCATAAGTGAGCTCATTTGATTTTCATGATAACTCAAGTGTTAAGTATTAATATACCTTTTTGTAAATGGGAAAATGAGAAGCTCAGTCTCAATGTCCCTCAGTTAATAAGAGGTGGAATTAGGAAACAATTCTAGATTTTTTGACTCTTAATTCTGCCTGTCTCTTTCCTTTGTAATATATAAAACTTGAAATAATTATTCACCGGGAATGCTTTGGAGTTGAATCCTGATTTAATTAAGATACTTTAAAACTCCAAATTTCTTTGACTTTGTACTAAGTTCAATAGACGAGTGGTTTGGAGAAGGGACATGAGAGGTTATGAAGTTCCATGTGGTGACGACAGGAATACTCAATGAGGAAAGACAGATATAGGGAACACAAAGAGCAAAGAGTCTGTGATTATGCTGGGATTCTGAGCACAGGTCGCTAGTAGAAAAAAAAAAGGAACATGGCCAAATGCTCCAGAGAAACCACAGGCAATGAAAAGGTTATTTAATTTGGTGATTCAGAGGTTCACATTGACCTCAGAGAGAGCGGTTTGTTAAGCGTGGAAGGTCTTGTGGGATCCAAGGGTCAGTGAGAGGTAAGGAAGTAAAAAGATGTCTCTTTGAAGGAGTTTGGTGGTGTGGGAGAATGGGTGAAATTCAGTGGCTTGTCAGGGTCACATAAGGTCTTTTAGAATAAGGGACGCTTTGAACTTATTTGCTGGGAGAAGAGAACAAGTCCAAGGAGTGGGACAGATCACAGTAACAGAGATAACCCATAAGGTTACATTCCAAGAGGAAGTGGGTGGGGAGGGGCCCCCTGGTACAGCTGGAGCAACTACTTTTGCCTGAGATCAGGGCCTGTGTGGTGTTTTGCACTGCTTCTTTTATCCTCCTTAAACTTGAAAGAGTGTCTTGACTCCAAGGTGTCAAGGCAGGAGCACAGGGTGAGAAGTCCAGCCCCAGCTTTGCCGTTAAGGCCCTACAGGGAGCTTGGGCAAGTCATTTCCTTTCCCTAGTTATTTTCTTTATCTGAAAAATAGAGGTAGAAGAGGGTGGCCTCTAAGCTCTGTGAGTCTTTTCCTGCTAGGTCAGGGGAAGAAGCAGGGCTCAAAAAGGTCCCGCTAGTGAGGGTTGCCTGTCCTATCCTAAGCCTATAGGTTGGAATCTGATGACATGGAAGGTGGGCAAGACCCGCCCCCACCCCCAGTGGTTTTATGCTCAACCCTGCTATCCCTCTATCAATCCTTAGGTATGGCAAGCGCGTGACAGACATCAAGGAGAGCAAGGAGCATGCGATTGCAAACAGGTAAAAGTGGGGGATGGGCTCTCTGAGAGGGGCTGGAATAGAGCTTTCTCCTGACTTCTGTTCTCACCTGTTTCAGTCAGCTTTTTCACTGCTGTGACTGAAAGACCTGACCAGCATAATTGTTGAGGAGGAAAAGCTTATTTGGGGGCTCACAGTTTTAAAAAGAGCTCTCTTTTCATAGATAGCAGGCTGCATTCCTCAGGGCTCAAGGTGAGGCTGAGCATCATGGCAGAAGAGTGTGGCAGAGGGAAGCAGCTCACATGATGATCAGCAAGGAGACAGAGAGACTCCACTCCCTAGATTTAGAATATATACCCCAAAGCCACGGCCCTCAGTGCCCACCTCCTCCAGCTGCATCTTACCAGCCTTCAGTTACCACTTCACTGGGGATTGGGTTAAGATTCTCACAACCCGATAATTTCTCCTCTGAACCTTCTTGCATTGTCTCACATGTGAGCTTTTGGGGACACCTCCCATCCAAACCATAACATCACCTAAGACATCTTGAGTTTCTGGACAGACTTATTGCCTCAACCCAGGATCATGCTGCTGCCTCCCAGATTCCTGTATTTTATTCCCAAGGCTGACCTCAGCATCTAGCCTTCTTTCTTTCTGCCCGACACCCCTTCTTTCCTGCACTGCCTGTGGAGGGTTGTTACAGGCGGGAGAGGCGGTATTCTCTAGTTTCTGCTTTTCTTCCTCAGTGGCCAGTTTCATTGTCAACGGCGGCAATTTCTGCGGATGGCAGTGAAGGAGCTGGTGACTGTGTTAACTGATGAGCCAGGACTACTGGGTCCTAAGGCAAGAGGGAAATGTTGGGAGCAGAATGATGGCCAATGATAAGAGGTTCTCTGGGGGAGTGACTTAGCATTCATGAGCCTTTTGCATTTCTGAATCTTTTGTGATCTATTTGTATGTGTATGTGCTGATTCCTTGAATTTTCCTAGAGAACCTCCCAACCTTTTTTAAGGTATTTTTTGGGCATTATCACAGAATGTCATGTATTATAGCTATTTGTGTACTTGTTCTTCTATATGAGTGTGGCTAAATGATGACAGAGCTTGCTTTTGTGTGTGTGTGTGTGTGTGTGTGTGTGTGTGTGTGTGTGTTTTGTACTGGGGATTGAACTCAGGCGCACTTAACCACTAATGCACATCCCCAATCCTTTTTTATAGTTTTTAAAAAAATTATTTATTTGTTCTAATTTGTTATACATGACAGCAGAATGCATTTCAGTCCATAGTACACAAATGGAGCCAAATTTTTCATTTCTCTGGTTGTACACAAAGTAGAGTCACACCATTCATGTCTTCCTTCATGTACCTAGGGTAATGGTGTCCATCTCATTCCACCATCTTTCCTACCCCCTGTATTTTATTTTTAATATTTTTTTAGTTGCAGGTGAATACAATACCTTTTTATTTTTATTTATATGGTGCTGAGGATTGAACCCAGGGCCTCACACATGAGACGAGTGTTCTACCGAGGAGCCACAGCCCCAGCCCCTACCCCCTATATTTTATTTTGAGACAGGATCTCGCTAAGTTGCTCAGTGCCTCACTAAGTTGCTGAGGCTGGCTTTGAACCTGCAATCCTCCTGCCTCATTCTCCCAGGTTGCTGGGACTATAAACATACACCACTGTGCTGGCACTTTTGTGTTTTAAACTATATAAGTGTCTAGTAAATATTTATAAATTTTAATTTGATAGAGAGGGAGGGGGTACTGACTGAGCCAGTATCACATGCACACATATCTAATTTTGTGTCACATAATTCAGGTTTTGCGTGGGTCTGTGTGTTTATTGTTGGACACTGTTGGTAGGGCTATACAGTTGTATCCACATGCAAATTATCATGGTAGTTTTTCTCTGTGCTTTAAAATCTGTTTGTAAAGTTCAAAATTCTAACAATCCTTGCCTTCTCCTTAGGCCCTTTTTGCTTTCATGGCCCTGTCCTTCATTCGTGATGAGGTCACCTGGTTGGTTCGCCATACAGAAAATGTCACCAAGACAAAGACCCCTGAGGACTATACTGATTCGTTAGTACTTGACATGGTTAAGAACCTTGTCCTAAGATGGGCTGGGAAAGGGGAGAGGGAGGTGTCAAATGACCTCAGAAAGTTCTAGTTTCTAGAAAGTTTTCCCCATTAGCACTGTCTCCATTCATATTTCTAGTCTCATTCTTGTCTTCAACTCCTCAGGAACATCGCAGAGCTGCTTTTCTTGTTGGAGGAGATCAGGGCTCTGGTCCGAAGGCACCTCAAAGTGATACGGCAATACCACCTTCAGTACTTGGCCAGATTCGATGCTCTTGTGCTCAGTGACATCATTCAGGTGTGTTTACTTGATTATAATTTGGAGGTTTCAAGGTGGTCCCTGGTCATTTTCCTTTTGGAGTCATGCTGGTTGAATCTCATGCTCTGAAGATTAGGTGTCTAAACCCCCGATCTCCCTCTCTACATTTGTTAAAAGAAAAAAAGAAAGACAAGACTACTAATCCCATCAGTCCTTCTCCCCCCACCCCAAGTGAAACTACATACAAATAGGAAAGAAAAATAAGGAAAAACTGATGTTAACATGGCAGGGTTTCTCCATCTCTTGCTAGCTTGCTCTGTTTTGGGCACTTGGCAATTCTTTCTGTTTTATAGGCTTACGAGCCCATAGACTAGTTTCTTTTTTTTAAATTTAATTTTAATTTTTAAATTTGTTCTAATCAGTTATACATGACAATAGAATACATTTTGACACATTGTACACAAATGGAGCACAACTTCTCATTCCTCTGGCTGTACCAAAGACTAGTTCCTGTCTTGATAGAAACTATGTTCACTGACAGCAGCTCCAACCCTCTTTTAGAACCTATCTGTGTGTCCAGAGGAGGAGTCCATCATCATGTCCTCTTTTGTCAGTACCCTCTCCTCTCTGAATCTCAAACAAGGTAACTGGAGGTGGAGGGAGGTGGGGGAGGCGGGGAGTATATGAGAGTCATTATCTTTTTTCTAGAAATATTGATCTTTAGCCAGAGAATAGGGCCAGAAGACTTTGAAAAGAACTTAGATTCTGTGCAGTCAGATATTAGGGTGCTGTTTTATTGTTCCCTTTCACACTTGCTTCTGGTTTTCTGCAGTTGATAGTGGAGAGAACTTTGAATTCTCTGGATTAAGACTGGACTGGTTCCGCCTACAGGTAATGGGCACCCCTCAGATTTTTCCTCTCCCACAATCCCTTCTCTTTTATTTCCTAAGTTTTACTTTATGGAGTAACTGAAACTTGAAAACATATGACTAGATGGGACACAGCCAGGACAAATTGTAGTCCCAAGGCTGGGGACCCTTCTTATTCACCTGGCTTCTTCCTCTCTTTTTCCAACTCCAACTGCAGGCATACACTAGTGTGGCTAAGGCGCCCTTGCACCTGCATGAGAATCCTGACTTGGCCAAGGTGATGAACCTCATCGTCTTTCACTCCCGAATGCTTGACTCTGTAGAGAAGGTGCTGGTGGAAACTTCTGACCTGTCTACTTTCTGGTATGCCTTGCCTGGGCTCTGTGGAGAACCATAATTTCCCTAGACAGACGGAAAAGTCCTGTTTTCCTTGCAATCTTAAAGGTAGATGTTCAACTTCACAGCTCACTCATGCCCCCTTGTAAAAGCCAGTAATCCTAACAGGTAGAATTGAAGTTGATTCCCTTATGTTCTATATTCATCCTTGTGAGGAAAGTTCTTTAGACTTAACACTACTTCCCCTTCTTTAGGATAATTCAGCAAGATGTCTTCTTCTAATCTTTTTGCATCTTCATTGTTATCTTTGGAAACTTCCTCAGTAACCCTCACCCAACTGGGGATCCAGCCCAGGGCCTCACATATGCTAGAAAGTGCTCTATCATGGAGCCACAGCCCAACCCTAAGCCCTATAGTTTTTTTTTTTTTTTAAAGGTCTCGGCACATTGGGTTTTAAAGAAATAGGAAAAAATCTGGAAGTTTATGGTGAGAACTGAAGATAATTAAGAGGGTGAAGAATAGGACCTTTGGAGAATAAACATTTAGCTTGTTTTCTACAGGTAGCACCTGACATTTATCAGGTACATACCTGCATTCTTTGAAGGATCAAACAAACAAAATAATATGTTGTCTGTGCTCTCTGCAATCAATATAAATTGGGAGATATAATAATCATATGCCCAAAGGACATCAACATAATACTTGCAAATGTAAGAAAATAGGAAAAGAGACCATGAAGTTGTGAAGATAAAGAGCTTAGGAAAAATTCATCTCCTAGAATTAATCTGTGAAGTTTTTCTGAAGCTGGAGTGTCAAATTTGGGGAGAAATGTTTATTTAGGACTTCTAAATTAGGAGGAATGGCCCAAATAATGCAAAGGTTCTGAGGGGAAAATAGCAAATTTTATGCAAAGAAAAAGAAGAAGATTCTCACTGAACAGCCTTGGGGCTTTTGTAAAGGTCTGGAAGGGTTAAGGTTCTTGGATTTCCTTCTATCTCAAGGGAAATTAGGAGGAAGTCGTGAATATAATAAATATTTGTTGAAAGAATGAATATTCTCTGCTCAGAGGGCTCAGCTCATAACCTTTAAGTCTCCTTCCCCTTTCTCTGCAGCTTTCATCTCCGTGCGTTTGAGAAGATGTTTGCCATGACCCTGGAGGAACCCAACATGCTGCGATATGCCATCGCTTTCCCCCTAATTTGTGCTCATTTTGTCCACTGTACTCATGAGATGTGCCCTGAAGAGGTGGGTGTCCTGAACTCTGAGCCCTGCCACCTCTCTAGTCATATCTCATCCTTATTCCCCCAAACACAATTCCAAGGATTGATTTTGGGCCCAGGAAGGGTACAAGCAGAGGTATGTGACATGAATCCCTAAGTATCTCAGTCTGATTTTGACAGTGTCTTCTCTTTCTGGACCTCAGTTTCTTCTTCCTGGCAATGGGCGGCTTAGGATTGGGGATGGGGGCAGTATTATGAGAAAGAAGTGGCTGTCCTGGAGATAACAAGTTCCCCTTCGGTCCTTTCCCCTAGTATCCCCACCTGAAGAACCATAGTCTTCACCACTGCAATTCCTTCTTGGAGGAGTTGGCCAAGCAGACCAGCAACTGTGTCCTGGAAATCTGTGCCGAACAGCACAACCTGAGCCAACAGGTGGGCAAAGTCTGTTTCTGTCTCCTCTCCAGCCCTTGGTGCCTTCTCCTCTCCTTTGTGTTCCTCTCAGATGATAAATTCTTCAGCTCTTCCTCAAGTGGGGCTGAGGCTTTTGTGTATGTGAGTTGGCGGCAGGAATCCTTTCTTAGAGTAGTCCTGTCAGTCCTTTCTCCCATAGGACTAGATAGAGGTGTCTAAAAATACTCTTATTTGAACAGCTGCACTCCAACAGAATCTGTGTTCCATTTGAAGAGATCTGGAAGATGAATTAACTTTCTCATTTACTCCCTTCCTCTCCTCTGTGTACACATGCTTGGGACCGTGGCCTGATCCCTTGTCTTGTCTCCTCTGCATCCTCGCTTCCCCCGTGGCTCTCTGGACATTTCCAGGCTCCTCTTCTGTGTTTATCCTCAAGGATGCTTTCTTGTCTTTGTCTTCTTTTTTCCCCCCTTCTCCTCCCTTGACTGACTCACAGCACCTGGTCACAATTAGCTCAACCTAAATTTCAGAAAATTTGAAAATGAGGAACTAGGTTTTGCTGTTGCCCTGGAGTGTTTTAGATTTCCCAGATGACCCACCCTTCCTGGGTTTGAATCAGGCTTTGTAGCAGCTTGGGTAGAAAGGGAGCCCGTGTGCATTTCTGTGAAGCGTGTATTTTTTTAAGGACAGTTATACAGATTACTTAACCTTTTCGTTTTCTCATATGTAAAATGAAGATTAAAATACTTTCTTCCTAGAGTTGTTAGAAGGATTAAATGAAATAGAGTACATTAAATATTTAATACACAACACTCAATAAATGTTAGCTCTTGTATTAATTGGTAGTTGCTGGACATTAAGCCCTTTGCTAGATGTTTGGGGTAGGGATGCAGAAGGAAGGCGCATGATCCCTGTCCTTGCAGAATGTTCTCGTTTATGGGAAAGGGAGTAAAAATATATGTTTGAAGGAAATTTCAGTAATTAATGCAAGGAAGATGTGCAAGTGAGCATGCTTATCAGCATATTCATTCCCAGGAATGTCTACCATATATGCAAGAGATACAGGTAAAGAGATTTACTCAGTGCTGTACCAGGAATGCTAAACCTTAATGTGAATAATTGTTTTCACACAAGATCTTTTGTTATCTTTGGCCCTTCAGAATTAACATTTTGAGTAAATAATTAATGATGTTGCCATTACTGATAGTGCTACATTTTAAGGACTGTTTATAGAATCTACCACAGACATTTTTATTATCTTATCTATTTTTTGATACCAGGAATTGAACCCAGGGGCACTTTATCACTGAATCACATATCCAGCCCTTTTTATTTATTTTTTATTTAGAGACAGGGTTTCACTAAGTTGCTTAGAGTGTCAGTAAACTGCTGAGGCTGGCCTTGAACTTGTGATTCTCCTGCCTCAGCCTCTTAAATTACTGGGATTATGGGTCTATCATGCCTGGCCCCTACACACACTTTTGGATAATCCCAGGGTTGATGCATTCTCAAGTCCATTAAGGTGGACTTGTTTTTTAATTTTTCTTCTTGGATCATGTAAGATTTTGGATTTAAAAAAGAAAATGTGACCAAAAGTGCAAAATTGTTTTTCTTGTGTGGCACTTTTCTATGTGTGGCTCTCAGAGGAATTCCAACTGAGAAGTTTTCACACATGCTTTGCACATGCTCAGTAGCTTTGGAATCAATAGAGAATTCCAAGTTGATTCTTTGAAAGCAATACCTGAATATCCAGTTGTATCATATATTTTCTATATGGCTAACTGAAGAAGAGAAGTGATGCAGGATTGATGTTTAACTAGCAAGAAATATATTTCTAAAAAAGAGGTGGGAGGGGAATGTTGGCCAACTCTTCACTCTGAGGTTTTGGAAGGCTTTGGTACTGTGGGGAACTGCCTTCATGGAGCAGAATATGCAGGAATGTAGCAAGTTCCATCTAGCAAAAAATAACTTTCCCAGGGTGGAAGACCCTAGAAGGTGGTTTAGTGGAACTTTTTGCTTGAGTTTTCCATTAGGAAAGTCTCTCTCAGGCTGTAGGTGGGGAACATGGTGACCCCTGAAAGACACTGCTGTCTTGGAACTTTAAGGTTATACATGGGAAGATATTTATGAAAACTGAAAGAAGTGAGCACATTCCAAATAGGCCCAGATTAGATTAGAGAAAGAAAAGCAGAGAGAAGAAAGAACAGATGATAATGGAGAGACCTTCTTATAACAACACTTTCAGAAATGAATCTCATTTCTCCCTTCAACTATGTTTGTCTCTAAAGCTTCTGCCGAAGCACTGTGCCACCACCATCAGCAAGGCTAAGAACAAGAAGACCATGAAGCAGAAGCAGGCTCCCAAGAAAGGAGAACCCGAGAGGGACAAGCCAGGAGCTGAGAGTCACCGGAAGAACCGGAGCATTGTTACCAAGTATGAACCTGGCCTCAGAGGGCTACGTGGGTGCTGCATTAAAGAAGGGAAGAGGGCTGAATGTTTTCTCTGATAAGTGGATGCTAATTCATAATGGGGGTGGGCATGGGATGAATGAGGAACTTTGGATGGGGCAAAGGGGTAGGAAAGATGGTGGAATGAGATAGACATCATTACCCAAGGTACATGTATGATTGCACGAATGGTGTGACTCTACTTCATGTGCAATCAGAGAAGTGAAAAATTCTGCTCCATCGGTATACAGTGAATTGAAGAGCTTTCATATATAACTGATTAGAACTAATAAATAAATAAATAAAGGAAGGGAAGAGGGGAGATGATAGAGGAAAGGGAAAAAAAGTGGAAGTGGTGGGAAGTGATGGATATGGAAAAGCACTTTAATGTTTATTTATTTATTTGTAGTTGTAGTTGGACATAATACCTTTATTTTATTTATTCATTTTTATGTGGTGCTGAGGATCGAAACCCAGGGCTTTGCACATGCTTGGCGAGCGCTCTACCGCTGAGCCACAACCTCAGCCCCTGGAAAAGCACTTTCATGTGAATTTTCCACTTTGCTTTTGAAGGCAGCATTATGTATACTATTCTAAGCTGAGGATCCCTACAAGATGAAAGGAGTCCAAGGCCATGTGCCTGGCACAGTCCTTCTCACACACCAGTAGGCAGGGCCAGATCTGTAATCAAGGCTCATTTTATTTTCCAGCATGGACAAGCTACACCTAAACTTGACAGAATTGGCACTGACAATGAACCATGTATACAGCTTCTCTGTGTTCGAACACACTGTTTTCCCTTCTGAGTATCTTAGCAGCCACCTGGAAGCCAGGCTCAACAGGTATCACTCTTTCCTTGTCTACGTTGCCATTATTCTTTCCTTGTCTGGGTAGCAAAGCAAGGTAGTCCTCAATGTCGGGCTTCTTTATATCCATCCTGGAGATTCTGCCATGGTCACTCTAGCATAGATTCCAAGTTCCTCTGAAAAGCAAACAAAAACAACCCCAAACTTCTACAGGTGGTTTTGATGAACAGCCAGAATCCCTCACTCCTGGTTTAGTAGAATGAGCAGAACTGTTAGTCATCAGAGCTGTACCAACATCCAGGCCATTAGCAATGACACTGGAGCAGATTAGCTTATTTAAGCCATTTTCCTTCCCTGTAAAGTAAGGATAATGATATTTACTTTGTAATTACAAATTACTTGTGGTTTAGAATTGCTAGACAATTAAAGATAATTATGAGCGCAAAGTTTCTGACATGTTATAGCCCTTAATAAAATAAATACCCTCTCCTCCTCTTTGCCCCTCATTGCATTGTTCCCTAAAGTAGGAGGAACACCCCTTATATTGGAATTGGATGCTGCAGTCAGCAATTAGGGGTATTGGATAGAATGATCATGAATAATCCTTTAGCCTTCTGTGTTTTGTTTTGGAATATGTAGCACACTCATTCAACAGGTATTTATTGAATACCTAGTATGTGTCAGGAGTGTTCTAGAAGCTGTCAACACAGCAGTATACAAAACAGATAAAAATCTCTGCCCTATAAAGCTGACTTCTAGTGCAGGAGATGGACAAACAAAATAAAAAGGTAGAATGAATGGTAGATAGTAATCATCCAAGTAGAAAGAGAGTGCAGGAGAGGGAGATGGGGGCTGTGGACGTGGGTGTGGGGGTGTGGGAGTATTGTAGTTTTATATAGAGGGTGACCAGGGAAAGCTCCTTGAGAAAGTGACATTTCCCAAAGGAGCTAAGGAAGCTAGGGAAACCAGCATTCCAGGTGGAGGAAAAGCCAGTGCTTTTCTGAGGTGGGAACATGTCTGGTCTGTTGGATGGAGGTGGAGGAGCCGATGTGGAAGAGCCATTGTGGCTGCAGCAGAACTAGCTGAGCCCTGTTGAGACTGGTGGGAGTTGAGGTTAGAGAGGGTGGAGGAGTGGAAGACTATAGGTGCTTATGTGTTGTTTCAAGGATTCTGGCTTTTATCTGAGATGGGGAACCTTGTCTGGTTCTGAGCAGAGTTGTTGTAAGATTTCCTCCGTATTTCTCTCTGGCACTATTAGTAAGAGTTAGGACAGAAGCAGGGAGACCAGTTATGAGTCCCTGTTTTGTTTTAGTTTGGGTACTAAAGATTGAACCCAGGGGTTCTCTACCACTGAGCTACCTTCCCTGAACTCTTTTATGTCCTCCCCCCCTTTTTGTCCCTTTGTTTTTAAAAAAAATTTTTTTTTTAGTTGTAGATGCACACAATATTTTTATTTTTATTTGTTTATTTTTATGTGGTGCAGAGGATGGAACCCAGGGTCTCACGCGTGAGAAGCAAGTGCTCTACCAATATGCTACAACCCAGCCTGTTCCTTTGTTTTGAAACAGGGTTTCTTTAAGCATTTTTATTTTATTTTGAGCATGCTACACATTCTAATTTATTTTATTTCACTAAGTTGCCCAGGTGGGCCTCAAATTTGCCACCCTCCTGCCTCAGGTTCCAAGGTAGTGGGGATTATGCGTGTATACCACTGTGCTGGGCCTATGAGTTTGTTTTATTCATTTGTTTGTTTTTTTATTTTGCAGTGCCGGGAACTGAACCCAGGGGTGTGCCAAAACTGAGCTCTATCTTTAGCTCTTTTTCTTTTCTGAGATGGGGTCTTGCTAAGTTGCTTAGGGCCTCACTATATTCCTGAGGCTGGCCTTGAACTTGGGATTCCCCCTGCCTCAGCCTCCTGAGTGCCATCATGGCCAGCTGAATCTGAATTTTGATTGTGGGACAGGCAGATTTATTTTTCAATTAAGTTCTTTTTTTTTGCAGTACTAGAGATTGAATCCAGGGTTTTGTGCGTGCTTGGCAAATGCTCCACTATTGAGCTACATCTCCGGCCTCTTCAATTAGGTTTTTGCTTGGGTGAAGTAAAATTAGTTTGCATTCATTACATACACATTAGCTATACGGGAGAAAGCGTCTCAGTTGCATACACAATGTCAAGAAGATGGCAGTGTGATAATCACCCTTCAGAAACTGCTGGTGGTTGCTAGGTCCTGGATCAGCAGGGGCGTGAGAGTCTAGTTTCCCCATAATATCTCTGGTACTTGCTTCATTGGGCATCCTGTTCCCACAGCCCCTAGGCTGGCCTGGAGGCTTGGCCTCAGTGAGAACTCTAACCAGGCTTGCCCTCGGTCCATCCCTTCTGTGGCTCAAGAGTCTTTTCCTTTTCATCTGGGGAGCAGACTCTCCTGTTCCCCACCCTGATTTGGCCATAAACATTAGACAAAAACAAAACAAAACAAAAAACAAAAACCCTAAATAAAAAAACTTCCAACAATTTTGTGGCTTTAAAGAAAATCTGAGGAACTCATTTATAATGGGATGCAAATAACTGACAAAGGCCTGGAGAGGGGTGTTCCTCCTTCTCCTACAGTTTACCTTTTTACAAGGTAAAAGGATTGACTTTAATGGAGACATCTCAGGTAACTGGGGAAGGTATTTTGGAAGGAGCTGGGGGCCCGAGGGGGAGGGGTTTGCTGTTGAGTGCCCACCATAGCGGAGTGTAGACAGCTATGACTGTGGCCACATGCCCGCCGAGTGTGCTGCCATCCATGGCCACTGGGGACTGCATTGCACTTCCAGGGATTTCTAAGCATGTGTTTCCATTCCTGTCATTGGTTGGAACCACTCTTTCCAAGTTAAGACAAATACTGGCGCTGAGAACAATGGAATTTGGAAGCTCAGATCTTTTACCAGCTTCCCCGATTTCTTCAGAGGAGGCAGAAGAGCATAATGATTAGGCACCAAATCTTACTGAATTCTGCTCTTGCCTCTGCCACTTGCCAGTTGCGTGGCCTCCGTTTTGTTATTTGTAAAGTGGGGATAATTGGGGATAATTGTCCCTACCTTATTAGGTTGCTATGAGGTTTAAATGAGATATTATGTGTAGTAAAATCAGAGCCCAGCATCTGGAGCATAGAAAACACTCAATAAGTGTTATGTTATTTATCATTATGATTGTTATTATTTTTTTAATCACTTAGAGCCATTGTGTGGCTGGCTGGCTACAACGCTGCAACCCAGGAGATCCTAAGGCCTTCTGAGCTATTGGCCGGAGTCAAAGCATATATTGGCTTCATACAGTCACTGGCCCAGTTTTTGGGTGCAGACGCTTCCAGAGTCATCCGCAATGCTCTCCTGCAGCAGACACAGCCACTGGACTCGTGTGGGGAACAGACCATCACCACTCTCTATACAAATTGGTCAGTGTTGCTTACCCTTCCCCAGTGCCTTTCCTTCTTATTAGCACTTTTTTCTTTGCAGGGCCCAAGCATTTTAGCTTCCAGGGTCATGGACCCCCAAATGGAGGCTTGTTTCTGTCTGAGGATCAGGGCAGTAAACTGGGACAAATGCTGACCCACTTCTGTTTCCCATGAGGTTTCCTTCTGAACTTCAAGATAACACCCATCAGCCCACCCTGCAGCCATTTGACCCCTTTCCTATTCATCTCCACTTCTTAACCTTCCTTTTCTAGATTCTTACTGTTTTAATTTCTAACTTCCTCTTTCTGATATCCTGATTTCTTTTTGCTCTAGCTTTTCCCTCTGAGAATATTCTACTGACTTCTCCCGGGAACTTTGTCTCCTCATCCCCAGCCATGGCCATATCAAGTCTAGGAGATTATTCTTAATAGGAAAGGTGGCCTCCTTCCCCAGATTGGAGGTGTAATCAATACCATTTCCTCTGAGATTTTTGAGAAGCTGGATTCCCTTCCTCAAGCCACTGGGTGGTGCTCTTAATCTAATATCAATTTAGCAAAGCCATCTGCAAAGAACCCCCTGAGTAAGGGGAGCAAAGTTTGCAAATACAAAGGTCAACAGGGATCAGGCAGGCAAGATAAGGGATGTCATGAGCTAGCTGAGGACTTTGAGAGGGTGGAGAGGGGATGCTTCTCTAAAGGGGACATCTACCATTTAGCAACACCTGAATCATACCCAGTAAACTCTTATTTTTAATGTAAAATATCTGATTAAAAACTTGATAACAAATTAAAATTGAAAGGGAAAAATATATTTGACAGTGGGGTTGGCCCACTGGTGGTTAACTTGTGACATCTGTAAAATAGACTCAGAGCTGGTGCCTGAGTAAGTAGTGGCAGGAGTTGGGCAAACCCTTCCCCCTGTACTGGCTGGATTCTGGCTCCTCAAAACTCAGAGGTCAGGAGGAAATATTTGAAGAGTGGATGACCAGTGTTCATGGGGCTTCTCTCTGCCCAGGAAGTTTGACTTGAGGCTAACCTCCAGGTTCCTAGGTCCTCAGTCCAACCCTATTGTTGGATCAGTTAACACTAAGTATATCTCAGAGGGCCCCAATTAGTAGGATTTTTTTTTTTGGTAGGAATTGAACCCTGAGTCTTGCATATGCTAAGCAGGTGCTCAACTACTGAGCTATACCTCAGGCCCCAGAAGAATTTCTTTTTTATGCCAGGTTGAGCCTGTCTTATCTGATAGAAGGCAAGGTTGAAAGAATGCAATGGTTGAAAAAGAGTAGGGCTGAGGGATTAGACGTACATGCCATTGCATTTTTCAGCATAGAGAAATACCCTGCAGATCAGAGGCCAGAGCTTGGGGTGTGGATTGTTGTACTGTTTTCTTTGAGTCTCTTCTCCCTACCCTGGTCTTTAGCAGAATTTCTCTTCCCAAGCCCAGTGGTAGTGGTAGGCAGCAGTGATTGGGAGAAGGGATTGGACACTAACTTATGCTTTCTTGGCCAACCTTGTAGGTACTTAGAAAGTCTGCTTAGACAGACAAGCAGTGGGACCATCATCCTTTCCCCAGCCATGCAGGCCTTCTTCAGCCTTCCCAGAGAGGGCGAGCAGAACTTCAGTGCAGAGGAGTTCTCCGACATCTCTGGTGAGCCCAGGGCCTGGTCTTTCCCTTCCAACAACACCTTGGCCCACAGACCCATCTAATTTTTTCTACCTGCAGAGTGATCCTTCTACATTCTCTTCATTATCTCTGCTAGGCCCTGCTAAGGATTTTGGGAAAAATAAAGACATTCTAAGCAAAGCTCAGAATTGAAGAGGGGCCTGGGGGTGCTGAGAGTTGAGAAGAAAAAGAGTTTAGGAGCTAGGCAGGGATGTTGAAATCACTGAAGGGGTTTATTTTTCTACAAAGAATGCAGGAGCAGCACATTAGTGATGGGTAAAGCATAAGGAGGGCATTCTCATGCTTGAAATGATTTAACAGTGGTCTGATGCCATGGCATTTTCTTCCCTGGGGATAAATTTAGAGCCTTGCTCATGTTTGGATTGCTGACGTTTAATGATAACAATGATGATGGGACAATGAGTGACATTTATTGTGAACAGAGTTCTAAATGTTCATGCACAGTAACTCAGATAATCCTCACAACAGTTTGAAGAAGATACACTCATTATTCCCATTTTCCAGATGAAGACACTGAGATACAAAGAGTGTAAAAGCTTGCCTAAGGTCCTGCGTTCATAAATGGTAGGACTGGAATTTCAACTCAAGCAAAAACTAGAACAATGTAGGGCTGCTTCTCAGTTTATAGAAAGCTTTTGTGTGGGGGTAGATGGGTGGGCAGGGGTAGATAAGGGCTGTGAAGGGAAAGAGTTGGGAAGCTGGTCTCTATTTTTCTATATTACTATTATTTTTGAGGTTCTGGAGAATTTAACCCAGGAGTGTCTTACTAATGAACCATACTGAATTATATCTCCAATGTGTCCCCCCACCAAAAGATTTTTTAAAATATCTTCATTTTATTTATTTATTTTTACGTGGTGCTGAGAATTGAACCCAGGACCGCACACATGTGAGGCGAGTACTCTTACCGCTGAGCCACAACCCCAGCCCCGATTTTTTTTTTTTTTTGACACAGGGTCTTATTAAGTTGCACAGGCTGGCCTTGAACTTGCCATCCTTCTGCCTTAATTTCCCCATAGCTAGAATTATGGACATGTGCTATCAAGCCCAGCAGCTGGTTCCTTTTTAAAGAGGGCTTGAAACCATACAGATCTTTTTTTTTTTTTTTTTCATGGTACTAGAGATTGAACCCAGGACCTTGCAAGTGCTAGGCAAGTGCTCTATCACTGAGGTCTATTCCTGCTCTTTTTATTTTGAGACAGGGTCTTGCTGAGGTGCTCAGGCTGGCCTTGATCTTGTGATTCTCCTGCCTCAGCCTCCTGAGTAGGTGGGATTACAGGCTGTTTGCCCCAAGACCTGGCACACGGCCTATAATGTTGTTTTATGGACTCAGTCATTCATGAACTATCCTTCCTTCTTCTTCCTCTCACCTCTGTATAAATCGTGGGTTGTGCATGGTCACTGGGATAGGCAGAAGATGTTCCAAGGATCTTGTCCTCTACCTTTTTGCCTCCTCCTTTGGGGATATTAAGAAAGCCAGAGTGTACAGGTGTTTTTTTTTTGTTCTGTTTTGTTTTAATTTTTTTTTTTAGTTTTAGATGGACACAATATATTTCTTTATTCATTTATTTTTATGTGGTGCAGAGGATTGAACCCAGTGCCTCATACATGTGAGGCAAGTGCTCTACCACTGAGCCCCAGCCCCAGCCCTACAGCTGTGTTTTTACACAGTTGTGTTTTCCAGTTCTGCCTCCTTACTGTCATTGTACCTTATGCTTTACCTACTGGGGGGTTTTAGATGTCCCCTTCCCAACAGCTCTACTCCCAAGCTATAGGCAGCCTCTAAGATCTGCTTTAGGTCTTGTTGACAACTGACAAGCAGCAGGAGGTAATGCTCATTCCCCCTTCTACCACCCCCACCCCAATTTCCCTGGGTTACCATGGCAATGGGGCAATGCTATTGCAAAAATAGATAGATAGAAGGAGAAGGATGTCCTGGGGTTACTAGCTGGGAGTAGAGAAGACTAGAATAAAGAGGTTTGACAGATCCAAACCAGTAGATCAGTGTGTCTCCTCTCTGTCAGCTCCAGAGAAGGTGATTGTGGTTCCCTTTCCTTCTGTCAGCCATGTTTAGCATTATCTAAGTTGACCAGTTGGGAAATCCTTGTATAATTCTTAGCTAAGTTCTCCCTATTATAAATAGGTGATTCTGAAAGTGTCTAGTATCTACTTTAGACAAGGTTCTGTGTCATCTGCTGTGATCAGGTTTGCTTCCTTCCTCTGTCATTGGGGGAGGTAGAGATCGACTGGTCCTGCCTTCAAAGACTTGAGTGCAGGGCTTGACGCTTTTCTCCCTGAACTCTGATTAATGATAGTCACCTTGCCTTTCTTCTACAGCTCTCTAGTTGTTGTTACTTCTGGTCTTTTACAGTTTTTCCTGCTGGGATGGCCCATAGCCAAAGATCACAGCCAGAGTTCCTCTCTAGCAGAGTTTGTCACTAGTACTTCCAACACGGAATTTCCCCAGGCAGGTTTTATTTAATTCACAAAGGGCAAAAGCAATCTGGGTGGGGAGGAAGAAGGCACTGAGAAAGACCAGATTTAGAGGGGGAAAAAATGAAAGGAAAAGAAGAGTGGAGACTCTGGGGATGTGTGTTGAAAAAAGAAAAAAGAAAAGGTAGCTTGGAAAACTTGGACACATTAAATAAGGAAAGTAAAAGAGGCATTGCATTGTATTTCTGGACCTGTCCCTGACGTGAATAAGAGACCTTGGACGAGCACCTAACCCCTCTTGTCTGTAAAGCCAGGATGAAGTGCCTGTGGCCCAGACCTCAGAGGGCCGTTATTAACCAACACAATAAGAATCCCTTGTTCATATGTATCTTTATAGTTTTGTAAGGTTTTTCTAATGTAGCATTTTATTCTTACGTCAACCCTGTGAGGAATTCACAGGAGACATGAATTTCTTCATTTTACAGAGAAGTAAATAGGCTCAGAGAGACTCAATGGCTTATTTGAAGTCTTAACAACTCATGAAGCTAGTATGGCAAGAGCCAAACCCAGGCATCAAGTGAAGGGCTTGGGAAAGTATAGATTCTTACAAGAAAGTGAAGTCATAGTTATCTTGGTGTGAGTTGTAGTGGGAAGAGGGTAAATTATCCCCTGGACAGACTAGACCTGTCACCTGAATGCAGGATTTCAAGCCATCTTTGCGCTTCAGCTTCCCACTTCCTTTCCTTGCTAGACATTTTAAAGTTCAAATTACCCTATTCTGTTGTACAAATGCCCCAGCGTCCCCTGAGTCCCACTTGGGACCTCTAAAACTCTATTCCAGAGATGCGAGCCTTGGCTGAACTTTTGGGCCCCTACGGCATGAAGTTCCTGAGTGAAAACCTGATGTGGCATGTGACCTCTCAGATTGTGGAGCTAAAGGTACTGTGGAAACAGGTCCCCTGGAGAAGGGTCCCATCTTGGGAGAGGAGGGGTAGGTGAAGGAGGCTGGAGGAAAGATGTAACATTGGTGTCTCTCTCTCTCTTTTTTTCCCTACTTAATGTTTCTGTTCCTGGGCTGCAGAAATTGGTGGTGGAAAACATGGATATACTTGTTCAGATCAGATCCAACTTTAGCAAGCCGGACTTGATGGCTTCTCTGCTGCCACAGCTGATGGGTACATATTTCTCTGCAATGAGAAAGAACTATACTATGGGAATGGCATTGTCGATGACAAGGGTTTTCAGGGAACTGAGGTTAGGCTGGGTTTGAAGAAGCAAAACTATCACTCTCCTAAGATCTCATCTCTAATATCCCTCTTTCCCCTCAGGAGCAGATAATGTGTTGAAGCGCATGACCATTATTGGAGTTATTCTCAGTTTTAGGGCCATGGCTCAAGAGGGACTTCAGGAGGTGAGTGTCAGAGAATCCCAGATGTTCTGTGGGTAGGGTTTACATGACAAGTTGTGAAAGGGGTTGGTGAGCACGGAAGAGAAACAGAAGTCCTAGGAGGTCCCGGTGACTAGATGAGCTGAGGAAACCTAGAGGCACGAGGAGAGGGATAGCTTGGATAGCTGATGATGTTCTTATCTAAGTTGAGGCCCCTTATCCGCTTGTCCCCCCTTGTTTTAGAAGGTGCTGGCTGCTGCCCTGTGGACTCATTCATCTTTTCTTCCTCCAGGTGTTCTCTTCCCACTGCCCATTTCTCATGGGTCCTATCGAGTGCCTGAAGGAGTTTGTCACTCCAGACACAGACATCAAGGTAGGGAGGTGCCAAGTGGAGTCCAGTTAGGAGACCTTTGCTGGGGGAGAATGGTGTATCTAGGGACTGGGAGGGAGAGGGCTCTGAAGAACACTGCAGGAATCAGCCAGGATTCCAGTAGGAAAATGGGCAGCAGTTATTCTTGGAGAGAGAAAGTGGAGCTGGGGAGACATGAGGGGTAGGGAGAGAAATGGAGTCTGGGGAGGTTGGGGAAACATTTCTGGAGTGGGAGATGTGCCTGTAGGTTTTCACCTGAGGTAAGCAATGTGCAAATTAGATGCCAAGCTGTATGCAGGCAGGTCCCCTCTTTAGACAGGAGCTCCAGTACCTTTTGTAAGGTTTGTTCTTCCCATTCTCACCCACTCTGCCTGTCCTCAGAGTTTGATTCTTTTCCTGCTCTTTTCTTCTTCCTGATTCTTAACCTTTCTGGCCTTTTGTCACCTGCCTCAGGGCCCTTTTGCAAAAGAGGAAGAAGGGCTTCTGCAGGTCACCTGGGTTAGATGTCCACAGCCCTTGCACATCTTTTAGTCATCTTGTCTTTTGAATCATCTGGAACAAACAAGTGTGTTACGTAGGAAATATAGCCAAAGCCTGGGGACAAGGTCTTTCCAATGCAAAAGCAGGTGGCTACTTTTATGATTCCTTTAAAGGAGAGAGGTTTGGTGAGAAGGAATAATTTAAGCTGGAGCCAGTGGTGCATTCCTGTAATCCTAGCCACTCTGTGGACTGAGGCAGGAGAATTGCAAGTTCAAGGTCAGCCTGCGTAATTTAGCAAGATCCTGTCTAAAAATCAAAAGGGTTGGGGGTGTAGCTCAGTGGTAGAGTGCTTGACTGGCGTGTGCCAGTATGAGGTTAAATCCCCAGTATTAGGGAAAAAAATTAAATTGGATATTACGAAACACTTCCTTGCTTTGAGAACATAAGAGTGAATGAAGTTTCCCCTCTACCTGCCTGAAATCACCTGAGGGGTGGTCACGGGGGCAGCAAGAGCGATGCTGAAGTGTCTCTAGGTTGACTGCCCTCCTGAATGTTCTGATTTGGGACTGAGCCTGGGTTTTGGGCAGTTGCTGCTGTCGGGGCTGAATGCTCTAGCCTGTCAGGAGCTTGTCTAGCTGATCTCTCCTGGGCAGCTGTGAGCTTGCCTGTGAAAAATAAGCAGGTGTGGGCAGAGAAGGGGGATGGCCTGTCCATCCGAGAGCTGTTACTTGCTCGAGAGATAAAAAGATTAGGAGGAGACAAAACAAGACTCCTTCAGGAAGTTACAGGTCATGGACCAGGTCCCTGATCTGCTTGGCCATGGTTGCCACAAACAGGGTCAACTGGGGCCTAGGGGATTTAAATAAAGGGCAGAGCAGAAGGTGGCTAAGGTTTGCCTTCTGGGTCAGTACCATGAACAAAGTGTGTGCATGTTGTAATGTCTGTATAAAGATGTGCTACTTAGAAGCAATTATCCTTGTTCTCTTGGAATATTTCAAAGTTTTATTGATTTTTTTTTATATTTTAAGCTTAAAAAGGGGTTTGAGTTCTTGGTGTGGGAATGGGGGTTGGGGACCTATATCTTGGGAACCTTATTGTAAGTACAACAAGGGATTCAGGTATAAATCAATCAATCTTTTTGAACATCTTCTGTGTTCTTAGCATTGTGTTAAATGCTAGAGAGGATAAAGAAAAATCAGAGTTCCTGATTTTAAGATAAAGAGGAAAAGGCATAACAACATTTGCTCTGTTAGTCATTAGGGTAGACGGGAGCTTTGCCCTTGAGATCTAATTGAATTTTCACAATAACTCCGTGAGCAAAGTATTATTATCCCAGTTTTACAGATGAGAAAATTGAGGCCCAAAGAGGTTAAGCCAAAATCACATTTTAGTGAGTTGATTGCTAGGATTTGAGTTTAGATCTGTTTTGTTCTAAAGTCACCTTCTCCCTTCACTATGCCGTGGGGTTCAAAAAGTTATAATCTATTTGGTGAGATTAGCCATATGTCTCACTTCCTTTCTGAAAAGATAAGCAATGCCAGGTGCTGTGTGTATCAATGCTAGAGGGACCAATTTAAGGGGTGGGGGGAGTTGATTGGGCTGAAGTAACCAGGGAGGCCTTCACAGGGCAGATTGATTAGATTAGAGTTGAGTTGAGCCTAAGGGATGGGCGTGACTTTGATGGAAGTAGAGAAAGGAAAGAGCCCGAGAGGCAAGAAGTGAACCCAAAGTGTAAAAGAAAGAAAGGAAGTTGTGGTTTGGGGACAGTGAATAAATTACCCTCGCTTCATTGAATGAAGCATTTAGGGAAATAAGATTGAAAAGTAAATTTGTACAGTGGAGTGTCCTGAATACCAAGTTAAGGCATTTGGGCTTTCTTCCTGGAGACTAGGGAAAGCTTTGAAAGGAATATCTAGAAAAAATGATATAGTACACCCAAATCTTAAAATCTGTGATCCAGGAATTCAGGCTGCTAGTAGCTTCTGCCAAGTACTTTTCTCCTGGATTCCTACCCAAAATGTTGTTTTCTTCTCTACCAGGTGACCCTGAGTATCTTTGAGCTGGCATCTGCTGCAGGGGTGGGCTGTGACATTGACCCAGCCCTAGTGGCTGCCATTGCCAACCTGAAAGCTGGTAAGATAGGGGACAGCTGGGATGAGGGAGGGCTTGTGCCCTACTTTTGGGTAAGAAAATGTCAATGTCAAAGAAGCCTTTATTTGGGATTGTGAATTCAGAGGATATAAACTGGTAGGTATGGAAAGACCTGCAGTGTAGACCCTAACCTCCAGAAAATTAAAAAAAAAATTTTTTTCTTTTTAGTTGTAGATGGACACAGTACCTTTATTTTATTTGCTTTTTTAATGTGGTGCTGAGGATTGAACCCAGTGCCTCACATGTGCTAGCTCTATCACTGAGCTACAGCCCCAGCCCCAGAAAATATTTATGGTAGGTGATTTAGGGTTCTCCGTATGTTGCAAACAATTGATGTACCAATTAGCTAGATATGATGCTCTAAATGAGAGTCTGTTTGGTGCTCAGCAAGTGCTCACAGGAACTTACACACTGGTTGGGGAAGCAAGACTCATGCAAATGAATCAAAGAACAAGCCAAAATAGTACCTGATTTCCTGGGAAGTTGTGTGGTATGGCATCTGACTTCCCCATACTGATCCTGTGTTCCTCCCTCCCACGTCATCACTTTGACCCTATCCACTCCTTCCCCCGTCTCACACTTGTCTCTCATACTGTTCATTACACATTTCCTCTGAGTAGCATGTTCCTATGTACACACACCCAGAAGAGGATGGAATCCAGTGACTGGCAGTGAGCCCTTTTGAAATTGCCAGACTACCCCCCTTTCTCTAATGGCCCACGAGTCCTCTCTCTCTTTCCTGCCTCTCCTTCCCTCCAGGCAGCTGACAGGTGTTTCAGGACTGCAGATCAGCAGAGCCCTAGGCTAGGAGTTCTGCTCTGTCATCAGAGGAGGCCTCCAGAATTTGAGCCCTTGGCTTTAAGTCCTGTCTCCTTTAGTTGTAATCACTTTCCTATAGTGATTGGCAGAGTGTGTTCATAGATATTTTCTCATGTGGTCATAATTCTGTGAAGCAGGATCCCTGCCCAGAAGATAACTCCTATTTGCTGACTTACTCACTTTTCCTCTTTCCCTCTCACCAGACAGCTCATCCCCTGAAGAAGAATATAAGGTGGCCTGCCTGCTCTTGATCTTTCTTGCTGTGTCCCTCCCACTCCTTGCCATGGACCCTTCTTCCTTCTATAGCATTGAGAATGATGGTAAGTAAGGAGTAGGTGTGAGAAACCAAGGGTATTCAGGTTAGTGTCCTGGGGGTCTTTCTTTTCTTTTTTTTTTTTTTTTTTGTACCAGGGATTGGGTACTTAACCACTGAGCCACACCCCCAGCCCTTTGTATTTTTTTATTTTGAAAAGAGTCTCAGTAAGTTGCTTAGGGCCTACCTAAATCACAGAGGCTGGCCTTGAATTTGTGATCTTCCTGCCTCAGCCTCCTGAGCTGCTGGGATTATAGATAGGCACCACCATGCCAGGCTGGAACATACAGATTTCTGATTCAGGTATAAATTTCTGTTTCAAAAAGCACTTCAGAATGAACTATGCATAAAATTAGATTCTAGTCAAATGTTGGGAATATCCTTCCTCTAATCCCCAAATGTCTTTGTAGTCCTTTTGGTGTCAAATAGGGATAGCCTAGCCTGAAAGAAATGAGAAATTACCTGTCGGGATCAACCTGGGGTGGCTCACTTTGTAATTTCTTTCAGGTTACAACAATAACATCCACTGCTTGACCAAGGCCATCATCCAGGTGTCTGCTGCCCTCTTCACGCTCTACAACAAGAACATTGAAACTCACCTCAAAGAATTTTTGGTGGTGAGTGCGTCTAGATGATAAGGAATGGAAGATGGCCAAGGGCTGGAATTGGTTGTCCTCAAATCCACAGTTATTGTCAAACAGGCCTTCGAGGTTCACCTCTCACTGGAATCATTCAGTAAATAGTGAGAGGCTCCTCTGTGAAAGGCAGAAGTTTGTTCTAAACTCCCTGACAGCCAGTGTTTCTGCCCGAGTACTTGAAAAATCACTGGGCAAAGAGAAAAATCTGAGTTCTGCCACTACACAAGATTGTATAACGTCTGAAGAGCCTAACTTTTAGGCCTTCAGTTTTCCCATTTGTCAACTAGGGAGATAAAACTGAAACCATCGTTCATCACCTGGGTGTGCATCGGAATATCCTGGGGAACTTGTTAAAATAGATTCTTGATCTTTACCCTAGACCTACTGAATTAGAATTTGCCAGGGGAGGCTGGGTTTCTGTGCTTCTAATTTGGTCTCCAGAAGATCAGATGCGCATTAAAGTTGTCAAGACACTGAATTTTGTAACCTGCCAGTCCCTTTCTAACTCTATGTTGACAGTCAATGACTAATTTTCAGATTTTACTGGAAATCAGAGTCACCTGGAGAGTTTGCACTTCCAATGAGTTCCTAGTTAAACTTGATGTCCTTTGTCTTGGGCTCTTACTTTGAGAACCACTGATCTAGATTTCTATGGACTGGGGTTCACAAGCAGATGGCTGATTCCTCTATAGGTTATGTCCAATTTGTTTGAAAAACTGTTTCAAAAAATGTTTTCAGCCAAAGTTTGACTCCTGTAACTATCACCATTGATCTTAGTTTTGCCTCCGGAAAGACACAGAATAAATAATCTCCTTCCATAGTTGAAAGAGGCCCTAGTGTTTTCCATTCTAAATCCTCCACAGAGGAATCCTGTCCATACACTTCTGATACATGGTCCATTATCCACTGCCAGTTTGAGCATTCTCAGTAGCAGGAAGCTTTTTTCTTTTGAAAAGCTTGGTCCTGATTTAAGAACTGGAGCCTCAATTTTTTTTTTCTTCCAGGAGGAAACAGTAGATCATATTGTTGTTTCAGGAATTATACCCTTGTCCTGAGAAGTACATGTCAAGGACTGTAGGTTGGTTAGAGGGTCTCTAAACTAGGACAACCAACCATACAGAATGGGCTCTGAACATCTGAAATATAAAAAGAATTCACACCAGATTTCTAAGATGGTGTGAATCTTAGAAATTTTCCTTTTTATCCTATTTGTTTGCTAAATGCAGGTAACCTGAGTGTGGGATGTGAATCACATTTCTCTCTCCTGCTTTGATCTGTTGGGGGCCTGCAGGTGAATGGAGATGACAGCCCCTGGGGAGTTGACAGGAGGAGAATACCAAGAGCAAGAGTCTGAATCAGAGGCCTGGCTCTGGCTCCAGTCGTGAGGGGAGTCAGCTGTAAACAGCCTGATGACAGAGGTGTCTGGAGGCTGCCAGGGAAAAGAGAGATTAATCTCCTGGCACACAGCATCGCTGGCCTGTTTTCTAGGTCCTTCCTTTGCCCTGTGCAGCCCCTCCTTGGGCACCCTCAGCCACCTCAATTTGTTGGCACTGTCAGGCCAATGGGATCTGGGCTTGTTTATAGGCACTGTGCGTCTCTGAAACCGAGGGGACTTGCCTCTCCACCTGGAGTCCTTGGGAACATCCTAGCTGGTTTAACTCTCTTCCTTGATCTGTTCTTAACTTCCTGTAGCCTGAGGCTGTCCTATTCTGACCTCCATAAAAATCTGCTTCTTTATAAATTCTTCCCTTCCAGGTGGCCTCTGTCAGCCTCTTGCAGCTGGGCCAGGACACCGACAAGCTGAAAACCCGAAATCGGGAATCCATTTCTCTACTCATGCGCTTGGTATGTATCTTGTTTAAACTGGTCTGAGAAAAGAGAAGACGACTCCTTTTTAGGGTCTTTGGGTCCCTGCCATTGTCATCACCCAAAAACATTAACTAACAATTAAATTCTGCTTGGCCCTGTGGGTCTAATGCTCACATTCTGGCCAACATTTTAGATTTATGCTATAATCCCAGAGCAGAGTCTTCCTGGTCCCTTGCTGACTGGGCTCCTTGTCCTGCGTTGCTAGTGAGTCTGACCTGATGGCACAGCTGTGTCCCTTATCAGTAACTACCTGTTCAGCATGTGTTTGGTTTTATTTGACAACTTCCTACTACTGTATTTCTTGTCCTTCAGGGTGCTGTGAAGAGAGTCCTAACTAGTACAGAGTGGAACAGAAGAGGTTTAGGGGTAGGGCTCTCAGGAAGCAAAGGATTTTAGCTGCAAGGCAGGACCCAGTGGGCCATCAATCAGCCAGCACCTGCTGTCACTTTTTGCTTTTCAAGCTGTGGGTTTGCCTTTACTCTGGCAGAAAGTTCTGGAAACTCAACTTTGTCTCTCCCCTCACCCCTGTTTCATGACCCTCTTCAACATGCTTATTCACTCTTTTGTTCTAAAAGTGTGATTCTCCAGGTTGGTACCATACTTAGATATGGACAGGAGTGGCTCCTGCCTTTGCATATGTTCTAGAGACCCTCCTGTGGGCTATGGGGAGAGGATATGTTCACCTAGAGACCCTGTCCCACCTCAAAGCACACACTAAACCTATGTGAGTGTGGAACTTCTTTTCCAAGTCCATCCTACTGAGCCAGACTATGGGTGTACCTCTAGGGCCTAAAGTATGTGTGACAGGAGTTGAGAAAGTCTACATGTATATGTGTATACAAAATCCCTCAAGCTGGGAGTGAGAAAAGTACTAGGATGGTGTTAGAGCCTGGTTCCCTCCCTTTACTCTATTCTGTCTGAATTCTGAGGATTTTAAGGTTGGTTTGTTTTTTTTTAAAGTACTGGGGATTGAACCCAGGGTGCTGCCACTGACCTAAATCCTAGCTCTTTTCATTTTTCATTTTGAGACAAGTATCTTGCCAAATTGCCCAGGCTGACCTCAAACTTGCGATCCTCTTGATTTAGGCTCCCAAGTCACCGGGATTATGGGTGTGTGCCACCATATCTGGAAAAAAGCTTTATTGTTATTTACTTATGTGTATTTATTTGTAGTAGTGGGAATCAAACCCAGGGCCTAACACATGCTAGGCAAGTGCTCTGCCACTGAGCTACATTACCATCAGAGTTTAAGAATTCTTAAGCTCAGACTTCCATGAAATTACAAAGGTATATTATAAAGGCTGAAAGATGGAAGATAATAGTTTGCTAGTTTATTTAGTCTTTTGGTAGGTGGGCCTCCATTGGTACTATTGGCCTTGGTCCAGAAATTTTGGAAGCAGGTATTCCTGGGACTCATTCCAGGTCCCCAACTCTAGAGTGGTATCTGTGTTTCAGTTTCTCCAGCTAGGAAGAGGCCTAGGCTGATCTGGGATAGGATGGTGGAGGGAAAGACATGGTGTATGTGTGTGGGCTGTGTGTGGTGAGGGGCAAGAGGGCTGAGGAAGGGCAAAGGCCAGAAGTGGGCTAGGTGGAACACAGTCTTTGGAGCAGCATAATTCTTTATCCATAAAAGTGGGTAATAAAGCCAGGTATGATGGCACATGTCTGTAATCCCATTGACTCGGAAGGCTCAGGCAAGAAGATTGCAAGTTCAAGGCCAGACTCAGCAATTTAATGAGACTGTCTCAAAAAAAAATTAATAAAAGGGCTGGGTGTATAGCTCAGTGATAAAATGTCCCTGGGTTCAACCCCCAGTACCAAAAAAAAAAAAAAAGGGTAATAATCCTTATGATAGAGTGGTTAGGATTTATGAGATAAAATATACAAAATTGCTCAGTACGTTTAGGTTCTCAACAAATGCACTTCCCCCTCTCTCTGCTGCTTATTTTAGTTTCCAGATGATTTAGGCATTCTTCTTGTGGTTTTCCCTCTGTAAGGTTGGAGGTGGTTCTGAATTGCCAGTGAGCCTACCTCCTCTGTTTTGTCCCTGTCCTCCATCCCACCAATCTCTGCCCCCAAACATGGGGAAATGTCTGTCCCTTGTTGCCGCCCAGGGAGGCCAGCAGAATGGCAGTAGCAGAGTTAGGACCTGGCATTATTTGTTGGAGGTGGAGATTGGAGGGACTAGCTGCTGCAAAGCAATTTAAATGCAAATGTTTCTACAGATAAATTGGAAATGACTGGAGGGGAAGGAGCTATGTTCTGAGTTAAGAGAGGGTAGCCCCAAATTCTGGCCAATACTTCTCTCCCTGGGATTTTCTGTCTTCACTGTCAAGTCTGGGCAGTGTCCACCCCGATGTTGCCAGCCTTTCCTGGCATGGTTCCTGGGGGCAAGAGATGGCTCTCTCAGAAAGTCATGGAATCTGTGATGTCAGACCAGACCAGATCTTGGCCATTAGTCCAGGACTTATAATTCATAGGAGGGGAAACTGAGGGAGAGGGAGAGAAAGATGATACTCAAGGTCTCCCCTGTGATATGAGAGCAGATTTGAGACTAGAACCTTAAGTTAATTAGGCTTCTACTCTAGGGCTGCTTGCAGTACCATATACTTCTGCCAGTTCAGAACTCTGTTATTCTCTTGTGCTTCTCTGGGAACAGGAAGTCATGGGCCAATGGATCCTTCTGGAAGTCATCACTCATTTCCCTGAACCTAAGAGTGATATCCTGGAAAGGGAAGCTCATCTCTATCATGCCTTACAGTTTGAAAGTCTTATGAGCAAGGAACTCTTTCTGTTATGAGACCTGGCATCTGCAAATTTGCCCAGGAGCATTCCTTTCCTTCAACCCACAGTGTCTGCTCTTCTGAGGCCGTTCTGTGTATTACCATGCGCATGTGTTTGAGAAGAGCAAAATCTTATAACTCTTAAAACTTGAAAGTACTTCAGATAGAGAGAGAAACATATAAGAGTAGCTGTGGCCGATTCCCTTTCCTTGGTGGATTTCCAGAACTTGAAATTCCAGACATGTTGGGAAGGGGCCCATCTGTGTGAATTGCCAGGGAATAGGGGACACACCTCTCCATTGCTTTCTCTTTCTTTCTTTTTCTTTTTCCTTTCTTTCTGTATTGGGGATTGAATTTAGGGCCTCATGCATACTAGGCAAGCATTCTACCACTGAGGTACACTCCCAGCCCTTATTATTTTATTTTGATAAAGGTCTCACTCAGTTGCCCAGCCTGACCTTGAATTTGTAAGCCTGCTGCCTCAACTTCCCAAGTAACTGGGATTACAAGTGTGAGCCACCACACCAGGCCAGAGCACATTTTTAGTTCCTTAACCTCTTGGACACACTGCTTTCCCCTGTAACACAGGGGTGTGCTGTTCTCAGGGAACTCGCTCCCTTTGCCCATCCTCACCCCTCACTCCTACCCTCACCCTCACCCTCACTCTTACTCTTATCTGGGCATCTTGATCTATCTTCCTGCTTGGCTGTTGGAGCTTCTGGGATTACCACAACACACAAGCTTCTAATTAAACTAATTAATCATGCCTGCTTCTTTATGCAGCATCCTTAGTGTTCCCTAAACACTACTGAGCACGGGAGGAGACAGGCCCAGCACAAGAGGACCCATGTGGATTCTAGACCCCTCTTCCTTGGCCTGCAGTGGCAATTGTTCCTCTCACTGCGAAGCTTTATAATTGGCACTTTTATCCATCTTTACCTGCATCTGTGCTGCCCTCTCACATATAATTTAATATCTAGGAGAGAATGGTTTTTTCTGCCACCAGGAAGAAAAATTTTTTTCCACTGCCTTCTTCTTCTGTTCTCTTTACAATAGCCCTGATGAAGGGGAGAGGGGCCATTATAATGGATCTGAGGAGTCCACATTGCCCTCCTGGAGTCACCCTAGGTGAGGGAGGAAGAGGGGAGTGTGATTTGGAACTCTCTTCTCTTGGAGCTCTTAAGGGCCTCAGAGATCCCGGGAGCTGCATGAAGAACAGTGTCACAGACACACATAATGCTGAAGGTTCTCATCTCTCGCCCTGTCTGTTCCAGGTGGTGGAGGAGTCATCCTTCCTGACCCTGGACATGCTGGAGTCCTGTTTCCCTTACGTCCTGCTTCGAAATGCCTATCGGGAGGTGTCCCGGGCCTTCCACTTGAACCGGGTGCCTGCCAATATCCACTGAAGGGCCTTTTGGACCTGCCTAGACCCACGCCATGGTGGAAACTGTGGTCATTTTCTCAAGGGTGGGAGTGGGGATGGGGTCACTAGGGAGAGAGGGTCAGGCACCAATACTGATGAACTGGTATGCAGAGTACAGGACTGAGAACCCAGAGAGGTGGGGCAGGCTGGGGGCGTGGAGGACACTTTATGGACAAAGTTAGGGGATTGGAGATATATACAATTTTTTTTTTTTACCAGAAAAAAAAATGAGTGACATACAAGTATATTTCCTATTCTGGTGACTAGAGCTTGGGCTCTGATAGGCATGGGTCTCGCCGACCTTCATCACTATTCTAGGATAATGCTGGCGGGCAGAGATGATCAATCATCATATTAAACCATAATGAGCTTATAATCCTCCCACTGGAGCTGCTATTGTCTCCTGCACATTCATTAGGACGATTATCTCCTCTCTTCCTCTTCCAAATGCATTCAGCAAACATGCAGCCTGTTCCCACTGCAGAGGGGCAGCAAAGGGACCCCTCTTCTCCTTTGTGGGGTTCTTCCCCTGCCTCTGCTTGACTGCCTTACCCACTGGGGCAGGGAGGAAGTGCTCTCCAGAGGGTTTTGCTGCTCTCCTGCTGTCCTACCCGTTGTGGATAATGAGCAAGTTCTCTGCTGTCACCCTGCCTGCTTTTTCTTTGATATCTCCCCAACCCATTGCAGAGGGAAGGTCTGGGTCAATCCTAGGTCACATGCAGTGAAGCAAACCAGACTCCTATGGATTTTCCCTCCCACACCATTTGGGGGCACTCTTCTTTGTATTTGGAGGGACTCATTTAACCCCAAATCCTCTTTTCAGCCCTGGGTACAGCTGTTGCTCCAGGCAGGGATTTCTCTTCTAGATCTTAAATTTCACAGACCTCATTAGGTTGTAGGGCCCTGAGAGTGGGTATCCTTGAGGGACTACTAGCTGTTTCAACTTAGCCCTTTTCTGCACTAATTAGAATTTCAAGTGTCACAGAGCCTGGGGCATTCAGGATAACACTGAACTAGGTTTAGTTAACTCCATGGCAGGAAACAGTGGCCCATCCATCACTGCTGAGCACCCACTGCCAGGGAGGATGAGAGCAACAGATCATGTATGTCAGAGGTCCAGAGCAGTTGGAGTGGGCAAATATAATTAGCTCGTCGATTAATTAGGGTCATGTCCATACTTCCACAATGAAAGGGAAGCAATTGTTGGCTTTCGGCAAAACCATCCGGCCTTCATTAAACCTATTTGATATCTGTTGTTGGATTTTGAATGTGTGTTTGCTTTTTATTTCTCCAGATCCATGCTTAGTTAATACTTTCTTGACACCCGAAATCAACACACAAATTTTTCTTAGCAACGACTGTCTGTTCTTTAGGAGAGAAGCAACGGAATCCTGCTTCATGCATCAGCTAATCGTCCTTCCTTGCTACAGGAAGGACATTGTGTCGTAAGGAGTAATTCAGTGTCAGGCCTACTGAGACAGTGAACACAGCTGAGGAGGAAGAGAAGACTCAGATCTGATCAACGACCCGCATCCTCATATCTCTGCTCCATTCTTCTGCTTGAGAAGATGGAGACCCCTTCTCCATCTGCATGGAGAACTGCTTATAAAGTCCCTCCTAAAAGATAGCGAGATAAATTGTTACAAGAGGATGGAGGGTAGACATGATCTCTCTCTTTTTAGTTGAAAAAGTTATTGAGATAGTTAATCCATATACACTTGAAAGAAGTCATTCAGAATGATCCATGTACCTTTGCACTGTTTCCCTCAATGGCAACATCTCATAAAACTATAGTACATCATCACAACCAGGATATTGACATTGATCTAATCCACTGATCTTATTCAGATGTCCCAGTTTTACTTATACTCATTTCTCTCTCTGTGTATATTCAATTCTAGGCAAGTCCCTGTATCTGCCAGCTCAGTCAGAAGACTGAGCAGTTCCTTCACCCAGGATCCCTCACGTTCCTCTTTTATAACATGTTCACTTCTCTCCCGCACCTCCTTCCGACACAGATTTGTTCTTCATTTCTGAAATGTTGTGGTTTGACATAATATCTTTTTGTAAACGTATAATTATACGCATTTATCTACCACCTATACTTTTTCAAAGTGCTTTTGCATTCTTATAGCGATTCTGCAGGGTAGCCGAGGAAGGCTTCCTTATTTCAGGTCAGGAAACAGACTCAGCAGTGGTAAGTGACTTATTAAAGATCATGTGTCTAGTATTAGTGGAAGCAGAACTGGGACCTAAGTCTCATGTTCATTTCTAGACCTCGTTACCTGACCAGACCACCTCTTCATATGGCAAGACTTAGAAACCAGAGACCCTAGAAAACAGGAGAAAATAAGAGAAGGACACGGATGACCTTATCACCTGAAACAAAAAGTGACTGTCTGAGCTGGACACAGTGGCACATGCCTATAATCCCAGTGGCTTAAGAGGCTGAGGCAGGAGGATTCACAAGTTCAAAGCCAGCCTCAGCAAAAGCTAGGTGCTAAGCAACTCAGTGAGACCCTATCTCTAAATAAAATACAAATAGGGCTGGGGATGTGGCTCAGTAGGAGAGTGCCCCTGAGTTAAATCCCCAGTACTTCCCCCTCCCAAAAAAGTGACTGTCCAGAGTGAAGGGACAGCTAGGGATAACAGGACCCATCAGCATTTCAGGAAGTCATCTTCCTTGACCAGGATGGTGTCCGACTTCTTACAACCTAGACACAATCAACTCTGAATTGCTTTTTTGCTCTCAGATCCCTGGCTTGCTTACTTAGGCCACAGAAGAAGTGAGGAATGATGATCAGGAGAAGCTCTGACCCCAATTGTTTTGTTTTGCAGGCAGAGCGTAGGTTCTAGCCTCAGCATTTTCATTAGTGCGCGTTTTCATTAAAGTCTCCATTAACTTGTTTGCAGCAGTGAGATGGAATTACTCCTCCAGCAGGCCTTGGCGGAGAGGCTTGCCAAGCCGCTCTCTTCCCTTTGGGCAACAGAGACACTGCCTCTTCCTCTCTGGATTCAATCCTGTGGGCAGGCTGGGAGGGCAAACTCAAGGGGCAGAAGATGCAAGGCATCTTGCCCTTTGGCACTTTGCTCTTCAGGAAGGGAACAACTGTATTTTGAGCACCAGGACCCAGGAGAGAAGAAGGTCCCAGGTAGGGACAAGGCTTCCTTTGCTTAAGATCCTCATGCCTACATGAGTTCTTCTGCAACAAAGTTTGACTTTGAGAAGAAGCTGGCACATGGTTGAAATGTACTCACGTTGTTGGGGGAAGAACATTCTTCAATCCTCCTCCCCACAGGGCCTCCTGCTTTCCCCAAGTACCTGTCATCAAAGGAGATGAAGATGAGTCCCCCCTCAGCCCCCACACCTCAGTGAGTTGTCAAGTACTCTCCCTCCCACCTGAATAGGAAGCAGGAGCAGCAGGCCAGGTTGCAGGTTGAGGAAGTCAGAAGTTAACTTGAGCTGAGTTTGCAGCACTGGAGAGATTGAGGAGCAGGCTTTTCTCTTGTCACTTTGGAAAGAAAGGATTGTGGGGCTGCCCCTTTAAATAGCATTCCTGTAGGAGGCAGATCACATCCATCCGTCACCTGCTGCCAAAGCATCATTTTTGGTCTCTATCAAACTCTGAGCTTGTTGGAAGGGACTATGGGGTTAGGGAAGCGAGGAGGCAGGGTTTCCAAAAAGGTAGGGGCAGTTCAGAAGCTGAAAAGGAGAGGACTGAGGTTGGGTAGAAGGAACCTGGGAAAGGTGGGGGTGGGGGCCAAGAGAAAAAGGCAGGGAGAGGAGTTGTCTTTTGAGTCTATGAATGGAACAAGTATACACTATTCTCTCTTTAGAGGTTCAATAAAGCAGAAGTGGGATTGGATTGCCACAAGAGTAACGGGGTTGAGGCTAAACACCAGGACTGATGACTAAAAGTGAAAGGCCACAGTGTGGGAAAAGGCATTAGAAGAAGCATAAAAGACCTGGCTTTGGCTTTGTCACTGACTCTGTGGGACTATACAATTTTTCTGATCTCAGTTTTCCATTTATTAAGTGAAAGAAATGAGATGGACCGACTCCAAATTTTCTTTACAAATGACCTGTTTCTTAAAATTGGTTAGGAGTTAGGGTCCTGGGAGAACCAGAAGTGCCAATGTGTTGATAAGGAATGTTGAGGGATCTCTCTGGAAGTATGTTTTCTGCCTTTAACCATGTTAAATACCTACCTAAATAGGGAACTCCTTAGTTCTAATCCTAATTTCCTAATTAGAACTCTTTAGCTCTAATCCCAATTTACAGTCTTTTTAAAAATTTTCCAGCCCATTCCTCTTTCATTTGATTTTACAAAGGAGATTGCTCTGAAATTTTGAAAACTGGATTGTGGAGGAGTGTGTGACTAGGGTCTTAGATGTAGCAGTTTCTTGGCTGCAACTGTTAACTCTGGCAGGAGAGACGTGGGATATATGCTGAAGTTAATGGACAGAGGGGAAATCCCAGGATTCTTTCTACACTTTTCTCCATCTCTGACTTTTCCCTCTCCCTCTGCCTCTGTACTTCCTGGGAGCTGCTTCTGCCAGATCTGAAGCCCTGACCTAAGTTGGCAATTCTTTTATGTTGAGAGTCTCAGCTGGGACAGTCCATCTTTTTCTTCAGCTACCACTTCACCTTTGCTCTTTTCTTTTCCTTTGCCTGAGAAAGGGGGAGGGAATCTCCACCTGATATTTAGAATAAATACTTTTTTCCTGATTACCTCTCTTTCCAACCTCCAGAGTTCTTGCAATTAAAATTCACATTCTGGGATCCTGGATTAGGGGCCACATGTTAACAAGAAATATTGAGAGATCCTTCTGGAACAGGGACCTATTTTGAATTCAGCAGGTAGTGAATAGTCTCCACTTTCTGTTTACATTGAGTGTCCATGCAGATGGTCATTAGGGGAGAACAATACTAAGAAAGAGAGGTGGTTTCTGCAGGAATCCCAGGTAGTACTCAGTTGGATGGAAGAGGTTTAGCCCAGTCACAGGATCTTGAGTTCAAATTCCATTCCCTGATTCCACAAAAACTTGTTAAGCAGCTAGTCTGATTTGTGCTGGGCCTTTAGCCCTTAGATTTCTTTCTGAAGACAGAATAAGAGGAAATGAGCTGGAACGCTGCAGCCTGGGTTGAGGCAAGCTCTCAGGAGTAATTTCCCCGGCAGTGTGCCGTTATTATGTAGTCAGGCAAGATATGGGGCTGCCTACTCTGGAGAGCTTTAAACTTGGAGAAATTTCCACCGGTCAGGCAGGATGGCTAGAGACACCTTAGGGGGCAGGCCACAGCAATGGAGAGACAGGTCAGGGAGACCAAGCTGAGGGAGGCCAGTGGAGGTGTGGACCTTGTCCACAGCTCAGAGTGGACCTTGAACTTTTCCCTTCAAAGACAGAAGCACGGTTGGGGTCTGGTCTTTCTGGATTCTGATGGTAGGTAACTTGCTCAACCCTTGTCCCGGTACCCCAGTGGGGGAGATATGGGCTTCTCCTCTACCAGTCCCTCTCACATGGGACACACAGGCAGTTGGGCACTCGTGGATACACGAAACCACATATGCACACACACAGAAACTCCAAACAAACACAGAGGGAACCCACACCATCACCCACACCGTCCTGCCCGCCGCCTGCGCTGCACTCTGTAAACACGCACTCACATTCACCCGCTCAGGGCACACGCCGCAGCCACTGGTGCCGGGTGCCAGTGCGCGCGCGCTCGCCCTTGGGCACTTCTGTGTGTGCCCCCGGTTTCCAATCGTTCCTTTGGGAGGGGGAGGAGTGGCTGCGCGGAGTGAGAGACGGGCGCGCGGGCAGGCCGAGAAGGGAGGGGAGCAGAGGGAGGGGGGACCCGGCCGGCGGAGGAGGAGAGAGGAGAGGAGGCGGCTCTGGCAGCGCGGCGGCGGCGGCGGCGGCGGCGGTAGCGGCAGCGGCGGCGCGGAGAGCTCGGACTGGGAGCCCAGAGCTCGGCAGGGCAGCGGGAGAGCAGCAGCCGCAGGAACTGCAGCTCTGCCAGCTCGGGCTGAGCCTAGAGACACCGGCCTGGCTGGACCACGCCAGCCGCAGGTGGGAAGGGCCTGGGGTAGGGAGCGAGGGTCTCTCGGCTAGGGGCTGAAGCTGAGCCGAGGTGCGATCTCCTCCCTCTGTTCTCTAGACAGTGGCTGAGCATGGAGCTGTCCCCCCGCAGCCCTCCAGAGATGCTGGAGTCGGATTGCCCGTCACCCCTGGAGCTGAAGTCAGCCCCCAGCAAGAAGATGTGGATTAAGCTTCGATCTCTGTGAGTCCCTGGTCGGGAAACAGGGGGGAAGGGGCCGTAGGAGCTTGGAGTGTGTGTGCGGGGGGCGGGGAGGGGAACCTGGAGCCCGGCTGATAAATTCTCTTGGGCACACATATTGGCAGGTGCGAGGAAACACGGCCCTGACACGCGTGTCCAGGCCACATGTGCCAGGCATGTGCGGAGCAAGCCGGTTGGTTGGAGCAGGTTTGGGAGTTACAAAGCTAACGATATACCAGTGCCTGTGGACCCCCCGGGTGACACACGCAGCGCGAAGAGGCGGCACAGTATGTGCGGTGTGGCAGGGCTGCAAACGGGCAGCATTCAGGAGGTGCCAGGCTGACTCACACGTATCCATGTGCAGGGTTGTGCAGATGTGAGACACATCACATGCGTGTGCACAAGTGTCCGTGGGTCACAGAGCTGTGTTGTAGTGATTACACACAGCTGCAGATGTAGTGCATGGGGATACTTGTGTCAACCTGTGGGTCATATATAGGTTGGTTGGGATTGGTAGTTTCTACCCTCTGCATCCCACAGGAGTGGGGGTGAGGGTGCCCCATACTTAGGTTGCTCATTTTTCTTGGGGCCTGGAAACTCACTCTGCATATTAATGACCCACCTGGAATCTGGAGGAGGGGGTGGAGCCCCCACCTGGGAGCTGGAGGAGGGGGTGGCAGTGAAGAAAGAATGAGTGACAGGAGCCAGGTAATTGGCTTAATCAAAGCCTTTTTGTTTATATAGGATCTTCCGGGATCTCCAAGCACATTTTGGCATCATTTTTTATTGTTGCAGGATCAGGGCTTGTGGGGAAGAATAAATGGGGAAAGGAAGGACTCAGGTGTCCCACACACCAGTCTCAGGGAGGAAAGGAACTTTTCTTCTTGCTCCTCAGAGGAGGAGAGGATTGGGTCAGAGACAGGCCAGGCACCATATTTACTTCCCCATCAGTTGCTATGGGGTAATAATCTCCGCAGTCTGTTGATTCTTAATCAGAGAACAAGGGAGGATGCCCCTTTCACTGAGATGACTCCCTACAGCCACCAGGAAGGAGGCTAGATAGGAGAGGATGGATACTTGGTGATGAAATAGTAAACATAACCTTTGAACCCCATTTTCCCCAGTCACCTTAGTAGTGAACACTGAAGCTTGCTATTTCTGGGTTCTGATAAAGTGAGAAATGGAGGAAGGGGATGGATGGATGCGTATGGTTGTGTTCTTCAGATACTTCGCCTGTGGTGACAAGATGATGCTTTTATATTGGGCAGGTGGGTCTGATTTATACTCTCACTGCTTAGAGAGGCCTTAGGGAGAACTGAGGCACGGTGGGCAACAGAGCTTGGACTTCAAATGTGCTCCTCGGTTCCCCTCCTTTGCTGCCTCTGGCCAATGCAATTTGCCAGGCTCTATGAAGTGCAGCCTTGGAATGAGTTCTGGGATGAAGAAATGGAAAACTGGACTGAATTGATTTTTGTTGGGAGGAGCAGTAGGTGATTTTTGATAGAAAATGATGCTTTGCTAACGGTAAGGAAGCTGAAGAGAGGGGCAGGTAAGAAAGTATTTGAATGGCAAAGTGGGGGCCTTAGGGTCTATAAATGGGGAAACTCAGTTTCTCAGGATGACTTCCCCATGGCACTGGTGGCTCACCATATATTCACCTTGCCTGCAGGTAGTGGGGCCCTGTAGAAGAGAGGGTTTTACCATCTTTCACACCTTTCTAACTAAAAGTCTTTCCTGAAAACAAATTGCTGTCTCTGCCTTGATTGTGAGAAATGCTCAATGATGACAGAAGAGGATCACAGAAGGCATTGAAACCTGGGGAGAGAGGAGAGTGGAGGCAGCTGACTCTCTAGAATGTCCCAGCTGAGATGGCCTTACATGGTGGACAAGGATCGTTAACCTTAGTGATTAGATTATTCTGGTGTTCACTCACTTCAACAATCTGGTCCTTAGGTCTATCAGGATGTCCTCCCCACAGCATAAATAGCTCATCCTATACGCACCTTGCCTCCATTCTAGCCAGCTACGTGTGCTAATTTAAAAGTACCATATCCCCATGATTAATCAACAGGAGTAAATTCTCAGTCTCCTTTTCTCAAAGCAGAGAAGGATATTTTTTTTAATATTTATTCTTAAGTTTTAGGTGGACACAGTATCTTTATTTTATATTTACATGGTGCTGAGGATCGAACCTAGTGCTTCGTGCATGCTAGGTTAGCACACTACCTTTGAGCCACAACCCCTGCCCAGAGAAGGAGCTTAATATCAAGGTAGATTCCAAATTGATGGCTTTCTGGATCTGGCATTGTTTGAATATTGGGGAGGTTTTGAAAAATCAGATGAAAGGAAATAAAAGGATTTATGGATTTTGCTGGCTAGGAGAATTTCCCTAACTTTCTGGGTCAGGTGGTTCCTAAAGAGGTGAGAAAGGAGGAATACCCTTAAATGGAAATACAGTCCTCCCTCCCTCATGGGCTAGGGAGGAAAAGGTTGTGTAGTCTGGAAACAGGGAGTAGACATGATTATCTCAGGACTGGGTACTAAATGGAAACAAAGACAGATGGAATATCTAAATATCTATCTCTTTCTCTCTATATATGTCTTGATTCCCCTACTCAACACATCCTACCCCCCACTTTAATTTCTAATCTAGGATATCTAGATTCCTTTCAGAGGGACCATGTCTGGTGTTTCTGCCTCTGGTTAAAAAACCCCCTCTAATATAATTGTGGAGGAAAATTTCTTGTTGGGAAGAATATCCAGGAATTTTGTTTTCAACCCCAGGACCCTGTCAAGAGATAAATTCAGAATATGGAGCATATGAGCTGGAAAAAGTCTCTAACTATGGGATTTTACCTCTGGCTAGCCGGAAATTTTTCCTAACTAAGCAGACTCATAAACTGAGGTATGAGAGAGGCTAGAGAGAAAGTCTGGAAATGATGTTTTGGGCAGGAGGATTTTCAGCATCTCTAACCCTAAGATGAAGGATTTGACTGGACTGTCCATTGGTCCTCAAGACCAGAGGGCTTTGGAGAGTGTGTTGGGAGAGATCAATAGGGGTAGAAGGAGTTTCTGTGTCTTTTGTGACTCAAGGAAAACTATAAGCAGAGACTGGTTTGCTGCCTCAGCTCATTTATTTATCTAACAACTATTTGGTACTCTCCTGTGGGCCAGGTGGTATGCTTGATGCTGGGTTACAGTGGTGGACAAATGGATATGGACCTTGTTCCCATGGAGCTTGGAATCTGGTTCAGCTCCATTCAGTGGTACGAATGAGGTAGGCACCCTCCTTTTGCTGTCCCTACCCAAGAGGTAAAATTCTATCACTCTGGGTTTCTGCCTAATTTTTTCTTTTGGGGGGATTATATACACATAGGAAAGGCACAGATATGAGTTCCCTCTCCCAGGATACTACAAGAGTCACTCTCATCTGTCTGCTCCAGTTTCTATTGGATTTTTACTTTTTACAGATAGAATGGCCTCCTTCCTGTGGGACAGAATAGACATAATCCCTTTTTTTTTCTCTCCCTGATTGATTCACACACAGATCTCTGAGGTCTAGGTTCAATGTCCTATGCTGTGGTTCAAGGTCATTACAGATGAGATTGGAGCAAGGACCCAGTTGGGGATTATTTTTGTTCGTCTTTTTTCATCAGAGTCTTCTCTGGTACCTTGAGCATGATAAGCACTCAATAAATAGTCTTAAAGTAATGAATGAACAAATGAATTAATGATTATACATCTATATGCCATGGAGCCCAGTTCTGCCTCTGATTCTGTGGTTTGTGTGTACCTCCATGCAGGAGGTAGGAAATAGAATGGAGGAAAGGGAGTTTCCTTTCTTTTTTCTTTCTTTGTTTCTTTCTTTCTTTTTTCTTCTTTTTTTTTGGAGACAGGGTGATGCTTAAAAGGTAGGGGGGTTTGGGAGGACACAGCCTGGAACTGAAGGAATTACAGATAGGATACAAAAGCTATGGTATTTGGACTGTGTGAACGATATATGTCAGGATGAATCTGTGAACGTCTGACATGTATACGTAAGTGTTTGGGTAAAAGTTGATGTGCATGCTGGAATCAGGGCTCCGTGATGACGTCTCTGTTTTTGTGTTTCTAAATGGCATGTGGGATAGTAAATGGGTTTGGAAGGTATGTGCTTACCTGAGTATGTGAAATTGATTGCCCTAGGTATGAATGGGATGATTTATGTGTGTGTGTGTATATAAGATAATGGGATAATATGTATGGGTGATCCTGTGTATGTATTTGTAACACACTCACCAAAAAAAAAGACTTTTTTTTTTTTTTTTTTAACAATCCTAGGGTAATTCAGAGGGCAGAACAAGGATGCTGAGGGCCTGGACTTGGGGCTTCATTGATTTACCCTTCCTTTTGTCTTCATTTTGTATATGCCCTGCGAAGTGGTCTTGTGTGGCTCTTACCAGTTTTGAAAATCATGCTGCTCTCCTTCATTCTCTGTATGTAACTGTGGCGCTACTGTGAAGATTGCAGGGTAAACTGTGTTTCCCTGGACCTCTGGAGAAAAGGGAGCATCATTTCTCTCCGGTCTCAGAGGGATGATTTTTTTGTGTGTGTGCATCCTTCCTGGATGAGTCCTACCTTCTTCACTTCCAGCCATGGCACAGGGAATCTCTTCTCCCTGGTTTTATACCCCCTCGCCCATCAGATGTTTCCTATCTTGATTCCCTCCATCTGCTTTATTTGAATGAGAATTGCGTGGCATCTCTGGAATAGTGGAGGGTGGAAAATTCCTGCAGTAAGGTGAAGGGGAGGTGCAGAGACAGGGTAAATCAAACTCAGACCAGAGGAAGAATTCCACACACCTCTGGTTGGAATAGGTGGGAATTAGGGAGGCAGGGTGGTGATAGGAGAAAGAGCAGTGAATATGTTAGGATCCTGGAGTTTGAGTTCATATTCCCGCTCTGGTAATCACTAGCTGTGTGATCTTGAGGTCTCGGTTCTTCATCTGATATCATCCATACGAAAGTGACTTTTAAATGACAATGGCTTTCAGCATAGGAGAGCTTGTGAAGAGGCAGGGGGAATAGGAATGAATAGGTGACTACTGGCTGGGATAGGGGAGAAAGATAAAGACTCAAGAGGAAGGAATATGAATTATCTAAGAAGTTCAAGTTCCTGTGTTGGAGACATGATTTGGAAAACTTTTGTTGACAAATGCTTACCTGGAAGGGGCGAGGGCAGGTATATGAGCTTAGGAAATAGAAGGTTGGGTGGTAATGAAGGAGGACTATACCACGAAGGATGTGGGCCACTGAGATCCAAAGAAAAGAGAGTCATCTTGTCCCGGTGGCCAAACTAGAAGTTGGTGGAGAAATTGCAGTTCTGAGACGTGGTGAGTGTGGGGGACCTTACATGGGTGGATTCTTCCTCAATGGCTTTCATCTTAAGTCCTAGGCCTGGCTTAATGCCTTCAAGTATGCTACATCCTATTTTAGAGAATCTTTAAGAGTTTTTTTAGAAATCAAATATCCCTCTGCTTGTCTAGGAGCCCCAGGAGGCAGGTTGGAAAAAGACAGAGAGGAGATTCCACCTCTGAGGTTGCATTTATCTCACTTTTGCCCAGAGGAGGGTGAAAAGGAGGTTGGGGATGCAGTGAGACTGAAGCCCAGGTGACTCTGTTGGAGAGGCCTGGACACTTTCAGATCCTTCTCTACCTGCTCTTGCCCAGGGCATTATTTTACTAAAACCCCTGAACTGAGTGGTTGTCTCTAGTTTTCCCTCTTTTATTTGGTCACTCCCCTGCCTCCCCACTGGGATAGAGGAAAACAAAACCTGGAAAGAAGTCTTGCCTGTCTTTTGAACCCATAAAGGAATCATGGAGGATTTGTCTTTGACTCCTCTGCTCTCTCCTTTCTTCTTTGACTCTTTCCTGCATCCTCTTCTCTGTCCCTTCCCTCCTTTGCCCCATATTTCTTTCCTAGGTTCCTTTGCTCTTTTCCTGTCTCCCTTCCTCTCCCTGTTCCTGTTCCCTTATATTTATCTTCTCACTCTTGCCTTCTCTCTGCCACTCCTCCCTATTTGGGCTAGGAACCAGAAAATCCCTGGGGCACCCTCCCCTCACCCAGATGTTAGGGGATGAGCTGGCTGCGGGCACCCTTTGGAGCCTTCGTAGGAGTCCAGCTTCAACTTCTGTGTCTGCAGGCCTTTCTCCTGCCTTCTTAATGACCTCATCCTCCCAGCTCCTCGGGGAGGAAGCCAAGTAATTGCCTTTGAATCTCAAGGGGCTGATTTTCTCAGGTACGGAAGTTGAGTAGCTATTTTCCAACTCTCTTCAGGACAGAGGCAGAGAAAGAGGGCCAAAACCAGGGCAGCAGGTGAGGTAGAGGCGAGACAACTGGGAGACTGGAGTTTGTTAGATAATGAGATTGTCCCCTATGGGAGGAAGGCTAGATGGTCCAAGAGAACTGGGAGAGAATCCCAGGAAGGGGCATAGATGGAAACTGCAGGGCAAAGGCTCCTGAGCAGGGAAAAGGGGAAAACCTTTGTATCCACTCAATGCAGGGCTGTTCCCAGGGTCAGTGCTCTTGCCCCTCTGCCCTCATCCCCCCGCCCTGTGCTGCAGCTGCTCCTGTCCCCCCAGCTCCTGCTGCGTCTTGAGCTTATCCCTGTCTGAGAAGAAAATGTTGGGTTAGGATTTTATCTCAGCATCCCAGACCTGGCAGAGGTGTGTGTGGAGGGAGCTGTGTGGGGGTTTGGGGAGAGAGACAGGCTTGGTGGGGAAAAAGCCAGGGTGTATCCATGGAGAGACCTGGGGCTGGGGGCTGGGAGTTAGGAAGGGGTGATTCAGGTTGTTGTTGGCTAGAGCCTGGCTCTTAGGTCGGTTGATTTCATAGTTGCAATGAGAAGTCGGATTTGCAAATAATGATAGTGGCACTGCAGTGGGATGATTGGGCTGCCAGCTGGTATTGGCACACTTTAGGTTGGGAAGGGAGCTTGGCCTGCTGGGGCGGGGGTGCTTTGGGATTCTCTGGCAGCAGGACCTGGAGACTAGGGCAGTTTCTTCCTTCATTTCTCTTCCTTGGCTTCCTGCTCCCCTGTTTATCAGCTCTTGCATATCTAGCTTGGCACCTTCTCCCTAGTTCTCTCCTTCATGCTCACCTTGTTTGGAAACTTCCTGGGGCCTGGGCTGAATGAGCACACATGCCAGCCCTGTTGCCAAGCTCTGGAAACCCTGACCATCTCTCTATAAGCAGGAGCTTCAGATATCCCAATGTGAAAGATAGAAGATAAAAGCCAGTCGCACTAGCCTTTGTCCTTCCCATTCTCTCCCCTTCTGCTCTTTGAAATGCCAACAAAGTTAGCTGTTGTTTTGATTGCAGCAAAATAGATTGGAGATACACAGATATTCAGGAGAACTTCCTGAGAAATTCATGGAGGCCAAAATGTGACCTTTCTCTGACAAAGAAGAAATTATTCTCCTCCTTTAAAGCTGTGATTTAGGAGAAGCAATGAGTTAGTCAGAAAAAACCTGGGGACCAAGGTCCAGGTTTCCTATGTCCCTAGTGTCTCCACTCCAGGCCTGAATTCTGAGAGTCCTAAAGGGTTACAGAGAAGGAAATAGATGCCAGAGATAGATGGAGGGGCTGTGCTGGGACCAGACTGAACTCCTGGTGGTGCACAATCTAGTGTCCCATCACACCTGCAGCCATCCCTTGCCAAGCTTCCAATTCTCTTTTCCTTCCCAGGCCACCTTCAGCATCTGTTAGGCTCCCTGGAAGCAGGGCATCTGCTGGAAACATCTGTTGGGATGTGGTTTGGAGGGCTGGTGGGGTGGTCCATGTGGAAGTGGTTAATGAGAATTAAATAGCATAGGGAGGGAGAGAGGTGGACAAGTGAGCCAGGGGAAGATTCTTCCGGACTGCCTCCTGGGAGCTCCTCTCCCATCTGCCTTCCTCTGACATTCTTGCCCATTCCTCCCAAGGCCGCTGCCTTCTCTCAAGGGCTGAAGCCCGAGGGAGAGGTGACTCCTTTGTGTACTGGGCTGGGAGCTAGGACACCTGGGTTATTATTAGTCCTGGCTAAGGCTCCAACTGTTTAGATTATTCCCTTCCTCATGTGATCGGAGCTGTGCTGGCTGTTGCTAGGAACACCTGTTAGAAACAGCTTCTGGGTAGAAGGCAGAGGGGGAGCTGCCTTCAGACACCGAGGGTGGAGCAGACTTCCCCCTCTTACCTCCCCTACTCTCTCCTGAAGCACCTTCAGATCTTTCCTTCCCTCCCTGCTTTCTTAGTACCTCCTGCCCCTCCATCTCACCTCTCTCCACTGCCTGGCTTCTGTGCTTCCCCAACTTATCTTCCAGTCTTTCCCCAGCCCTGCCCAATCCCTTCCCCGTCCCTTCCCCCTCCCATGCCTAGAGATCTCTCACCACTGCTGCCATGTCAACCTGAGGCCTGCTGCCTCCCAGGATGGCACCCCAGCTCTGCCACCAGGGGGGCTATTTTTATCTCTGGAGCCACCCCCGCCACTCTGCCCAGCCAGCTGCCAGAATTGGGGCTGCTCCTATAGCAATGGGAAGCCTGGGGAGGGATGGGAATGCTTGAGCGACGTAGAGGGCTGGTTGCTCTTAGCTCTGGAGCTCCATGCTCAGCGAAATCCCTGGCTTCTGCTTCCACAGCTTCCCTGGCTTCTGTGGAACACAAAGCTAGAGAGAAGCCCCGGATATCTAGAGTGCCCGTGGCAAGGTGACTAGAACTTTTCCACCAGTAACCCAGCTACCACTTGGGGCCCAGATGGAAAGTTGGGTCCTAGGTACAAGGGTGGACACATGGAACTTTGTTTATGGAGGACTCTTGATAAATATTTGCTGGACTAAATAAAGGATTATATTAAATAATAATCCTTTGCATTCATGTATCACTTTATAGTTCCCAAAGTGTTCTCATACAATATCTCATAGGGTCTTTGTGAGAATTCTGTGAAGTACATTTTATTTACCTGCTATAGGCAAGAAAGTTAGAGCTCAGAGTGACTTGCCCAGGTCACATATAGTGAGAAAGTCCAGGCAAATTCTCCTGACTTTAACTCATGTCCTCTTCTTATTGAATTTAGATGATTTCTTTCAATTTCTGAGATTCTAGACCCTTGAGATGAGCAAGTTAGTCCCTTCACCAGAACACCCCAGGCCCTTACCCACTCCCTTCTGTGATGGGAGACAGTTTCCCATCCTTTGTTCCCTCTCCCAATTCCTGTTCCTCAGCATGGGTGGGGAAGCTGGGTGTGGGCAGGGGAGAGAGGCATTATGGTTGGGCCCCTTTTTGGTTTTTTTTTTAATGTATTTTTCTTTTAGTTGTAGATGGACACAATATCTTTATTTTTACTCATTTATTTTTATGTGGTGCTGAGGATCAAACCCAGGGCCTCATGTGTGTGAGGCAAGTGCTCTACCACCGAGCTACAACCCCAGCCCCTCCTTTTCGTTTTTAACCTAAATTTATGGACTAAAGGAAAAATGGATACTAGACCCTTTGCTGGCATCCTCACATCTTTGTACCTCCTCCCAGCTGAGTGACAGTCTCCTTAGCTCAGATAGAGGTAGAGTGTGGGCATGTGGAATTATTTTCTCAAGGAAGAGGTAGTGGTTGACCAAAACTCTTTCTTATTAGGAGCAATAAATAATAATATTCTAGAATGTGTGACATAGCATGTGCAGTGTGTATGTATGTGTGTGTGTGTGTGTGTGTGTGTGAGAGAGAGAGAGAGAGAGAGAGAGAGAGAGAGGTGGTGAGCAGTCATTTGTCCAACCAACTTAGGTATTATTGAGCAAGAGAGCAGAAGAATGGGCAGGATATTCTTGCCAAAGCCTTTTTTTTTTTCTTTTTGGTACTAGGGATTGAAGCCAGAGGGACTTAACTAACCACTGAGCCACATCCCCAGCCCTTTTTTAAAAAAAATATTTATTTATTTTTTTAGTGGACACAACGTCTTTATTTTATTTTTATGTGGTGCTGAGGATCGAACCCAGTGCACCGCGCATGTCAGGCAAGCGCACTACCGCTTTGAGCCACATCCCCAGCGCCCCCAGCCCTTTAAAAAATATTTTATTTAGAAACAGTGTCTTGGTAAGTTGCTGCCTAGTCTAAGAAATCCCACCTTTCAAAAGGAGGATTGAAGTTAGTATATAGCAGGCCCTGGAGTGAGGCCACCTGGGAGAGAGAGGAGCTGGCTTGACTTGGAGGTGGCTGGTGTTTCAGGCTGAGTGTAACTGACTCCCACCTGCCCCAATCCCCATGGCCATCTCTCCAATCAAGCATGTCCAGGGAATAGGCCAAATAACTTGTCCCTCATAACCTGAGTGACAGTTCTGTGTCTCTGACACTGAGTCCAGTCCTTTTTCTCTGGAAACCCATCAGCTTGTGGTGGGTGTGGGGAGGGTGGAGGTGATGGGGCCCAGAGAGAACAAGATGGACAGAGTAGGTTTACTTTCTTCCACAATCTGCAGAAGCCCTCTTCACATGGCCATCAGGAGTTCATTAAGAAAACCACAGGGGGCTGGGGATGTGGCTCAAGCGGTAGCGCTCTCGCCTGGCATGCGTGCGGCCTGGTTCGGTCCTCAGCACCACATACAACAAAGATGTTGTGTCTGCTAATAAATAAATAAATAAATAAATAAATAAATAAATAAATAAATAAGAAATAAATATTAAAATTCTCTCTCTCTCTCTCCCCCTCACTCTCTCTTAAAAAAAAAAAAAAACCCACAGGAGGTCTTTGACCTCCATGGCTCTTGTTGCTGTTGAAGTCCACTTCCACTCCAAACTTCATGTATTTATAATCCTTCAAGACTTTGGCATAGTGACAAGTTATTTTAATTTCTTTCTGCTTTTGCTAGGGACGAGGGAGAAGACTTCCTGTCATAAAATCCAAGCTCTTGGCTTGTTCCTTCCCTTTTCCCTTTCTCCCGCCATGCTCATCTGCAAGAGCCCGCTTGCTCGTTTCCACACCACTCCCAGCCTTAGATCCCAGATTAAGGACACTGTAGGTGCCAGGAACTCTTCACTGCAAGCCTTCCTCTTCACCCACGCCTTCTCCTTCTTAGCCCCGCCCAACCCCTCAGCTGACCAATCGCGGCTCCAGTGTTCTTGTATTGGTGATGTCATCTCACAGCCAATCGGGAGGCGGCTGGGGCTGTGTGCGCACGTCCACTCCGCGCTGCAGAGGCCGGTTCTTTCCTTCTCTGCCCGAGTGAGAGCGAAGTGTAGAGGTGGAAGGAGAGGGTTTTGGTCTCCAGGCTTCTTCTGGGTGACTCTTTTGGTCCCTCCTGGGCCATCTCATTACTTCTCTACCTTTGCGCTGGGTTGATCTCTCTCAGTTAAAATTCACCACTTTCCCATTATCTCCATTTTACAGATGAGAAAATTGGGGCTGGGAGTGTTTATTTGCCCAGTCTCTTGGTTTTTATGAACAGGACCTCCTGACATTCATTCACTTCATTCCTTCCCTCCCTATGAAACCTTGTCTCAGGATCACCTGGCTCCAAGTTTCAGCAAGCCTCACCCCTAGAGTTTCTAATTCTCTCTGGGAAGTTCATTCTCCTGTCTTGCTTCTCTTCTTTCAGGTGGGTTAGAACTCATTTTGTGGAATGGTCCCAGAAAAAGACCCTGAGAGGGAGCTGAATCTGCTTAGCCCCTCTAGGGGGCTTTTTCAGGGCTCCTTCCCCTTCCACTCTAGACTTCTTTGTGACAGATTCAGGGTAGTTCCTTGTCCCTGTATCCTAAAGCCTCTTGCTAACCCCTTCTTCCCAAACAGGAGCCCCACCTCCTCAGAACAAGGGGCTGGACTATGCTATTTCTGTCCTTTCTGGGATTCTTCTGACAACAGATTCTTGTTTTCAGTCTGATTCAGATGTGAAACTTTTCCCGCGGCCTCTCACCCAGTTCCTGTAAAGCTGAGTCTCTGCTTCTTCACTCAGTTCTTCCTCTACTTGGGCCCCCTCTACTCCCATCCCCTAAAGTGCTTTCTGGTCAGTCGTTGAGTTCTGTTCCACCTGAAGGAGGAACTTGGAGGCTCAAGAGGGAGTTGTACCCTCGTAGGGGCCCTGGGTCCCAGGGGTCAGCATTTTGATACACTAAAGTAGGAAATTTCGATTCCATGGCAAACCCTGTACCTGTTCAGAGGAGCCATCTCCAGGGTCCCATCCTCAGGTAGGTACTGGGGATGAGAGGGGAGGGGATGGGAGGAGGAAAGAACAAGCTGTTTGTAGGGGAGGGACCAAGACCTGAGAGTCCCCATATGAGTTGTGTGTCTGTGTGCACCAACTTCTCCACCTTTTACTCCATCTACCTGCCTTCCCCTTAGTCTCCTCCCATTTCCATCTCTTTCCTTTCTTATCACTGCCTCCTGGCTATGGCAGGTGACTTAGCAGGGTTTCTTCCTCTTTCTCTCTTTCCTGATCCTCAGCGGCCTGGGGACCTCACATCCCCTTGAAGTTTCTTCCTTTTGTCTTAAGAACCCAAACTGGAAACAGAATTCTTCCTCTGACTCCCAATCCTCTGGCTGGAGGCTGACTTGACCTAAGCTCCCTACTCACAGTGGGTGATCTTTTCAGAATGGTGGGTGCTGGAAGTAGTGGCAGAGGGCGTTGGAAATCCCCAGAACATCAGCCTTGTGGTGATCCAAAGAAATGAGCTGGTGGGGGCTGGGGAAGCTGGGCTTTTCTGAGGTGTTGGGGTTTTTACTGCCAGGAGTCTTCTCTTCCAGCTGGCTGCCTAGAGCTGGGAGAGGCTGGGCTTCCAGGGGTGAGGATCTGAGGCTTTTTGCGTCATGCAGGGACTGAAGGTAAAGGAAAAAAAAAATGGTGGTTGGGAATCAGGGGTAGGGATGGAGGTGGGAAGCTTTCTGTTTTCGTTGTTGCCGAATGAGAACTGGACAGTGCTGAGTATCTTGTTCTACAGAGAAGGGGACCAGTCCCTGCCAGATTCTCTGAGGCCTGAACCAGAGGGTTGAATTAAAACTGATGTGGGTGGGAAGAAGGACTTCCTGCAGGATAGTGAGGTGAGGGCTTTGGGTAGGTTTAGGAAGATCCTAACTCTGAAGGATTTTGGTTAAGTGAAGCCCTCCTGACCGGAACGCTTATGTGTGTGTGTGTGTGTGTGTGTGTGTGTGTGTGTGTGTGTGTATGTGTATGTGTGAGACTTCAGAAGGGTGCAGTCAACACCTGGATCTTTTCAGCTGCCTGAGTGCAGATCTCTTCTTGGACTCCTCCCTTGTCAAATTTATTCTTTAATTTTCCTTCCCTCCCTACCTCCTTCCTTCTTGTGTCTGGATCTTGTTTGATTCAGATTTCAACAGAAGCTGTACGTGAGCTCCTGGATGGGATCTAGAGGCGAGGGAAGGAGGAACTTGGGGAGCAGTTTCATTCTTCTCGACAGGCTTCCCATTAGAGTTTCAGAAACGGTGGCTCAGGGATTTCCATGGTGAGCTCTGGGAGATGGCCTCACATCTGATTAATCTGTCCCCTTCCCCTGATATTTATTTGTTGAGCTGTCACTAAGCACATATTATATGCTTTGAGTATGGCAACCAAGAGAAATCAGTCACTGTCAGTGTCATCCAGAGACTCACCTCCCATTGTCCCACCTGCAAGAACACTTAAGGTCAACTGGCTGAGGCTGGAGAAGTTGTGGTGAAATGCTCTCCACATCTGTCCAAGCTAAGTACATAATTGACTTGCTTTGCCCTTCATTGTGTGGGGACAGAGGCAGGTCTTTAAGTGTGAGTTGGAGGCCTTGCCAACCTGAGATTGATTAATTGTGTGGCCTTCATAAGGTGCTTGAGAGAAACAAATGAGTCTTTTAATCATAAAGGAGAGATCATAGTCATTATCATCATCTGTGTCTTCTGTTAGGGGGCTTCCTAATTATCTACCTCCATCCAAACTCAACTCTCTCTTCTCTACTGGACTTGGGGGAGAGCAGGCAAGTTCTTTGTGGGTTTGAAGGGAGTGGGAGGGGAGCCTCACAGGGCCAGTATGATGCTGGTCACTTAATTTCTATTCAAATCAGATTTATGGAGACCTTTGCATGTGCCAGGTCTTTTACATATATTATTTTGTTTAATCCTCTTAATAGCCTTATGAGGCTGCTTCATTATCATTTTTACCATTTTACAGATGAGGAAATTGATGCCCTAAAGAAAGTTCTTGAACTCTAGAGTATATTGGAATCATCTGGAGTATTAGTTAGGAATGCATATCCCTGGATGATCCCCTCACATCCTGGTTCATCAGGTGCACAGTGAGGTCTAGAATCTAAGTTTTAACACGTCCCCAAGGCGATTCCACCGGGAGTCTTTAGGCCACGTTTAAATAAATACTGATTAAGAGTTAGAGACTTGCCCAAGGGCTCACAGCAGGAAGTGACAGCTTTGAACCTGGGGTTCCAGCCTCCAGCTAGCTGCTTGGCTGCCCTGGGCCAAAACAGCCTCCTGAGCCCAGGGTTTTGCATTGAAAACAGGGCTAGCAATTCCTTCCCTCCTCCCTCCCTCATAGGCCCATTGTGAGGATAAAATGAGATAATGTAGGAGAAACCTCCTTTTAAAATGTAGAGCTGGCAGCATTGTTAGTGATTATGCAAATACACGCAAATGAGCACCCGTGGGCGTGGCTGTTCACTTGGGAGCCTGCGCTGGGAGGTGTGTTTCCAGAGGTGGATTGAGAAAGAAACTGGGAGAACTTTGGTGGTGGGCCTTGACCCCTGGGGACAGAATTTTTGATTGTTGAAAGCCGAGGGACCTACAAGATTAAGGTAGAGGGAATCTGGGGGATAGATGGAACCATAGCCCAGAGAAGAGGGCTTTCTTTCATTCTGGAGAGTATGTCCCCAGATTCCAGGGTCCCTGGCCACCGGGACTGACCAGGAGAGGGAAGCCCTGGATTATGCCTGGGTCCTCAGGGTACCTCTTTGTTCTGTGATCCCTGGTGTGTTTTGAAGATACAAGGCCCTGTGGCTCCTTTCTGGCTCATTTGCCTGGGAAAGCCTTGGTGAGGTCTATCTAGCCTCTCTGTCCATTCCTCCTGATGAAGCTGAGCTGGGGCTGAGCCTTGCTAAAGCCGCCCTCCCTCTTATTAGACACCCGGCTGTCCCCACATGGAAACGGTCCGCAGGCCGGCAGCCACAGCAGCACCCTCCGGCTCCTTCATCCTCCCCGTTTGCTGCCTTTCCTTCTGTCCCCTTTGCTCTTAGGCCAGCCAGGATGGCCAGGACTGCCAGGCCCTGAGGTGAGAGCTGGCCTGTAATACTTGCTGGTGCCGGCTATTTTGGGCACCCCTATTCCAGAGCTGCGGAGACCCCAGGATTCTAGAGCTGCTTCTGTTCAGGAATGCCATTGTTCAGCCCTCCCGCGGCATCCCTGGGAACTGATGCTAATTTCAGCCTCTGGTCCCTGACTCATTCTCTTTCCCTGACTCATGGGTGACCTTGGGTTTCTGAAGCCCCCTCTCAGTGGGGAATTGTAAGGGCTGTGATCTTACCCTGGTGTGGGCTTTTGGTGGGGCAGGGCGGGTTTTGGAGAAGAGGGAGGAAAGAGTGTTTAGTCACTTTTTAAAAATCACCATCTAGAATCAGAGAGCTTCATTTGCTTTGTGACAGCCTGGGCTGGACTTGCCAGACTTCTAAGAAGCCCCTCAGTTAATCACTGACCCCCAGAACTCCTAAGTGCAAAATGTGATTGTCCCTTTAGGGAAAGCATCCAGGATGTGAGATCCCTGGCTCAACTCACCACTTTTGCCCTGGATGAAGCTTAGACTGGTCACAGGCAGGGAGTGGATGGGGACAGGAACTGCCAGAGCTGATGCACCACCGGGGAGGCAGGGGTTAACCCAGCCTTGTCCTGGTTGATGGATTCTGGAATCATAATCCATTAGCTCTGCCTGCGTGGAGTGAGACCAGGCGAAAGCATTCAGATTGGTCTTTGTTCTGTGCCTTTGCCGTCCCTGCCAGGGACAGAGGGGCTGTGGACATGTTCCCCCCTTCCTGCCTTGACCAAGAGACAATGAAAGAATTCTGGGGGCTGTTTTGGTTGCTGTGGATCCTCAGACCTTTCTCCCGGGTGACAAATCTTATTATAGGTTATTCAAATGATGACACAAATCATCCCCAAAACATCACCCCAGAGGCTTGTTCCTGGCTAATTCTGCGGGACCCCGGCAGTTTAAAGAAGAGTTTGCAGGGAACAGAGATCAGATGGTGGATGGGAATGGTAGAGTCAGGAGAGCCTGGCATGAAACTTTTGGAATAAACCTACTTCAGGCAGTAGCCATAGCCCCAGAAGAAAAAATTAGCTGCTGTTATCATTGATGATAGGATTATTAACAACTTGTAGAAGACTGAAGCTTTCAATAAAAGCTGTCCTATTAAAGAGTTTCATGACAAGGTAGCAATGCCTGAGCAGGATAATTGTCCCCATACCCTCTTGCAGGTTACGCTACATGGTAAAGCAGTTGGAGAACGGGGAGGTAAACATCGAGGAGCTGAAGAAGAACCTGGAGTACACAGCTTCTCTGCTGGAGGCCGTCTATATCGATGAGACTCGGTGAGCGAGACCTGCGCTAGCAGCTAGGCACACGTGTTTCAGAGACAGGGAGTAACAAAGTAGGAAAAAGGCCAGGCGGTGGCGCACACCTGAAATCCCAGCGGCTGGGGAGGCTGAGGCAGGAGGACTGAGAGTTCAAAGCCAGCCTCACAAACTTAGTGAGACCCTAAGAAACTCAGCGAGACCATGTCTCTAAATAAAATATAAAAAAAGGGCTGGGGATGTGGCTCAGTGGTTAAGTGCCCCTGGGTTCAATCCCTGGTACCAAAAAAAAAAAAAAAAAAAAAAAAAAGCAGAGCAAAGACAGAGTCCAAGAAGGGGAGGCAAATAGAAAGCACTCTTGAGAGAGATGAAGAGCCAGAGGAAGAGATGGATGCAGAGATAGAGGCAAAGATAACCAAGAGGGGGCTCAGGGTGTAACTCAGTAGTAGAGCACTTGCCTGGCATTTATGGGGCAGAGAGAGAAAGAGGAGAGTTCATCCAACCTTAAACTTCCCAGTGCGGAGTACTTCTCTAGACCTGTGCTGCCCGCATAGGAGCCGCTGATTCTGTGTGGCGCTTGAGCTCTTGAAATGCTGCAGGGATGATTGAGATCCACATGTAAGTTACATGCTGGTTTTCAGAGTCTTGGAAGAAAGCTTGTAAAACACGTCCTTCATACATTTCCTATGGATTCACATTGAAGTGATATTATTTTAAAGGTATTAGCTCAAATCCAATTTTTCACTAAAACAAATTTCACCGTTTTCTTTTTACCCTGTTAATGCAGCTACTAGAAAATTAAAAACTTCATCTACGCAGCCTGCAGTTTGTTTCTTTGGGCTGTGCTGCTCTGTCTGTGGCATCCCTTGGCAGATGGCATTCCACGGCCTGCTTGGATACTCCCGTGGTCGGGACGCTTACTACCTCACATAGTGAGCCGTTTCCCTGCTGGGGATGCCAGACAGCGAGACCGAAATAAAAAGATGTAGCAAAAGAAAGGAACGGGTGGGCAGAGACAGAGTGAGCTGGCATGTTACTAAGCGTGGTGTGTGGCTGGGTGCAGGGTCTATAGCTGTGGCAGCACCTGCTGTCTCTCCTCTGTGACTCCCCTCTGGGCTGCAGGCAAATCTTGGACACAGAAGATGAGCTGCAGGAGCTGCGGTCCGATGCTGTGCCTTCCGAGGTGCGGGACTGGCTGGCTTCCACTTTCACCCAGCAGACCCGAGCCAAAGGTCGCCGAGCAGAGGAGAAGCCCAAGTTCCGGAGCATCGTGCATGCTGTGCAGGCCGGGATCTTCGTGGAGCGGTGAGGTTTGCCCACACCCAGCCTCCCTTTGCCTCTAGCTCTGCCCCCCTTTCCCCACTGTCCTGGTCTTTTATGAGCCCACCAGCCCTGAGACCCCACATGCTCGTGGCTCGTCCCCAGGGCTCCACCTGGCCAGGTCCCTACTGCCTGGACTTATAGCAGTTTCTCCCTGTTCTGTCTTTTCACTGTTCTCTCTTAGGATGTTCCGGAGAACATACACCTCCGTGGGTCCCACCTACTCCACTGCAGTCCACAACTGTCTCAAGGTGAGAGAGAAGGTTAGGGATTGGAATAGCCATGGGACTTCCGGATTCTCTTTATGATGTGATTTTTACCTCCCCTTTTATATGTTTCCATAGTCCTCAAGACAACTTTTGCCTACCCCAGAGGCAAATGCTTGCCTTTTCCCCCTCTTCCATACTGAGAGATATAAGGGAAGAAAGAGGTCCCTTTTACCACCTCTTTGTTTTCCTGCTTCCCAGTTCTTTGTAATCTTGGTGAAGTCCTCCTTGAAGCCTAACTTCAAGCTTTGTTGCTGCAAGGAAACTCCCCAAAGGGAGCTTCTCTGCCTAGTTCATTGTTTCTCCACAGAACCTGGACCTCTGGTGCTTTGATGTCTTTTCCTTGAACCGGGCAGCAGATGACCATGCCCTGAGGACCATTGTGTTTGAGTTGCTGACTCGACATAACCTCATCAGTCGCTTCAAGGTTGGCCAGCATTCTGCCTCAGTCTCCAGGCAGGATTCTCCACTCCTCTCATTCCTGTTCTGAAAGAGTCTCAGGAGGAGATTCCACAGGCTCCCTCATTCAGTCTCAGTGCCAGGGCAGCCTCCCTTGCTGGCCTTGGCTGTAGTCCCAGCCTCTGACCTTCCTGATTGCTTCCCTAGGGGGATTTCACCCTAGGGGGATTTCAGGTCTGTACCTGTCTGGCCTGGGATTTTTGCTCCCTTCTCCGCAAATCTGGGCGGTGCTCACTCCCCTTTCAGCTCCTGTCTGTGACTCTGGGGGCCTAGAGTGCAGATGCTGTCAGCCGGTGTCCTTTGGGACTAGAGTCTTCTTTTTTTCCTGGGCAGGGAGAGGGACACATTTGGTTACCCCTTCCTTCCCTTGCCCCCCAGCTTCGGCCTCTGCAGCGAGGGCTTTTGTGGAGGGGACCAGCTCTTGACAGGGCTGGTGGGGTGTGTGGGCAGGAGGGGTCTCCAGGTCCTGCACTGGGGAGGAGCAAAGACCAGGAGGCAGCACTTCCACATCGAAAAACCACATTAGAAGTGGGGGTGAGGGTTGAAGAGTTGCCGTGGGGGTTCCTGGTAGCTCCTGGGTACACAGTGGAGGTTAGAGGCAGAGGGGAGGCCAGTGTTCCCAGACAGCGCCGTAGAGAGGCGCAGTCCAGGGAGTCCAGGCGGAGGGTCCCCTCCCAGCTGGGCTCTGGAAGGCCCCTGTGGCCATCCTCGCCCCGCTCACTGTAACAGACCACAGTCCTCGCGTCCCTGTGAGCCTCTTCTTGACTCTCCCGTCCTCTCCTCCCAACAATTCCCAAGACAGTTTCCAAACTTTCCCGTGGTGCTCAGCTGAGATGTTCTTCAGCACTTTCCTGCCGCCTGTCCTGTGGCTTCATGATCTTCCCTCCAGTCCTGCTGTCCCTGTCCCTGTGACAGAGAACAGCAGGGTCCTTTTCCCAGCTCTGCACTGGTCACAGACATACGTCAGCCACCAGCTTCCCCCAACTCCGCCTCTCTACCTGGAAGGGACACCAGGCTGGGTTTGGCCCACCTCATCTGCGAGCTCGAGGCAGTCAGTGTGTGTGAGTGTGTGTGTGTGTGAGTGTGAGTGTGTGGGGTGTGGCACACACAGGCTTTTTGTTTGCTGGGCACAGCCTCTGTCTTGAGCTCCGCATTCTCTTTCTGGGCACCCAGCCCCTCCTTGCTCCTCTCTTTCCCTTCCCTTCCCTCCAGGGATGTCATGGCAACGCAAAAGCAAGGGCAGTTGTCATGGCAACAGTCCTTTAAAATTCCCTGAATTTGGGGCACAGCCCTCCAGGGGTAGGGGAGGGGGATGCGGGGTCTGACTAGTGGCATGTCTTCTGTCTCTGCACTTTAGAGCTCATCTCTATAGAAGCTTCCCAAAGTGCAGAACCTTGGTCCCTTCCCAGCCTAGGACAGGTGAAGACATCAGCTCCGCCCTCTGGGAGCCTTGAGCCTTTTGAAGGAGGCAGAGACACCCAGGGCATATATAGAGACAGGGCTAGACATGTGGATGTGTGTGCTGTGGGACTGTTGGGTGGATGGCAGTGAGTGTACTAGGGAGGGGTTCAGGAAAGGCTTCTCTGAGCAGAGGGTGACCCACATCTGCCGGATGGGTGGGTCCTCTCTCTGTCATCTTCTTTCCCCTGCTTCTGAGCCTTTTCCTGTGGTCCTGGGTTTGGGGATGGGGCTGTATGGTTGGAAGATAGGAGGGAAGCTTTCTTTCTTTTTCTTACAAATCTCCAGGGAAATAACAATAATTATAGCTACTCTTTAGAGAGCACGTTCTAAGTGCCTTGTACTTATCTCATTAAATTCCAGGTAGGTGGTATTATCTTCGTTCTGCAGTTAAGTATCCAAGGCACAGGGAGGCACAGTGACTTGCCCAAGGTCGTGACTTGCCCAAGGTCACACAGCCAGCAGGCGATAGAGCTAGGATGTGAGCCCAGGTTCAGCTGGCTGTCGCCCCTGTTCTCTCCCTAGGTCACACTGACTTGCTCGTGGCTGCCATTCCTGCAGATCCTGATATTTCTCCATGTTCTCCCTCCTACCATAGATCCCCACTGTGTTTTTGATGAGTTTCCTGGAGGCCTTGGAGACAGGCTATGGGAAATACAAGAACCCTTACCACAACCAGATCCATGCGGCCGACGTCACCCAGACGGTGCACTGCTTCCTGCTCCGCACTGGGATGGTGGTAGGTGCCCGGAGAGCACTTTCCCGTGGCTCAGGGTCACCGTGTCAGCGTTGGGAGTCTAGGTCATCCTCCAGCTCCATTTCCCCCTTTCTGCTTCTTCCCTCTTTGGCATCCCAAAGCCTTTACAGAGTCAAATTGGATGAGCTCACTCTAGGGAATTCCCAGGGATATCAGAATTTCACAGGCAGTGCTGGGGACAGTGCCTTAGGACTCTCGCAGGCTGGGGTGAAGGAGGGTCCTTGGCCATGCCGGGAGCTGGCCGTGAAGACTGGAAGACGACCTAGTGGGGCGCGTCCCTCATGCTGACTCTTTCCCCCAGCACTGCCTGTCGGAGATCGAGGTCTTGGCCATCGTCTTCGCCGCAGCCATTCACGACTATGAGCACACGGGCACCACCAACAGTTTCCACATCCAGACCAAGTGAGGGGCCGGGTGGGGGAGGGGAGGCTGCCAGGGCCCCCCTCAGCGACGACCAGACAGGACGACCCTGGCTCTTTGCAGGTCGGAATGCGCCATCCTATACAATGACCGCTCTGTGCTGGAGAATCACCACATCAGCTCTGTCTTCCGCCTGATGCAGGACGACGAGATGAACATTTTCATCAACCTCACCAAGGATGAGTTTGTGTGAGCAGAAGCCAGCCCTAGGCCTCCTCAGAGACCCCTCAGCCCAGACGTCTTCTCCCACCTGTGGGACTTCCTGAGTGGCAGGACTGGGAGGGCCCATCACCTGTCTTTTTCTCTCCATGCAGAGAGCTGCGGGCCCTGGTCATTGAGATGGTGTTGGCCACAGACATGTCCTGCCATTTTCAGCAAGTGAAGACCATGAAGACAGCCTTGCAGCAGCTGGAGAGGTGGCCTGGGCTGGGGAGCGGCTGGTGCCAGGCCAGAGGGAGGGGCGTGTGAATGGGGTGTGTGCCGGGAAGTTGGTGTGCTGGGTCTTTAGCTGGGTGTGGAGACTCTGCGGGCTCCAGCCTTCTTCCTGAGTGTATCCCTGTGTGAGAGTGCGTGTGGCATGTCTGACCATGGCCCTGGGTTTGTGGGCAGCTGGTCACCTGACCTGCTGGAGGGCACTTGGCCTGGAGTCCAAGATGGGTCTCCCCAGTAGCCCGAGGATGGGCTTCCTCCACAGTGTTGGGAAACTCGCTCAACTCTTACGGATCCAGCGTCCTCATTGTTGAAATGGCAAAAATGATACACTTCTCACCACATCCGCTTGCCACTAGCTCCTGCTCTAATAGGGCCATTGGGAGAGTCGTGTGAGGTTAAGAAAAAAAAACCAAAAAAACCCCAAACAGGACAAACCAAATGCTAAAATTACATCTAGTGCTGCTTAGAAGTGGGGCGTATCTAAATGTAAAAGAGAACAGAATATGTTTGTGTGTGCCCTGAACGTGTGTGCCTATCTCTGTGTACTCTCTGTGTGGGAGAGTGTACAGTGTCACGGCGGGTCATTGTTGGGGGTACTATAATAATAATGATTATCACTATAAATAACATCAACTGAGCATTTATTATGTGCCAGACACTCTTTTCCCTACTTATTTGTTGTATGTCATTTAATTCTTAGAACAACTCAACATGTGATAGAGTTATTTTCATTTTAGAATGGAAGAAAATGAAATATGGAAATTTTAAGTAACTGGCTCCTTGGCACACAGCTAGTGTGCTGTGGGTTTGGGGGATTCAAACCCAGGCCCTTAGATTCTAGGAGCCTGGCTTCCCACTCCCAACCTGTGCTGCTACCTGTACGCATATAGGTGTGTGTGTGTGTGTGTGTGTGTGTGTGCAGCTCAGAAGGTGTTCAGAGTTATGTGAAAGGATATGTTTGAATGGGTCCGGGAGAGGGCATGGGATTGGCAATGGCCCAGGTTTCCTTTCCCTAAAAGATCAGTTTCCCTTTCCTTGACACCTGCCCCACCCAGGATCGACAAGTCCAAGGCCCTGTCTCTTCTGCTCCATGCTGCTGACATCAGCCATCCTACCAAGCAGTGGTCAGTCCACAGCCGCTGGACCAAAGCCCTCATGGAAGAATTCTTTCGCCAGGTAGAGTGGCATCTTTGGCTACCCTCTGCCCATGGGGGCTTTCTCGTGGCTTTCACTCTGCAAGTTCCCTACTCCTGCTCCAGATGGTTCAGCCACCTTCTGCTGCTGACCTCATCCTGAACCTGGGGTATAAACTCCTCCATCCTCACAGCTTCACGGTGGTTGCCGTAGTTCCGTTCCCTTGCACATCAGTCACTCCCAGGTCCCAGGCACAGAAACTCCCTGTTCTCCCAAAGCCCCTGCCGTCCCAGCTGCACACCAGTCTGGTGGGGCTGAGGCGCTCTCTCCAAGCTTCCCCACCTGTCCTGTCCCCGCAGGGAGACAAGGAGGCAGAGCTGGGCCTGCCCTTTTCACCACTCTGCGATCGCACGTCCACTCTGGTGGCGCAGTCTCAGATTGGTGAGTGCCTTGCTGCAGGAAGCGGGTGCATCAGCAAGGGTCAAGGGTGCTGCGTGGGCCTGGGCCAAGATTTCTTCAAGTCCCTAAATACCCCCGAACCACTCCTCCTGCAGAGGCAGGGCTGCTTCTGCGCTCCAGCATGGGGCTCCGCCATGGGGGGGGAGGGAGGGGGGACAATGGCAGGAGTAGTTCTCTGGGCTCACAAAGACATCATCCCAAAGTCTGTCCCCGCTGGGAAGGTTCCAGCCCCTCCCCCCCTTACCTCCTTACCTCCCCACTTTGTTCCACCTACAGCTGGGGGTCATGGCCGTGTCAGCTGTGTCCTCTGCCCCGCCCTCCAGGTAGGACACCTCTGTTGTCCTGCCTGCAGGTTTCATTGACTTCATTGTGGAGCCCACGTTCTCTGTGCTGACCGATGTGGCAGAGAAGAGTGTCCAGCCCCTGGTGGATGATGACTCCAAGTCTAAAAACCAGCCCAGGTGAGGGGGGCTGGAGTAAGCGGGTCTCCTGGTTCCCGGGGAGGATGTGTGGAGGACTAATTCCTGGGGATGAGGTCCAGCCATGGCAGGGCCATGGGGAGGAGCCTACTCCAAGCTTGGAGCCCGTCTGCCTCTTGCCACGGGGTGGACGATGGAACTAGGGCCTGGGACCGTACCCTGCACCTCGCCACATTTTTGTTTCTTCCTTTTTGGTCTTTACTGCTTTCCCAGTAATCTTTGTTTCCAAAGAGAAGGCGTGGAGAGGGAGGGGTGACACTGGGGGGTGAGGGACAGGGACTTGCAGCAGGCCTAGTAGAGGGAAAGAGGACCTGGATCCCTAGGCCTCCTCTGGGCCATTGGTCTCCTCCATTCCGCTCTGAGGGCCGTGAAGGTGCCACTGGAGTGGCTTGTTCTAACTTCCGGATCTGGGGTGGGGTCCTGTTCCCAGCTTCCAGTGGCGCCAGCCTTCTCTAGACGTGGAGGTGGGAGACCCCAACCCCGACGTGGTCAGCTTCCGTGCCACCTGGACCAAGTACATTCAGGAGAACAAACAGAAGTGGAAGGAACGGGCAGCGAGTGGTGGGTGGCCTTGCATGTGGGGGGTGAGCCTGTGTGGTGGCCGAGGGAGCAACAGCAGGCCTAGGCTTTCCTAAGCCCTGGGGCAACTCTGACCCCCTGGAGTTGGGAAAGGAGCCAATTAGACTAAAGTTAGGTCACAGGAAAGGTTGACTAGCTGAGTGGCCTGGGTTGTTCTAGAATGGATGTGTGCCTCTGTAGATCTGGGTGACTGGGTGGCTCTGGCTCTTCCTTGCGGGGTGGGAGTTGTGGGTTTTGGCAAGGCTAGAGAGGATCTTCCAAGGATGATGGGTAGAGGGGAGCTCGGCTGGAAGGCAGAGCAGTGGGTGAGAATTCCCTATTTTTTTTTAAAATTTTCTCCTTCACACTTTTTTTCTTGGGGAAAAAATACTTCTTGGTCTAAACTTGGCTTCCTTTGCACCCCTCTGCAGGCATCACCAACCAGATGTCCATTGATGAGCTGTCCCCCTGTGAAGAAGAGACCCCGTCCTCCCCTGCAGAAGACGAACACAACCAGAATGGGAATCTGGACTAGCCCCGGCTGGCCCAGGTGAGCCGGTGATGGAGGCTGGGAGTCACACCAACACGGCCTCTTGGTTCTCCTGTCCTCATTTCAGGCAATAAAGTGGAGGAGGTGAAGGCACAGGGCAAAGGGGTAGGAGATGGGAAATACTTCCACCCTCTTTGGTCCCACAGTCCCTGCAGGAAGGAAGGGCAGAACTGTGCAGGGTGGCACCCGCACCAGGCTTTGTGAGGGTTAGGGACAGCGCACCCACCGGGGTACAGGCTTGGTGAGGTCAGGTAAACCCCACTTCCATCTCAGCCCAGCTCATACCCTCGGCTGGCTCGCTTCTGAAGGGCATTTTTGTACAACTGTACTTGGGACCAGTGGGGATCTGGCAGGACCTGGAGGAGCAGGTTGGGCTGGAGATGAAGGCAAAGACCAGAGCATTGAAGCTTCTCCCTCTTTCCCCAGGTCCTCACCGAGTCTGAAGTGTTTGATGTCATTAGCACCATCCATCGGGACTGGCTCCCCCATCTGCTCCCAGGGAGCATGGAGGTCATGGAAGAGACCACCCACCAGAAGGCCAAACGCCAGAGATTGTGGGGTTGGGGGAAGGGCCCCTCCCCATCTGACACTCTCTGGGGCGCACTTTAATTTCCCAGCAGCAAGACTGGGGAACTTCAGGCTCCCAGTGGTCACTGTGCCCATCCCCCTGCCTCTGGGCTCCCCTCGTGGCCGGATGGCTACCTGGAAGCGGGGAGCTTCCTGGAGGCTTCCCAGGGCCTAAAGGGGAGGGTCAGAGATGCCAGCCCCCTGGGCCCTCCCCTATCCTTTTTGCCTCCAAGTTTCTAAGCAATACATTTTGGGGGTTCCCTCAGTCCCCCACCCCAGATCTTAGCTGGCAGGTCTGGGTTCCCCTTCTCCTCCTTTGGGAAGGGCTGGAATAGGATAAAAAGCTGGGGGTTTTCAAAGCCCTATGTGCAGGAAGGGGAGGGGGTTCCTTCAGGGCATGGTCCCTTTTTTGGACAGGGGTGGGGTGGGATCCTTTTGACCCACACTTGCACTGCTTTGGCCCCATCTCTTGCCTGACTCCCTGTGATCCTCTCTCTCTCTCTCATGCCCAGATGGTGACTGGGGGAAGAGAGGAACCATGGGGGCCAAGGTCTGAGGGGAGGCCTGTCCTGAGGGCCTCGAGAGCTGGGGGCTTGTCTAGGCTCTGCCCTGGCCAAGTCTTGAGCCCTTTGCCTCCTTCCTGCCCCCAGGGCTAGGAGGCTCCCATCCGACCAATGTCTGTAAAGTGCTTTGAGGTCTCCACAGCAAAGCACCTTCAGGGTGTATTTTATGAGCACAGGCAGGAGAGACCAGCTGGGTTGGGGTTTAGGGCATGTGGGGAGGGTGAGCTATAATCCAAGAATCCTGTATTACTAACAGAGAGGGTCCCTCCCCTCCCTCCATCTCCCAGAACTGTCTCAGCCGCAGGCACCAGAAGACCCCTTCCCTGGGACCTTGGTGGGTAGAAGGCAGACAGTGGGAGTGGGGGTGGGGTCAGGGCCACTGCTGTCATAACCTCTGGGGAGAGCCCAGCCAGGCCCGGTGCCCCTTCCTCTCCTCAGGCTCCTCTCCCCCCCACCTGGCCCCAGGAAAGGCCAAAGTCCAGGTGACTGGCTCCTCCTTTCTTGTAGATACCACTCATGCATTTGTACAGTGGACCCTGTTCTTGTGAAGTCCATATTCATGGTCTCTCAGACCTGCCACCCTGAAACTTGCCCTTCCCACCCCACCCTGAGTGGGGAGAAACGCATGTGACTCACCCCTGCCCTGGTCTCCCTGGCCCCTGCTATAGCCAGAGTTCAATAAAGAAGGGAGACTGGGCCTGGCTGTGTTTGTGTTCACTGGGTGGAAGTTGGTGGAGCTTCGTCATGTGCTGGATGGGATGCTGGTGGGGTGCTCCCCCTGAGCGTGAGCTGAGGGACACCCAGAGCTGAGGTCTTGTCAGAGGCACACGAGGGGCCTTCAGGGTTCAGCTTACACCTCCCAAACTGTGCCCTTTTTCCCTCTCCACAACACTGCTGCTTCAGCAAGGAGAGCAAAAGAATGATTATCTCCTCTCTTTCTTTCTCTTTCTCTTCTCTACTACCCCAGAAAATCAAAGTCAGTGGCAGGAGAGGTCTGTCTGTGGGATCAGAGGACATTTCTTCACTTATGCTTGGTCTTTGTTTAACTCTGGCCCCTCAGTCCCTAGAACCAGGGAGAGATGACTCTTTACTTCCCCTCCAGGGTCTCTTTATCCATCTTTTGTTAATGGACTGGAATAAGGGCTGGTGGTCTGTCTCACTGTCCGAGGAGGGACGCATCAATAAATGCCTCTTTTTTCCATGAGCTAAGGGCCAGAGTGCACTTCCCGCTCTGTCCAGCAGATGGCGCCTGCAACCCAGTCACTGCTGGACAAGGGCACAGGCTTTAGGCTCCATGCTAGCAGCAGGGCACCCCTGCCAGGTGGCGCGATCTTTCCTCAGTGAGAAAGAAGAACCAGGGGCTGTCCTTCCTTCTTGGGAACCCGGAAGGTATACCTTGTACCTGAGACCCTTGTCTTTTCCCACATCAAGTCAAGGGGAAGGATTCCCCTCTTAAGGCTTCTGACCAGTTTCCGTGTTTCCTTCACCCAGAGGCAGCTGGTGAAGTGGTGGGGGATGTAGGAGGGCAGACAGGAGGGGAGGGAGAAGGATTCTCCAAGACTGGAAAGAAGGAAAGTGCCAAGGACCTAACACCAAATTTATCACTTTTTAAAAACAAGAGATTTTCCCCAAAAGTGAAGAAATAAGAAACAGATCCAGTGTCCATGCATTGTCAAACTGCAGTTGTGGGTCCAGGATGCCTCCTCCTCTCAGACCTGTTGTGGGGAAAGGGGCAGAAAGGGAAGGTGACTGAGGGGCCAGAGGGTCATCTTGTCCCCTCTGGCCCACCCAACCATCCACTTCTCAGGAAGCTAGCTCAGGAGTCACAAGTCTCTGTCCCTTGCCAAAAGGTTGTCTCGGCAATGCCTCTACCTTCAGGTAGGGCCACTGTCCACTCAAGTGTGGGCAGGTGACAGTCTCCATTTGGATTCCAAATGCCCTTGATGAAAAAAAATCTGTGATCCACTTTTATTACCTGTTCCAGGAGCCAAAAGTCCGACACAAAGTCTAACCTTAATCCCTCCTGTTTCAGCTCAATCCCATTTCTCTTCATTTGTCTGTCAGAGGAGATGCAACTCCTTTGCCCTAAAGGCTAACTTTTTGGCGACAGAAGCTGGTCCTTTGCTTCCCCCTTCTCTGATTCCAGATATTAGCCTCTTGCCCTTATGTACATAGCCTGTTCTCCTGTAGGCCTGGTGGCCCAGCCCTGGGCTCTTACCGAGTTGGCTCCCTGGGAATCCAATGGTGGTATATGGGTGCTGGGTTTCTCACTGCAACGCTCCTGAGTTTTAGGGATGGGTTCTGCAGGCTCTAAAGAGGGAAAATGGGAGGTGGGAGGTGAGGTAGCATTTATGAAGGCCTTGGAGAGAAGGGACTGCTTCTGCTCACTGCATCCTCTGGCCCAGTGATCCCTGAAAGGGGCTCAAGACCAAGCTGGGAACAAACTGGAAAGACCAAAACAGGGGTTTCTCTAATCACAATTGCTGCTATAGGCTCACTCTCTATCTATCTATCTATTTATTTTTAGACAAGGTCTTGCTAAGTTGCTGAGGCCAGCTTTGAACTTGCCTGTCTCAGCTTCCCAAATTGCTGGGATTATAGGCGTGCACCATGGAATCCTGCTCTGTACCCCAACTGTTAAAAACATTTTTTTTTAGAGTTTGTTTTTTCAATTTCTGAGAGTAGATTAAAAAAAAAAGGCAAAACAAAAAAACCAGTGAACCCGGTGGTGCTTGTCTGTGATCCCCAGCAACTGGCAAAGCTGAGGCAGCAATTTAGGGAGGCGCCAGCAACTTAGTAAGAACCTGTCTCAAAAAAAAAAAAAAAAAAAAGGGCTGGGGATATAGCTTAGTGGTAAAGTGCTCCTTAGTAGAATCCCAGATACCGCCCCCATCCAAAAAAAAAAAAAAAAAAAAGTTGGGATAAAAGCTTAAGATGTAGCTAAAGCTGACCTGAACTGATATGAGGCTATTTTTAGTCTTTATGTATCCCAATTAGTAAGACTATGCTTTGGATTATAGGATATTGATGTTTGGTTATAGTGTATTATATAACATACAGTATACACACACACACATACATTGTATCACTTTCACAAAATTGGAAAACTTCTGAATTCTGGGAATTCATGTGGGATAAGGCACTGTGGACATGGATTAACACCACTGCCACCAGATGCCATTTACTGCAGGCTTTGTATGTGTCAGGTGCTAAGCTAAGAATCGGACTCATTTCAATATTTACAAACAACCCAATGAAATAGGACCGTCATTATCACATTATCATTTTACAGACTGAGGTTGAGTTGCTCAAAGCCTCTTAGCTGTAAAGTGGCAAGTGGCAGAGCCAGGATTCTAGCCTGTGAGTGGTGTTCCCATTGTGTGGTTTCTCCCGTCCAGCCACAGCAGGGACCTCTGGGGTCCAAGTTGGAAGGGCTCAGTCATATGGTAAGGAAAGATGAGGATTCAAATATGCGCAATGTGTGGACAGACATCCATGGCCCTGGGGTAGATTTCGGCTAGATGAGAACCCTCCCAGGCACCAACTCTTTCCCTTCCCCCAGTAGATAAGGTGTGCCTCCTGCAGGGCTGGGGGACAGGATGCCTGGGGCCCTCCCTGGCCTGCAAACGTACTTTGTGCTGTCCCAGAGGTGCCCAGGCGTGGCTCTGCTCCTGTGTCTGTGATCCCAGGTGGGCGGGTCTCCTGGGTCCCTGTGCTCTCAGCGGCTCCCTCAGGCTCCTCTCCTTGCTTCTGTTGCCCCAGGTGATGTTCAACCATCGTCTGGAGCTCTGGGGGCACACGGGAAGGGAGACAGCATTAGACATACTGCCCAGAACCTCCCCTGTGGTCCCCAATCCAACAGCCCCACTCAGGGACTGGCGACACATTGCTGGGTGTTTGACATTCCCATTCCCTGAGATCTGAACAAGGAGGGACATTAGTTGGGCAATAGGGAGAAATATAAGCTAGAACACAGAAAGCCCTTCTTCCAAAGGGAAGGGAGGCGCAGGGGAAGAGTCTTTAAGGATACCAGACAGATACTCCTAGCTTGCTGGGCTGTCTGGTCTCCCCTGGGGCAGGAGAAAAGACTCAATTTGGATTCAGGAAATAATTTAAGTACCTTCTTTGTGCTGTGCACTATGCTGATGAGTTCACATATATTATTTATCTGCCATACTGAGGTGGCATTCAGAGCTGGGTAGGTTAAGCAGTTTCTCTAAGGTCATCTGCTAGATGGTGGCAGAGCAAGGGTGTAGGCCCAGGACACCTAGCAATAGCTCCAATCTAATTAAAGTAGATTCAGTGACCTCTCAAGCGCTCCTTCCAAAGGGTCATTGAGTCTGCTCCCGGGTTTCAGGCATAGAGGGGCAAAGAGGGATGGAAGGGTCTGCCGAACCTTTCATTGTGGGTGTGGTCCTTGTCGTCTTCTTTCGTTGTCGTGGAGACATTGACAAAGTGGACTATGAAGGACACAGAGCACAGATGGGGGTCAGCGCTTCCCACCCTCCCCCTCTGCCTTGCCGTGCTTTAGACTGCAGATTGGCTAGGTATGGGCTTCAGAAAGGGTGGGGGAAGAAATTTCCTGCTTCCCAGCTGTTTCTACCATGGTGAGTAAGACACAGTGTGTGTGTGTGTGTGTGTGTGTGTGTGTGTGTGTGTGTGTGTGTGTGCATGCGCGCGTGCATGTGTGTGCAGGGGCATGGGTTCGGGTCCACTTGGGCACTTTTGGGGGACTGCAGGGAAGAGAGAGTCAAAGATTCTGTAGTGTGTTTTTTTGTTGTTGTTGTTGTCAGGGCTGGGGACTGAATTCAGGGTCTTGCACATGCCAGGCAAGCACTCCACCACTGAGCTACCTCCCAAGCAAGGTCTAGAGTATTAGGGTTTGGAGGAAGAATCCCCTAATGCCTCGGTAGGTTCTTTGGGCTGGGCTTAGTAAGCAGGGCCAGCTCACCTTGAGAAGTGGGTTGGGGATCCGGTCTTCATCTACCTCTGAGAGGAACAAAGGGAAGGAAAAGGTGATATGGACAGGAAATCCAGGGGACCCTGAAGATCTGACCTCTATGGGGAAAGGACTCTGAAATCACCCCCTTCCTGATCTGCCCCCCCAGAAGCTGGTCTGCTCCCTCTAGCTCCCCTTCTGTCCTTCTGGCTGGCTCTGTCCTGTGCATCTAGTCCTATCCTTGACTCTGTGGCCCATCGGTGCCTACATCCTTGCCCAGCCCTTGAGGTTCCTGAAGGCAGAATTTGTGGTCTTCCTGCTTTGTCTCTCCCTCTGAAGTATCCATGTGTCTTTCTTCCAACTGTTCCCCCACCCCAAGGCCTGAACTGAGCTCTGCATGGGAAGGCACATCTGTAGAGAACAGTGACTTTGTTCTGTGTAGGCTCCAGGATAGTGCAGTCATTTTGACGGGTGGAGGGAAAGTGGAGACCCCAGCATCATGAATTCTAGGCTGGCTCATTAGCCTGGCCACCATTTCTTCAGTCCTTTGTCAGGCTCCCTTGACATTCTTTGAGACCTTGTTCTCTCCCCAGACCTTGATGGGGACACTGGTGGCCAGAATCCCAGCTGCTCCCTGACTGTTTCTAACCTTCCCCTTCCCCTCTGGGGGCCATGAAGATAGCTGATGGAGGCGGGTCCTCCCCCTCACAGCTGTCACTGCCTCTGGGGGTGGGGGCAGCACATCTCAGTTGCTGGAGAAACCTGGAAAACTGTTGCCGCAGCAACCAGCCCTCAGTTGACCATCCCAATTCCTGAGGGGCTTGGGAACCAGGTGGTCCCCCTCTCCTTCCTTGCACTGCTCCAGAAAAGGATATTCTGCTTGTCCAGCTACCACTTCCCTTCCTTAGGACAAGGAGATCCCTGACTCCTCACATCTGCCTTCTGCCTAGCACCCATCTGCTCTCACCAGAACCCTGCTGTCTGCAGTGGCCCCTAGTTCCTTCAGTGACCCATCCTTGGTTTACCTGGGGATGACTGGTCACTGGTCAGCACAAGGGTGGCTGGGGTGGGGCGGCGCCTCCGAATCTGGGGGAAGGTGGGAGAGAAGGAAGAGGTCAAATGCACATGGAAGTATTAAGCCTCATTCGAAGCCATTGAGAAACATAGTGCAGGCCAGTTCACTTAACCTACCTCAAAAAGTGCCATGTTATACTGACCCACTATTGTAGGGCAGACATCCTTGGACCCATCCCCCTCCTCGGGGGAGAACTACTCCTGACAACCCAAAAGATCACCTCTGCTCCCTATAAGACCCCCAGCCCCCTGTTCTGTCTGTCTCTCTCCCCCTGGTTCTGCCCCAGCTCAGCAGCTTTATCTCTCTAACGCATCGATCTTGGCCTGCTGTCCTTCCGTCCGTCCTGGATCAATGGTCAGAAATAACCTGAGAGGGCATAGGGCTTTCCCTCAGCCTCCCATCCTATCCCTCAAGCAGATATTAACTGTTTTGGGGCCAGCACCTGCAGGGAACATGCCTCAAGCCAGCGCAGTCGGGGAGATTAGTTCCAGGAGGTATGGTGTGAATGTGCAAGTCCCCTATATAGGACCCTTGTCAAGGCCTAGAGGTTAGCTAAAAAATCTTGTCCCGGGTTCAAGGTCCCATTCTAAGATATAAACATATAAAGCTGATTGACTGTTGAGTCTCTGCGTTCCCCTCAACCCCCAACCACACCACCTGCTGCTGTACTTTTGTCCTGCTGTCAATAAAGTTGATTGTTGTTGAAGTCAGTCCAAGGACTCCTGGGATGTGTAGTTTTTCTCCTTCTTGGGATGCTTTAGAGGGTTGGAAGAGAGTGAAACAATGGGGTAGCAGAGGGCAGAAAAGGCTAATGGGGTTGGGGAAGGGCTAAAATTACTTAGGGCTCAGAGGAGCGGGGTGAGGATGAATGACCAAGCCCCTATCTTTGTGTGTCCATTATTCAGTATCATTACCTCTGGCAGTGAAGGCTGGGGTGGTAGACCAGTGCCCTTCTCTGTGTCTAGAAAGTGGGTACCAGCTACAGCAAGAGGGGCTGTTTAGCCTGAGAAGGGGACTCTCCCCAAAGAAAAGGTAGCAGCACAGAATGACGGTCTGTGGGGGAAAGGCATCATTCCACGAGAACATAGTAGCATCTGTTTTTAGTGACATTTCAAGGTCCCTGGCAGCCTGAGTCCTGTGTGTGTGTGTGTGTGTGTGTGTGTGTGTATACACATGCACAAACATTAACTGTGAGTTGTCTCTGGCTGTTTCTGGTGCGGTGGGTGGAAGACAGGCTGCCCGACATTCATGTCTGACAGGTGCTTCATGGACGCGCTGGGTGGAGACCATACCTTTACTAGGAGAGGACTCCTCAATTTCTTTCCTGTCCTGGGGTTGGGGAGTGGTGGAACAGACAGGGAGCTCAAGGTGACTTCAAGTAAAAAAATGGCCTTTGAAAGGGCAGCAGGGCTTTGTGATCTTGGATGGGTCCCTTTACTTAACCTATTTCCTTGCCTTGGACAAGATTTTGAGGCACTCAGAGCCCTTGAGAACTTTGATATGTTTGAGAACTTTGAACGGCAGGAGGGAGGAAAGATAGACTTCTGAAGGCACCTCCCAGGCACCTGAACTATTAGGAAACGAGTAGATGGCCACTTTTGTTTTTTGGTACCCATCTCAAATCCTAGCTACCAACAGTATGTGTGACTTCCCCTTATTTATTTTCAAACCCATCATGCCAAAGTTCTGGTCGTTTGGGGCACTTTTCCATCCCCTCCTCCAGGTACTTCATCCTCCTTAACTCAGAACTCCCAACTCCTTTCACCCTCCCTGTGGGTCTGGGTTAGGCTCTCCTGCCCCCTCTGGATCTTTTTGCCTCCACACTTGCTAACACAGCAGGAGGGGCTGAGCCGGGTCTGCAGGTCGAATTTCAGGGCTGGGGAAACACAGAGTTCTGAAGACTAGAGAAAAGCAGACCCAAGTCTCAGCTCTTCTTTTCCCTCTGGCTTCTTTGGACTGCCTGGTGTTCCTCCCTTGCCCCCCAGGTCCCCAAACCAGTGGGCCTGCCCCCCCCCCACTACACCTGCCTCCTCCAACACCAAACAGGAGCAGGTGTGGGGCCTGTCTGTCTGGTGGGAGGTGATGCTGTGTGGACTGCCCCCCCCCCCTGCCCACACTCCTGGGACTCTTTCCTGGATTAGGAGGTATTTTAGCAAGTCCCTTGTCTCTGGGCAGAAAAGCCTATTTCCTGACCACAGGGGAATGCTCACCATGCTAGTGGTTCCTCATTCCCCACATCCTCAGTCTGTAAGGTCTCACCACAGTCCCTCCTGCAGTCACACTTTAGAGGTCTGCAGAGGGGCTCACCCTGGCCAGGGAGGAGGGCACCTACTGCACCCCACCTTTGGGAAGCTAGTTATAGAGAGATACCCGCCTTTCCCTTCACATCTGGACCTTATTCTACCAAACAGCTGGGGCAGCAACAAAACTATTCTCTCCTGCGGGTCCCAAGGGGTCCCCAAGTTTTTCAGTAGGGGGCCTAGCCAGAACCTGGTAGCTGGCTGGGGCAGAGCATTGACCTTGTGGGAACTGGATAGTCTTAGGAATGGGGAGGTCTGTGTGAATGCACAGAGATCACAAAAGGAGATGGAGCCATGGGCAAATACGCAAATATTTGGCCACCCACGGCAGGTAGTAGCCCTCTCCACACACGCCCGCCCGCTCTCCCCGAGACACCACTCACACACTGCCGCCTCTGCCTGGCTGCGTGAGCTAAAAATAGCCCAGGCCAGGAGGCTGGGCCAGGGCCCTGGACTCCCACCCTGGAGCCAAGGCCCGCACAGTGCCTCGCGAATGGCTCAGCTTGGACCCCCGTCCCTAGGCGGCACCACCTTTGGCCCACAGTGTCACTCCTTCTACACTGGCCCCGCTGCCAAGGGCAGGAGTTGGGAATCAGGACCCACGTGTCAAACCTCGCTGAATGGAGCCTCAAGTCTGCGGACCTCCTAGCCCTGTCCCCTAAGCCCCCGGCCCTCTGGGTGACCTCAGCCCCTTCCCGTTAGCACTCTCCGGAGCTCCAGTTAGGAGGAGGCAGGGAGAGCGGCTCCTCCTTCCCCAACTCCCACAGTACCAGGCTCTCTCCATTACCGACCCCCGCCCTGCCCTCCCTCCCGGCTGCTGTGGGCACCCTGGGCGCCGCCACCCAGCTCAGGAACTCCGGCGGGGGCTGCCTGGGTGGGGGACGCGAGCTTACAGAAGGGGGGAGGGGTCGCGTCCTCGGGCAGGCCCCCTCCCCCAGGGCTGGGGAGGAAGGGAGCCACACTCTGGGGGACAGACAGCGCCTGGACGCACTCGTCCTTCGCTCCAGCTCAGAGAAGCCCTGATGGGCGACGTGGCTCCGACGGTGGGGGAGGGGGCAGGAGACCCCCAAACTGAGCGCGTTCACCCTCCTAAGGGCGCACGGCCGCGAGGACGAGGCGGGGACCCCGGGTTCCCCACGGGGTCCCTGTCCTTGGCCGAGAGTCCCCTGCAGCCCCGCCCTGCTCCGCACCTGCTCCGCCGCCTCGGGGTCCAGGTGCGGCTCCAGCAGCGGGACCGTGAACTGGATCTTCCGGGGGCTGTGGTCCTGCTCCATGGCTGGGGCGGCGGCCGCTGGCCCGCGCCGCGGGAGGGGGGACGGCGGCGGGACTCGGGCTGGGGCGGGCAGCTCCCTCTCCGCTGCGCTCCGGCCCCGGCCCCAGCCCGGCGCGCTCGGCTCCGGCTCCCGGCTCAGCGCTCCCCGCTCGCCGCCCCGGGGACTCGGTGGCCGCCGATTGGCTCCGCACCCGCCCCTCCCGGCCCCCTCCCCTCCCCCAGCCTGGAGCCTTAACCCCGTCGTGGCTGCGCCAGCGGCTGCGGGGGTCACCGCCTCCGGGCGAGCGAGCCACTCCGTGGCCGGGTCACTGTCCCGGGCGACTGACAGCCGGGGCGGATACCCAGGTATCTTCGGAGTTCAGAGCAGGCAGTGGGTGTAGGGAGCCGTTACCAAGAACTTTTTCAAGCTGGGGCAGGTTTGAGGGGCTGGGAAAGTGGAGGGGCGCGGTGGGGAGGGGAGGAAGATTTCATTTCTAATCCAAAGGGAATGATCCCATGGAGAAAAGATGGAAAGGGAATTTAGGCTTGCAGCAGGAGGAATTAAGGTTAGACTTGGAGAGGAACTTTCCTCTGAGAGGAAAACCCTAGAGTGGAGGTGAACACTTGGAGGGGAAGTGGGGGCTCTAGACCCTTGTCCAGTGCTCACTCAGCAACTGAGAGAAGGAGCTGAAGGCCCCAGAAGGTCTTCAGAGGGAGCCTCCCTTCAAGTGCCAAAGGGAGTGGGTGGAGGGCTTGGGGAGAGAGGACCATCTGGGGCTCGGCAGAAGGAGTAATGGGGGTGGGGAGCCGCTAATGCTTGTGAAATAGATTTCACTTTCGACTTGCTGAATTATGGGGATCTCAAGTGGGTGAAAGGCTTGCAAAGGGAGAATGCTGAGGGATGGAAAGGAAGACTCCTTTGGTGGGGTGGCTTGTTTACAGACTGGGTTGGTTTCCAGTTTCATTATTATTGGCAGAATAATGAAAATGATCTGCTGTAACTGAAGGCATGGAAGTTAGACTATGTGAAGAACTTACTGGTTTGGTATAGGACCAAGATGCCAATCAATACTAGCCAGTGAGGGAGATAGTATATTCATAGGAGCTGATGTGCCCTGTGCTAGGGACTGGGGATCATTGGACAGCTGGAGGGGAGGTGCTGGGGTTTGGGGAGGGAGGGAGAATGAAGTGGGAGAATTGGGGGGAGGAGGAGGGAGAGGGAGTGCTTTCCAGGAGATCTGTTTCTTTTTAAACTTAAGCCAAGCAACTGGCAAGTTCCTTACGGATTTACAGCTGGTTCTCCAAGGGTCCTCCAAGGGGTCAGCTTCTGCTCTCAGTGGCCTCCTCTCCTGGTGGGGATTTCACATGGCCCCTTCCCCTCTTACCTCCCAAAATAACCTCTCCTGCCTCCTCCCCTGGCTGGATCTCTTTACACAGGCCGGCTCAGTTTTCTCACTGCCAGGCTGGGGGTGTGGGGACCCAGTGGGCCCTGAAGGCTGTGGCCAGCACTTGCATGTTAAGTGATCCCTTTCTGCTGTGGATAGGTAGAGAAGTGCCTCCCTCTACCTGGTGGCCACCTGCAGGGTCCCTTTGCTCTGTCAAGGTAGCCGGGTCTGCCCCCAAGCAGCTGGTTGGGCTTCCCAGTCCTCCAGGTCCCCTGTCTGTGCACCCGCCTCCAGGACATGGAGGAGGGCTTGGGAAGCAGAGGGTGGCGGTCTGCCACATACAGAGCAGGACCCGAAGCCAGGATCCCCACACACCTATCTTTGTGGACTCAGGCTCCTCTCACTGAGCCTGGATCTCTTTAGTAAAAAAAAAAAAAAAAAAAAAAAAATGGCAGAATGGTGTCTGCCTCATGGAGCAGGGACAGATCATGTGAGGTGGCTACCTGGCCCCTGGAAGGTCCACGCTCACTGATAGCTGCAGGTTCTGCCCTCTGGTTCTCTCCTGGCAGGATGTCACCGTCCCAGGCTTTCCAGAAGACACCCCCAGCCTACAGCACCAGGTCACCCAGTGTGCCCACTCTCTTCCATGATCCAGTGTTCCCAGATCTCTTCCTTCCCTCAAACTTTGGTCTGGTCATGGAGAGGCCCCCCAAAGTCTCACACTCACCTTTCCCTTGTCAAGCCCAGACCCTCAGAGCCCCTTGTCCTGAAAGCCACAGGTTGGGAGAGGGGCCCTGAGAGCTCAGGCCTTGGAGAGATGGCTGGCTAGGGGTTTCCTGGGAAGAGGGGCTTTGGGAGCAGCTGGTTGGGGGGTGGAGCAGAGGAGGAGAGGGTAGAGAGGGGGAGAGAGCTCCTGGGAGGGGGGGATGGGGCCGGGGGAGCAGCATCTGTGGGTGGCGTGGTGGCGGAGTGTGTCTGTCTGTGAAGGTGTGTGCGTCGCTTTGACCTTTACTCATGCCCAGAGCCGGGTGAGTAACTGAGCGTGCCTGCTGGGTGTGTGGGTGTCTGCAAGCGGGGGCTGCTCACACGGGCTGGGAGTGGCAGAGGGCCTGTCACTGCACTTGGAACCCATCTTAGCGTGAGTAAGAGTTCGAGGCCAGCCTTTGCGTGTCTGAGTGTGCAAGTCCCCGATGCAGCCACAGCCTGGTGGCCACAGAGCAGCAGCTGTTCTATGGCGCACTCTGGGGCCATGAATATTTAAGGTTACAGGGATGCGACTCGCTGATGCAGTCACTTAACGGCTCCCACTCTCCCTGCCCTCGTGCCTGGGCTCTGGGCTAATGGGGCCACTCTGGGTTGCTCTGGGTTTTTTGCTTCTGCTCATCTACCCCTCCTCACCCCGATAACCTCCCCACGCCTGAGTTCTCCAATTCTCACCACCAGCCGGGAGGGCGGGCAGGCGTTATTCGTATCTTTATTTTACTTTTTGAGGGCAGAGTGGGAGCGTGGGGCCTTGCTGAGATGGGCCACTTGGGCAGGGATTTGGGAGGCCGGGTTCAGCATCAGCCTCTGCTACCAGGTCCTTGGGTGCCTCTGGGATCCCCCAACACCTCCCTCCTCTCGCTGGGCTCGGTTTCCTCATCTACAAAAGGGGGGGGGGACCAGGTGTCCTGCAGATTTCTTTGTATTTTTATGTCTGCCCTGAGTTAGGGATGTAATGGTCCCTTAGCCAGGGAGCTTAGAAACCAGGGTTAGAACCCCGGAGGCCGGTGTGGCCAGGCCGACTCCTGTGTGCTGAACACAGGTGCGCAGGCCCGTGCTCACACACTGTTCTGCGGAGGAGGTGAGACTCCAGCCTGCTTTGAAACCCCCAAAGGAGCAATGACCCCATCCAAGTGGCCCCCCCCCCCCCCGGGGAAGCCATATGCTCGTACCAGGGTGCTGCTGTTTCTCCGACATTTCTGGAAACTCTTGGAATCATCTCAGAGCTTGTGGCATATGCTCTGAAAAGCCTCACTGGGGAGTGCATCTCTGTCCTTCAGGGTGGCTTTCCTCTTTTGAAAATGACCGAGGGTCTTTAAGGCCAAGTCTTGGGAAGAAGGAAGGAGGCCAGGTGGGGGGCAGGCCTGGCCTGGAAGAAGTGTGGATGCCCTGTACCCTACAGGGCCTCGCAGGAGAAGTTTCCAGAGCTTCTTGTGGGCTCCAGGTGCACCAGAGGTGGATGTGTGGCCTCTCCCAGGATGGGTTAGAAGGCCCGGTGCCCTCTGACTGTGGAAGGCCCCATTGGCCTGTGAAGAAGCCCACGGCTCCAGTTCTGCCCGGCGTGGGAGCTCACCACCCCTGCAGCTGGCGCTCTTGGGAACGGGGCCAGAGCTGCTGATTCAGGCGGGCTGCTCATTTCCACAGGGCTTTGTCTCTTCACCACCACAGATACCGCTGGTAGAGGTGGAAGAGACCTCAGCCTACGCCACCCGCTAGAGCTACAGACAAGCAGCAGCTCTCTCAAGGACCAGGGCGGGGCCAGCACTTTTCCCAGTGACACAGATTTGGTGGCTCTGGCGGGGCAATGGCTAGACCTGGAGCAGGGCATGGGCCAGGTGATCTCTTTTTTAAATTTTTATTTTTATTTTTTAGTGGTAGATGGACACAATATCTTTATCTTATTTATTTATTTTTATGTCGTGCTGAGGATGGAACCCAACGCCTCACATGTGTTAGGCAAGCGCTCCACCCCTGAGCCACAACCTCAGCCTCCAGAGGACCTCTTTTTAAAAAAATCTCTTTATTCTTTATTTTTATGTGGTGCTGAGGATCAAACTCAGGGCCTCACACCTGCCAGGCAAGCACTCTGCCACTGAGCCACAACCCCAGCCCCCCCAGAGGGCCTCTGGACATACATTTTAATCGTATGATCAAGACTCTGGAAGACCCAGTCCCTAGACCCAGTCCCTCTAGCTAGCCCCTTCCCTTCCCAACTCTGTAACAGGTTCAATTTTTTCCCCAACAAATACTGATCAGGTATTCATATATGCCAGTCATTATGCTAAGTGCTAGGGATACTGTGAATACAGTGGAACACAAAATAGATACTATTTCTATCCAGCGACAGTGTTCAGCCTACTCAGAGTCAGGGGGCTAGTGGGGTTGCCAAGTAATTTTCAGCCATGAATATTACAAAAGTGGAAGCACGAGTCATTATGGACTAAGGGGCAGCAGGAAGGAGGAAGGAGGTCAACATGACCTCTAGCTGCTTAGATCCACTGTTCCTCCTCCTCCACGCTCAGTTCCCTTCATTGTGGTGGTCTGCCTGGGTTCACATTCCAACTCTGCCATTTAGTAGCTCTGTGACCTTAGACAATTTGCTTATCCTCTCTGAGCCTCAATTTCCTCAGCCTTAGAACTGGCTTAAACAGCAGGCATCCCTATCATAAATGGTGAGAGATGGGATGAGGTCATGTCCTGAAGTGTCTGGCACCTATTAAGCATTTGCTGGTGCTTTCTCCTTTGGCTCCTGCAGAAACAGGAACGAAGGAGGGGGTTTCAATGTAGTCAGTACTCGGGAGGGAGGGGAGGGAGGTGTCTATAAGGAGAACACCTCTTCCACCTCTCAGCTGGGTCTTGTTCTTCCTCTCCTTTGTCGGATCAGCTGTTCTTGATGTCCAGCTGTGACCTTATCAGCATGGACGTGGACTGTGGACATCACCCAGTCCTGCTAATTAACACCCGCCCTGTTAATGATTAAATCTGATGACTTTGACTTGGGGGTGGGAGGATGGAAAATTCCCCTGCCACAGGACAGGACGCAGGGACGTGGTAGGTGGTAGGAATGAGGGGAGGGAAGGGCCCCCTGGGCTGGGCATGTTGTTGTAGGTGGCTGGGGAGCAGATGCCAGGTGTTCTGGGGCTGCTCAGCAGGGGAGTGTGGTGGGAGGGAGTCATTTGGAAGTTACAGCCCAGCACTCCTCCCAGGCTGCCTCCGGAGGGTGCTGGGCCTGGCCCCAGCCTTATGCTCCTCTTGCCAGGTGAGCCTTGGTGAGATGACTTCCTAGGACTATGACAAAGTGCCACAAAACTGGCTGGTTTAAAACAACAGGGGGTTATCCTCTCACAGTTCTGGGGTGGGAGGTCCAGAATCAAGGTGCCAGCAGCCATAGGCTCTGGGAGGGACCCTTCTTTGCCTCTTCAGCTCTAATAACCCCAGGCATTCCTTGACTCATCCCAGCAGGACTTCAGTTTTTACTTTTATCCTTTTTTTTTTTTTTTTTTTTTTTGGTACCAGGGATTGAACCCAAGGGTGCTTAACTACTGAGCCACATCCCCAGACCTTTTTTTTATATTTTATTTAGAGACAGGGTCTCGCTGAGTTGCTTAGGGCCTTGCTAAATTGAGGCTGGCCTGAACTCAGGATCATCCTGCCTCAGCCTCCCCAGCTGCTGGGATTACAGGTGCCACCACAGCGGGCTTCACATCTGTCTTCTCATGGTGTCTCTCCTCTGTCAGGCTCTGTGTCCTCTCCTCTTATAGGGACACATCATTAGATTTAGGGCCCACTCATAATTCAGGATAATTCTTCTTGAGATTCTTAACTAAATACATCAGCAAAGACCTCATTTTGTCTTCTGAAGTTCGGGGTGGACATGCATTTTCCTGAGACACTATTCACCCAGGATGGATGGTGCGAATACCCGACAGGGTAGGGAGAGGGAGGACCCTGGGATGCTCAGGGTCTGTGCTGGGATTGGCACAGGGGGTCAGTGGCACGGGAGCTCTCGCTTGTCCCTAAGAAGTGGAGGAAGAGCTGAGGGCCCTGGTTGGGGTTGGGCTGGGTCTCAGGAGATCTTGAAGGGGAGGCCACTAGGGGTGAAGAGGGGAGACATGAGACCAGGGAGTTCTAGATGGCAGAAAAGAAGGCTGAGGGGCTTGGAAGGGAAACTCTTGTGTCCTTGTGATGCACAATGAGAACTTGTCATAATTAAAAAGTCGCACTTGATCACAGGACTCGAGGCGCATTCTGTTTTCATGGTCTTGTTTCCCGCTATCCTTTGTACAGTTCTGGGTGGGGGGCAAGGGTAATTTTTTCCTTGCTCTTGGGTGAAAACCTAGGGAAGCCTCCTCCCTGAGCCTCAGGTAAGGCGTAGTCTCAGTTCTGACATTAGGACAACTGGGCTCAGGTACGATGCAAATCCTGGACCCACCCCACTCCCCTTCTCCAGCCTGCAGGGGCCCCTGCTTTGGTGGCAGCCTGCAGTGGGAAAAGGCTGAGGACTGGCTTCCCTTATCTGACTCATTCTCTCTGCCCTCGGCCCCACCCAGCCCTTCTCCTCCTCTCATAGGTGCTATACCAGAGTGTGCAGTAGTGCAAGGTGGTTGAGGTGGCCGAGGTGGCCGTGGTGATGGTGGTATGGGGGTGGGGGTGGGAGGGGTGTGGAGCAGACAGACAGCCGTGGATCAGGTGACTGTGGGTTTGCCAGTTGGTGCTCAACCTTCTTCTCCACCACCCGTCTGTCCTCAGAACTCTGTACTCTTTGGGGACCATTCTCTGGTGGGGGGATCTCTTGGCTCCTCAGAGCTCCCCTGCCGGCCCCTTCTTCACCTGCCATCTTTTGTTCTAGAAGCTTGAGATTCTTTCTTCAGCTACAAGGTCCTTTTGTCCCTTGAGGTGGCCCTATGGTCAGTCAGGTCCTGAGCTGGACCCATGACGGTGCACCTCCTCCCTCTCCAGGGCCATAGCTTGTTCTCCTCCTCCTGGGAGCCAGGGTGTCTCAGCAGCAATCCCTAGGTGCCCACAGGATTCCTCAATCCTCTCTCTCCTGAACTTCTGTTAGCACTCAGACTCCAGAACATTCTGCTGCCTACCCCAGGTGACACAATCACAGCTCTGGGGGTCGCCTCTGCCAGTGTCCCCACTAAGGCTCCTGTCAGGGTGGGTCATGAGGAGATGGAGGGAGGAGATGGGGATGACGGCACCATTTTTTTCCTCACAAAATCCCTCCTCCCCGCTCCCCCTTCATACCATAATTCCTTTTTCTGTCTTTAATCTGGCTGAAGGGGTTAGAAACTGGTTCTTAAAGATTTCCTTTGAAATTCTTTGTATGAGATATCTCACTTTGAAGTTTCACCTATTGTATTTTGGTGTCTAGTTGAAATTATAATTTTAATTTCTTTTTACAAAAATAACGGGGGGTAGTTACCATTGTGCCCAGGGAGAGGGAGGTCAGCCTCCAAGTCTGCACTAGCAACTTCTCTTTGACCAGAGGAGCTAAGCTCTTCAACAAACCGCGATGAGGTGAAATGGCCACCAGAGGGCAGCAGATCCTACTTCAAATCCTGTTTCCTTGGCTTCCTTGGAAAGAGATGGCTTTATCCAATAATCTCTTAAGGTTAGGTCCCCGCAGGTGCTTAGGTCTCAGCTCTCTTGGTATTGTTACCCCGGTTACCAGTGACAAGTTCTGCTTCCTCACCTGTTGAAGTTTGAAGATTAGAGAAGCATGACGATGCAAGCATATAAAGCAGGGTTTATTTAAAAAGAGGTAACAGACATCACCCGGGAGGGAGAAGGGGACCATAGCTGGTATCCTTCTATTCCAAGAATTGAGATTTTCATGTGTCCTAGGCTTCCTTTGTTCTACTGCCCTCTTCTCCTTATCTTTCTCTGTCCTGCATACTTGACTAGGCCCAGGAATGCTCCTGGAATGGCCCTAAGGTAGGAAACAGGTGGGCTGAAGGGGGAAAGGCAGGATGGAGCAGCCAAGGACACATTAACCACCTCACAGCTCCTTGTAGGGAGGGCAATTCCTGGGTTACCTTGGCAACAGGTTGGAGCAGGGGCAGGTTCTTTTTTTTTTTTTTTTTTTTCTTAAGGTAGAAATTTATTTCAATTTTACCAGTGAAGACACCAAGAAAATCTTTGGAACGCTTGTCCAAATGCAGTGTTGAAACATAGACCTATATCTTCTTTTTTTTTTTTCCTTTTTTTTTTTTATTGATTGTTCCAAACATTACAGAGCTCTTGATAAATCATCCTTCACACATTCGACTCTATTGGGTTTTGAACTCCCATTTCTACCCCAAACACAGATAGCAGAATCACATCTGTTACATACTCACATTTTTACATAATGGCATATTAGTGACTGTCTTAATCTGCTACCTTTCCTAACCCCTACTATCCCCCCTCCCCTCCCCTCCCACCTTCCCTCTCTGCCTCCTCTGCTGTTGTTCAACTCTCTCCCTTTTTCCCCCCCTCCCCCTTGCCCATCATAACCTCTTATACTTTTGTGTATCATTGAAGGTCTCCTACCATTTGCAAATCCTTTCAGTTCTCTCTCCCTTTCTCTCCCCCCATTCGTCTTTGTTTACAGTTAGTCTTTTCCTCATGCTCTTCCTTCCTGTTGTGTTCTTAGTTGCTCTCTTTATATCAAAGGAGACATTTGGCATTTGTTTTTTAGGGCTTGGCTAGCTTCACTTAGCATAATCTGCTCTAATGCCATCCATTTCCCTGCAAATTCTATGATTTTGTCTTTTCTTATTGCTGCATAATACTCCATTGTATATAGATGCCACATTTTTTTTATCCATTCATCTATTGAAGGGCATCTAGGTTGGTTCCACAGTCTAGCTATTGTGAATTGTGCCGCTATAATCATTGATGTGGCCGTATCCCTATAGTGCGCCCTTTTAAGGTCCTCAGGGAATAGTCCGAGAAGGGCTATAGCTGGGTCAAATGGTGGATCCATTCCCAGCTTTCCCAGGAATCTCCATACTGCTTTCCAAATTGGCCTCACCATTTTGCAGTCCCACCAGCAGTGTACAAGTGTACCCTTTTCCCCACATCCTCGCCAACACTTATTGTTGTTTGACTTCATAATGGCTGCCAATCTTACTGGAGTGAGATGGTATCTTAGGGTGGTTTTGATTTGCATTTCTCTGATTGCTAATGATGGTGAGCATTTTTTCATGTACTTGTTGATTGATTGTATGTCCTCCTCTGAGAAATGTCTGTTCAGGTCCTTGGCCCATTTGTTGATTGGATTATTTGTTATCTTATTATTTAATTTTTTTAGTTCTTTGTACATTCTGGAAATTAGGGCTCTATCTGATGTGTGGGGGGTAAAAATTTGTTCCCAGGATGTAGGCTCTCTATTTACCTCTTTTATTGTTTCTCTTGCTGAGAAAAACTTTTTAGTTTAAGTAAGTCCCATTTGTTGATTCTTGTTGTTAACTCTTGGGCTATGGGAGTCCTATTAAGGAATTTGGAGCCCGACCCCACAATATGTAGATCATAGCCAACTTTTTCTTCTATCAGACGCAGTGTCTCTGGTTTGATATCTAGCTCCTTGATCCATTTTGAGTTAACTTTTGTGGCTGGTGAGAGAAAGGGATTCAATTTCATTTTGTTGCATATGGATTTCCAATTTTCCCAGCACCATTTGTTGAAGATGCTATCCTTCCTCCATTGCATGATTTTAGCCCCTTTATCAAATATAAGATAGTTGTAACTTTGTGGATTAGTCTCTGTATCCTCTATTCTGTACCATTGGTCCACCCGCCTGTTTTGGTACCAGTATCATGCTGTTTTTGTTACTATTGCTTTGTAATACAGTTTGAACTCTGGTATCGCTATACCTCCAGATTCACACTTCCTGCTTAGAATTGCTTTTGCTATTCTGGGTCTTTTGTTTTTCCATATGAATTTCATGATTGCTTTATCTATTTCTTCAAGAAATGCCGTTGGGATTTTGATTGGCATTGCATTAAACCTGTAGAGAACTTTGGGTAATATCGCCATTTTGATGATGTTAGTTCTGCCTATCCATGAACAGGGTACATTTTTCCATCTTCTGAGATCTTCTTCTATTTCTCTCTTTAGGGTTCTGTAGTTTTCATTGTATAAATCTTTCACCTCTTTTGTTAGGTTGATTCCCAAGTATCTTATTTTCTTTGGGGATATTGTGAATGGAGTGGTTTTCCTTATTTCCATTTCAGAGGTTTTGTTGCTGACATACAGGAATGCCTTTGATTTATGCATGTTGATTTTATAACCTGCCACTTTGCTGAATTCATTTATTAACTCTAGCAGCTTCTTTGTAGACCCTTTTGGGTCTGTTAAGTATATTATCATGTCATCCGCAAATAGCGATAATTTAACTTCTTCTTTTCCTATTTTTATGCCTTTAATTTCTTTTGTCTGTCTAATTGCTCTGGCTAGAACTTCGAGAACTAAATTGAATAGAAGTGGTGATAGAGGGCACCCCTGTCTTGTTCCAGATTTTAGGGGGAATGCCTTCAATTTTTCTCCATTTAGGATGATGCTAGCCTGAGGTTTATCATATATAGCTTTTACAATGTTGAGGTAAGTTCCCGTTATCCCTAGTTTTTCTAGTGTTTTGAACATAAAGGGATGCTGTACTTTGTCAAATGCTTTTTCTGCATCTATCGAGATGATCATATGGTTCTTGTCTTTAAGTCTATTGATGTGGTGAATAGCATTTATTGATTTCCGTATATTGAACCATCCTTGCATCCCTGGGATGAATCCTACTTGGTCATGGTGCACAAGTTTTCTGATATGTTTTTGTATTCGATTCGCCAGAATTTTATTGAGAATTTTTGCATCCAAGTTCATTAGAGATATTGGTCTGTAGTTTTCTTTCCTTGAAGTATCTTTCTCTGGTTTTGGGATCAGGGTGATGTTAGCCTCATAGAATGAATTTGGAAGAGCTCCTTCTTTTTCTATTTCTTGAAATAGCTTGAAAAGTATTAGTATTAATTCTTCTTTGAAGGTTTTGTAGAACTCCGCTGTATACCCATCCGGTCCAGGGCTTTTCTTGGTTGGTAGTCTTTTGATGGCTTCTTCAATTTCTTCCTTTGTTATTGGTCTGTTTAAATTTTGTGTGTCTTCCTGTCTCAATCTGGGCAAATCATATGCCTTAAGAAATTTATCAATATCTTCACTATCTTCTATTTTATTGGAATATAGGGTTTCAAAATACTTTCTAATTATCTTCTGTATTTCTGTAGTGTCTGTTGTGATATTGCCTTTTTCATCCCGTATGTTAGTAATTTGAGTTCTCTCTCTTCTTCTTTTCGTTAGTATGGCTAAGGGCTTGTCTATCTTATTTATTTTTTCAAAGAACCAACTTTTAGTTTTATCTATTTTTTCAATGGTTGTTTTTGTTTCAATTTCGTTGATTTCTGCTCTAATTTTAATTATTTCTTGTCTTCTACTACATTTGCTGTTGTTTTGCTCTTCCTTTTCTAGGTTTTTGAGGCATAGTGTGAGTTCATTTATTTGTTGGTTTTTTCTTTTTTTGAGAAAAGAACTCCAAGAAATGAATTTCCCTCTTAAAACTGCTTTCATTGTGTCCCATAGATTCCGGTATGTTGTGTCTGTATTATCATTTGACTCTAAGAATTTTTTCATCTCCTCCTTTATGTCTTCTGTAACCCATTGATCATTCAATAACATATTGTTCATTTTCCATGTGGTGTAGGGTTTTTCCTTCCTTCTTTTATCATTGATTTCCAATTTCATTCCATTATGGTCAGATATGGTGCATGGTATAATCTCCACACCTTTATATTTACTGAGAGTTGTCTTATGGCATAATATATGGTCTATCTTTGAGTACGATCCATGTGCTGCTGAGAAGAACGTGTATCCACTTGATGATGGTTGATATATTCTATATATGTCGGTTAAGTCTAGGTTGTTGATTGTGCTGTTGAGTTCTATAGTTTCTTTATTCAATTTTTGTCTAGAGGATCTGTCTAATGGCGAGAGCGGTGTATTGAAATCACCCATAATTATTGTGTTGTGGTCTATTTGACTCTTGAACTTGAGGAGGGTTTGTTTTATGAACGTTGCAGCTCCATTGTTTGGTGCATACACATTGATAATTGTTATGTCTTGTTGGTGGATGGTTCCTTTTAACAGTATATAGTGCCCTTCTTTATCTTTCTTGATTAACTTAGGTTTGAAGTTGATTTTATTCGATATGAGTATGGCCACTCCTGCTTGTTTCCGAGGGCCATGTGAGTGGTATGATTTATCCCAACCTTTTACCTTCAGCCTGTGTATGTCTTTTCCTATCATATGAGTCTCCTGAAGGCAGCATATTGTTGGATTTATTTTTTTGATCCAGGTTACTAGCCTATGTCTCTTGATTGGTGAGTTTAGGCCATTAACATTTAAGGTTACAATTGAGATATGATTTGTACTTCCAGTCATGCTTCTTTATTTATTTATTTTAGTTTGGCTAATTTTACTTTTTGGTTATTTTCCTCCCCCTTTACTGAGCTACTTCCTGCTATTGGTTTTGTGCACTATTTTTCAACTCCTCTTCTTGTAGTATTTTGCTCAAAATACTTTGCAGTGCTGGTTTTCTTGCTGCGAATTCTTTTAGCTTTTGTTTATCATGAAAGATTTTAATTTCGTTGTCAAATCTGAAGCTCAGTTTTGCTGGATACAGTATTCTTGGTTGGAATCCATTATTTTTCAGTGTTTGAAATACATTGTTCCAGGATCTTCTCGCTTTCAAAGTCTGTGATGAGAAATCCGTCGTTAACCTAATTGGTTTACCCCTGAATGTGATCTGCCTCTTTTCTCTCGTAGCTTTTAATATTCTCTCCTTGCTCTGTATGTTGGCTATCTTCATTATTATGTGTCTTGGAGTTGGTCTATTATGGTTTTGAATGCTTGGGGTCCTGTAGGCTTCCAGGATTTGGCAATCCATTCTATCTTTCATCTCTGGGAAGTTTTCTACAATTATTTCATTTAATATGCTGTCCATTCCTTTGGTTTGAATCTCTGTTCCTTCTTCTATCCCAATGACTCTCAAATTTGTTTTTTTTATGACGTCCCATATCTGTTGAATAGATTGCTCGTGGGTTTTAAGCATCTTTTCTGTGTTGACTATACTCTTTTCAAGTTGATAAACCTTGTCTTCATTATCTGATGTTCTGATTTCTACTTGATCAAGTCTATTTGTAATATTCTCATTTGAATTTTTAATTTGGTTTATAGTTTCCTGCAATTCTGGGATTATCGTTTGATTTTTTTTTTAAGATCTCTATCTCCTGGTAGAGCTCGTTCTTTGCCATTTGAATTTGTTTGTTTAATTCATTTTCAAAATATACTTTTATTTCTTGGACTTGCTGTCTCACGTCTTCTCTAATATTCCTTTCCATTTGAGTTAGGTATGCCTTGAGTTCTTTCCCTATCCCTGCTTCTGATGTTTCTATGTCCTCCTGTAGCATTAAGTTGTCTTGCATTGTTTGTACTCCTTTTTTCCCTTGTTTTCTCATGTTGTCCACGTTGCTTCCCAGCTCTTTTTGATTGTCGTGTTTCTGCTCTCTTCTATAGCTTTGTTTTGGTTCTGTATTACTCTGATGTCTCTCCTTTGTGTTGTTAAACTATGCCTGCTAACTTGGATTCCGCTGGGAAGGGTATTCTGACGTCCGAGTTCCAGTGACAACACTGCTCTGCTATGGCGGGCCCCAGGCTCCTTGCTGGGGTGTCCTAAAGGGGGGTGTGACTGGACTGCCTCTGTTTGATTTCGGTTCCCAGTCATGGCCGGCAGGCAGTCTTCAGCCGCCCAGTATCACAGGCCGCTGGCAGGTGATCGGTCGTCTGCAGGCGGCGTTCTCCTACTGCCCAGTTACGCAGGCAGTGGGTGAACTGTCGCCGGCGGGCCTGCGGTTTCCAGCCGCTCACTGGCCAGGGTCTTGCCTCTAGTCTCCTGGTTTCTCCTGTTAGTCTTGATTTCTCCTGTTTTGTCGTTGCAATCTGTCGGAGAGTGGTGGTGGATACTTCAGCTTTCCCAGATGGTGGCCGCTGACTGCCTCAGTGGAGTGTCCGCTGTTTTGATGTTGCACTCTGTGGGAGAGTGGCGGTGTATCCTTCAGCTTTACCGGATGGTGGCCGCTGACTGCCTCGGTGGAGTGTCCGCTGTGGGGGATGGGACTGTACCGCTTCCTTCCCCTTCTGAGATCCCTGACTCGGCCCAAGGATCAGTGTGGGCTTGGCTGGCGGGATTCCACCTAATGGCGGTCCCTAATCTCCCTGCTTGCTAATTAATCACTTCTCTGCGGCACCACGCCTTCTGTAGCCGCGGGGCAGGCCGCACGAGTCAGTCGGCCTGGATCTCCAGGGTCCTGCTGCTGGCTGTTGGGATCCCCGGCACTCTATCACTTTGATTTTTTCTGCTTGCCCCTCCCCCAGAGCTGGCTAGCCAGGTTTCGTTTTGGCTGCTACTGGGAGGAGGGGTTGGAGGTCAGGTGTCTCTAGTTTCCCCCTAGTCTTTATGGAGGCTCAGCTTGATACTCCCTCTCCCGGCAAGCCTAGGAGAGATTTTATGCGAATTCCCGATGTCTGGGGGGTGAGCTGATTGACACAAACCTGTTTTGATGTTGCACTCTGTGGGAGAGTGGCTGTGTATCCCTCAGCTTTACCGGATGGTGGCCGCTGACTGCCTCGGTGGAGTGTCCGCTGTGGGGGATGGGACTGTACCGCTTCCTTCCCCTTCTGAGATCCCGGACTAGGCCCAAGGATCAGTGTGGGCTTGGCTGGCGGGATTCCACCTAATGGCCAGGGGCAGGTTCTTGATAAGGGTGGAGGAAGTGCTCTGAAGGAATTAACATTTCAATCCCTCAGGGGACAGTCTCCAACTTCCCGGACTCACTCAGAATTGGCCTCCTTGACCTGATCTGACTCGATTTACCTATCTAGACTGACTGCCTGTCTCATTTTGGCTTCAGTATCACATCTGGATTCCTGACATTGGCCTGCTTCCTGGATTTCTGCAGTCTAACCATTGTTCTTCCAGGTGAATATCAAAAAGAAATCCGTTTGCATTTGAAACTGATGGTCATTTATGGAGTACCTATGTTGTCATGGGTGAAGAGATTAAAGCCATTGTCTCTGCCCTGGAGAAGCCCAACTGGGAGGGAGACCTGAGAGCAGACACCCAGAACTGCAAAACAAGAAATAGGAAATAAGGGCTTTGTAAGCATTCAGGAAAGAGCAATGGAAAGAAATTGGAGAAGAATTTTTAGAGGAGGGCACATTGGAGTTAGCCTTCCGGTCTTTCTTCCCATCCTTCCCGGCTCCCTTCCCTTCCCTTCCCCTCCCCTCCCCCTCCCTACCTTCCTCTCTTCCTTCCCCCTCCCTTCCCTTTCCCTCCCTCCCTCCTACCCTCCCTCCCTCCCTTCCTTCCTTCCTTCCTTCCTTCCTTCTTTCCTTCCCCCCTCTTCCTCTTCCTTCTCTCCTTCTTCTGGATGAGTGGAACTTTGAGGAAGAAGAATGTGAGAATAAGGGGAAGGCAGATTGACAAGTTCCTGGGGACAAGGGAGGTGAAATGTTCAAGGGGGGACTGAGGGGACAGCAGAAAGTGTCAGTTTGCTGGAGCTGTGTTTGAGGACTGAGAGGAGATTGGGCCCTCCCTGTAGCAATAGAATTTTCCCTCCCGCTCCCCGTTTCATGGAGGAGGGTATGAGGCTCTGGCTGCAAAGATTTCGTTGAACTTGAAGCTTATGGGGGAAAATGGGAGAGGATGGGAGCTTTAGCTTTTCAGAGAAGAAACTCTTGAAGGACTTGATGCTGTTCAGTAGGCAGAGAAGGAGACTCAGTTTGCTGGGGTGCAGGGGGTGAGTGCAGCTTAACCGAGGGGTGAGGGTGTGAGCTTCAGACTGGCCCTGGAACAATCCTGCTTCTTCCAGTATCCAGGTGACCTGGGGCGGGCTGGCCGCTTTGCTTCTCTGAGCTTACTGCTTTATCTATGGAATGGGAAGAACGATCTCTACATTCTAGGGATGTTGCAGATATTGAATAAGGTGATGTACATAAAATTTTCCACACGGTACCTAGTAACAGTTTGTTAAATGGTAGTGTTTATTAATGAAATGATAATTGTTTTCAGATATTTTTAAAGTTGTCACATGGACGGCACTTAACTGTGCCACTCAGCAGGCTGAACCATGGATATGTGATGGAGAGAGTCTGGGGTTGGCTGGGAGGGAGAGTGCTCCATCCAAGGCCCAGAACCTGGAGGAGATCTCTGTTGCCGGAAGTGCCCAAGTGGAGTCTGTCCAGGGGCTTTTCCCAACAAGATGCTTTGGAATCCTGGGTCTTTCTGAAACTATCTATCGGAGTACATGGATGAAAGACTCTGAAGAAGGGCCCTGGGATCCAGAAAAAAGAGCCAGCAGAGGAATGAATCAGTGCTCTGCTAGTCTAGGGCCAGATCATCTGAGGCCTCAGCTGTCCTGTCTCCTCGGGTCCGGGAAAGGCCTGCAGGAGGCTCAGTAGAGGTTGTCCTGTCCCTTCTGCAGGTTCTGTGAAGGGAATCTGGGTGTGGTGAGGGATGTTCTGTTTTCATAGAGACTCCACCTTCAATAAGAGAAAGTAATCGAGGTTCCCCTGGCCCTGTGTGTGTCGAGAAGCCTTCCTGAAGGGCGACCTTGGCCTCCTCACTCTGGTGTCTGGATTTCTGATTCTGTGTCAAATTCCCGGGGCAGCCAGCCTCTCATCTCTCCAGGAATGCAGAGGCTGGGACGGGAGAGCTGAGCAGGACGCCTTCTCAGCCTTTCCCAGGGGTCTTCTCTTCCCAGACACTCTGAGAGGAAGGCCCTTATCTGCTCCCAGTCCCTGTGCCCACTTCCATCAGAAGAGAGGAACTGGCGAGTGCTGGACAGAACCCTCTCTTCCTTACTTACCTCTTTCTAACAAGGAAGCAGCTGATTTCACCATTCATTCCTTGAACTCACTCATGAGTTCAATTCAGATTCATTCACTGAACTCTAACTCTTTTAGAGTTAGGTATTATGGTTCAAGGTCTAGGAGAAAAAAGAGTGAATCATAGCAACTGGTAAGTTCCCAGGTTTCATGGAGCATACATTTTGTGAGGCGAAAAGCCTAAGAACAAGTTAACAAATATATACATGAGATCATTTCAGAGCATAGGAAATGCAAAGAGGGGATATCAAGGGGAGGTGACAGAAGGAACCGGGGAGAAGGTGTTAAACGGTGTGGCCGGGGCAGCTCTCTATGAAGGCAGTGTGTGAGCCAAGGAGAGGGGGCACCTATGCAAACAGCAAGGGGAACCCAGGATAAGAGCCTCGAGCTGGAGAAGGATGCCCATGTGTCCAGGACCAGGGAGGATGGCAGCGTGGCCATGATGCATCCATCAGGAGAGCCTGATGGTGTGAGCTGGGGGGTATTTGGGAACCAGATTATGCAGGGCTTTGGAGGGCCAGGTGGAGTTGGATTTTATTCAAAGCGAAATTGGACACCTTCTAAGGGTTTTTGAGTAGACTGCCAATTGACATGATCTGATACATTTTTTAAAATTTCACTTGTCTGAAACAAACAAACAAAAGGTCACTTGTCTAAATGCTGAATGGAGGATGGATCAGAAGAGGAAGAGTGGAAGAAATCAGTCAGGAAGTAACTGCAAAAGTCCAGGTGGTAAATAATGGTGGTGGAACTAGGAAATGGGGAGACAGGGAGGTTGTCTAGATATATTTTGGAGATGGAGTCTGCAGACTTGTTCATGTATTGATTGGGGGCACTGAGGGAAAGACGGGGATCAAGATCGACTCCTAGGCTGGGTGCCGTGGTACACGCTTGTAATCTCAGTGGCTCTGGAGGCTGAGGCAGGAACACTCAGGGTTGAGTGTTCAAAACCAGCCTCAGCAAAAGTGAGGCACTAAGCAACTCAGTGAGACCCTGTCTCTAAATAAAATAGAAAATAGGGCTGGGAATGTGGCTTAGTGGTTGGGTGCCCCTGAGTTCAATCCCTGTGCTGCCCGCCCCGGCAAAAAAATTGACTTCTAAATTTTGGCTTGGGAAATGGAACATAGGTGGTGATATTTAATCAGTTAGGAAGACGGGGTGGGCAAAGGTATTCAAGCATTTGTTTAGGTGCAGTACTTAGGTCATAATGCCATGGTATAAAAAGAATGGAAGTTAAACTGGGTGACGTGGTGGCTGCACAACACCTGGGACTTCCTATCCTGATGCTTTTTTTTTTCACTATGTGGCTTCTCGTGGCTGCCCCAGCTTGCACCTTGGCATCTCATTCCAATCAGTGAGCAGGGTTTAGAAAGGAGACAGGGAGGACAGACTCCTCTTATGTCATAATTTGCCCTAATATTCGCTCACATCCTACTGACCAATATCTGGTCAGGTGGTGGCATCCAGCTGTAGGGAAGCTGGGGGTAGTCATCAGGTACACGGAAAAAATGGCGGGGTCACTGAACTGGAGGTCAGGAACAGGTCAAGGAATCGTAACAAGGGGACTCTTGGGGTAATGGAGGTGGAAGGACAGGAGGTTGTGGCGAGAGGGTGGGTCCTTGAAATCAGGATTTTGGAGGTTCCTGTAGCACTGTGTGGGCTGAGGTGCAAAGGTCAAGGATGGAGAAGCCAGAGTGTTGGTGAAGTGTTTTTCATGAATGCTGAATGTCCTCAAGAATGAGGTCAAGAGCAAGTGAGAGGGAAGAACAGGTGCTAAGGTCATTAGTGAAGAGTGAGAGGGGCTGAGGGGCAGGGCAGCCTGGTCCTGAGCGTCCAAAGAGGGAGCTTTTTCAGGAAGGAAAGGAGATATGATATGGTTCAGAAGCAGTGATACAATATAAGGAGGACACCCCTTTGCACCTTCTGGTTCTGAAGTGATTAGCAGCTAAGGGAGTAGGCAGTTTCCACTTCAGAGGGCTGTAGAGGCTGTGGGATTCTCAGGAAGTCTTAAAATGTTATCAAGTTTAGTTGACAGAAGTCAGGAGCAATGGCACACAAATGTAATTCCAGCAATTTAGGAGGCTGAGGAAGAAGGATTGCAACTTTGAGGCCAGCTTTGGCAACTTAGAGAGACCCTGTCTTAAAATAAAAAATAAAAAGTGCTGAGGTTATAGTTCAGTGGCAGAGTACCCCTGGGTTCAATCCCCAATACTGGGAAGAAAAAAAAAAAGATTAGGTGGTAAAATATACAAAATAAGATATTGGGAATATCAAAGAATTGCTGATTACAGGTCAGGAATTCTATAAGCCACAATGAAAAAGTTTGGGAGGGAGAGACTGAGCAGAGATTGGGTTGGATCAGGGGCTGGCAGAGCCAAGTGGAATTGGGGGTCTGGATAACAAGATCCCTAGAGGCTTTGACTTGGGTCCTTGAGGTCAACATTAACAGGTGTGACATTAGGAACGTGGTAACTAGCCCTCTTTCCTCTAAGAGCAACTGGGTTAAAGGGTAGGTCTCAATATCTGCCTAGATGATTTAGGGTATCTTCAGAGACTGATTCCTGTGACCTAAGGTGATGGCCAATCCCATAGGAACAGGAGATATGTGCAAACATAATAAATTTCCCAAATGATGTCTACATCCTAATCCCCAGAACCTGTGAATAAGTCCAGTTCTGTCATGAGCGGGGAAGTTTGCAGATAGAATCGAGGTGGCTAATCCACTGGCCTTAAAATAGGGAGATTATCTAGATTATCTAGATGGACCCAAGGTAATAGGAAGGATCCTTAAATATGGACAAGGGAGGCAGAAGAGAGAACCTGATTGATGGCAGGTGAGAAGCCTTGACCAGATGTTGCTGGAACAGAGGGAAGGGGCCATGGGCCAAAGAATGTTGGAAAGAGCGAGGAAGCAGATTCTCCCCGACAGCCTCCAGGGAAGGAATGTGGCTCTGTTGACACTCCTTGATTTTAGCCTAGTGAGACCCATGGGGACTTCTGAACTACACAACTGCAAGATAATAAACCTGTGTTGTTTTAAACCAGCAAGATGGATCATGGTAATTTGTAATTAGAAAACCGATACCAGATGAAAGGTTCTCCTCTCCTGGTGACCGCTCCCTCCTGTAGGGTTGGATGCTATGACAGCTGGTGAGACAGAACTTTAGACCACGTTTCACAGAAGGGTGGAGCTAATGCATTAACAGGAATGTTCCTGAACAACTTGCCTTTCTCTCCTGCCCTCTCTCACAAGGGCACAGGCTTGGACACAGCTTCCCTTCCCCCCTCTTTCTCCTCTGCTAATTCCTTCTCTGTTTGGTGGCTCAGGCAGAAGGAAGGCAAAGTGGTCCCTTTTGGGCTTGTGTCTCCATGACAGTCTCCAGTCCAGCTTTGCCAGCGAGGTCAGAGTGCTCTGGGTGGTGTGGCACTTGTCTGGCCATTAATAAAATAGACACTTTGGTCTCCTTTTCTGTTCCTGTTCTCGTCCCTTTCGCCATCGACTGGGCTCAGAGGGATGACATGCAGGTGGAGCTCCCTGGGGCCTGGAGGGTAAGCTTAAAGGGGACTCTGTAGAGTGGATTTTAATAGGGCAAAAGCTCTGAAAGTAACTCTGACCAGCTGGTGTGTAAATGCAGCTGAGGCTGGAATGAAATTTCCCCAATTCCATGGGAGTATAGACAACCAGACTGTGAAATTTTGGCTTCAGATTATGTGTGGCAGTCTTCAGTAGGTGAGGCTAGGTTGACTGTCCCAGTTTCCTGTCACCTTGGGATTGCACTCAGGGCTGCAGCAGGAATCATGGAGGGATTTAATTTATGATCTGATCACAGGCTTCTGGAATTATTTCCTGCCACATAATCTCCAGTTGGCTTGGAGTTGGACATTTTTTAAGCTCTGACTGGGGCTGGGGATTTCAGAGGCCCGCTGTGGGACTAACCACAGTTATAAAGGAATAGGACCCCTGTAGAGAGGAAATGTCATTGGAGGAGGAAGTGGAAAAAACCTCATGGAATGATTAGCAACCTGAAAGAACAATGAATAATTCCTGTACCTGGAACGCTCTGTCCTTACAGAACAGACTTATTCAGGGAGCCTGGGGTTCATGTCAGAAACAAGTCTTGGTCTTTTTCCTTTTTTCTTTTGATGCCAGGGAGCAAACTCAGGGGGGGGGGGTTAACCACTGAACCACATCCACAGCCCTATTTTGTATTTTATTTAGAGACAGGGTCTGAGTTGCTAAGCACCTCACTGTTGCTGAAGCTGGCTTTGACCTTCCAATTTTCTGGCTTCAGCCTCCCAGGCCGCTGGGATTACAAGCCTGCACCACAGTGCCTGGCTCAAGTCTTGTTCCTATAGTGAGAAAAGTCGGAGAGAAAGGAAAAGAGAGAAGGTGTTTCTGTTGATTGAGCTGGGAGAAAGGATGAGATTTTTCTGGGAGAAACGTTGAGCTCTTAGCGCCCATACTGAAGATAGATTAAAAGGCAAAAGGAAGTGTTTACATGCTTAAGTACTTTTAAGGATAAAACTAGAGAAGAGTAGAAGATTCATTCCTTACTAGACCAGGAGGGTGAAGGAGGCCATGAGAAATTTAACAAGGATGCAAAAGAGAAGGAGGCCACTAGAGGGAGCAGGGACCCAGGAAATATTGTGGACAGTGGCTCAGACCTAGAGGTTTAGTGTAGAGATTGCAAACGCTACTAGGTAAGTTTCAGAGGGGCACAGTTGTTCATTTCTTTCTTTCTTTTTCTTTTTTATTTATTTCTTTTTTTGTAGAGATATTGCCCAGGCCTTGAAGAAACATGCCCAGGAGCCATGCCTCACAGTTACTGAGAGGATGAAACTCATGCACAAGAGAAATAGGTCTAGTTGAGTTAAATTGGGACTTCTGGGAACAATACTTTAAATCCCTAACTATAACACGATAACCCAATAGACAGTGTGCACGTACCACCCTCTAGTGGTAAACTTCATGCTAAAATTAACCCTCCTTAGGAGAGTTCTCTGTTTGAGGTTCAAGTTTAAGTGGTGCAGACTGAGAGCATCCTCGCTGGTCTTTCTCCGAAGTCTCCAGGTTTCTGCCACGTGTGTTGCTGGCATTACAAGGCAATTCCTGCTGAGATCAAAGCTTCTGCCTGCCTTTTGGAATTTGAGGAGGAGGGAGAGACTGTCATTGAGATGCCTTGGCGTCACCGCTTCCCTTCCAGCTGCATCTGTCCCCTGTGCCACCATAAGCTGCCTGCTGATGACCCTTAGGAAGAACCCAGTGAGATATACATGGCTGGAGACCTTACAGCCACACACACAGGAAGTGCTGTGGCTGACTCTGGCCTTCTATCTCTTCCTCATGCCCCTTGAACCTGTGTTAAAGGCTTCTCCCCCGGCACCTCAGCACCACTCAAAACCATGCACTAGGTAATGGAAACCTAATTTCCCTGGGACCTGAGAATATGCCTGAGTTCCTAAATTTTGTAGGTGTGGAGCTGGTGCCATGGACTCCCATGTGTCCTAGTTACACTGATTTTGAAAAAGATGGATCCCTGAGCTGCTTGGGGATGGAGTAAGTGAACTTTGAAGAAGCTAGAGGAAGTACTACCACTTCAGGGGGAAAAAGACCAGGATGCAGCCTATGGCCAGATGTAGCTTCCTTTGCAGTGAGTCCCCCTGGTTAATAAGGAGCAAAATAAGTAATGGGTACCCGGGGAGGGTGTGCGTCAGACTTTTATTTCCTTTCATTTTAGTTTAAAAGAGAGTTTAATTTCAGTTTTATTATTTGCTCCTCTTGAAATTAGGGCATTAATTAAGGGCATTTTATTGGTTGGTGGTGTTGAATTGTTTGGTATTTGACGCTGCTGTGCAGTGCTCATTTGGTAAGCCTCAAGGGAGCTGTATTGAGCCATGGGACTGAGCAGACTGCAGAGAGGAAGTAGAGTCTGGGGCACGGTACAGTTTTGGAGTTAATTCCTGTCCTACTAGGACCCAATCCAGTGGTCTCTGGGGCCAACAGCAGCTTGTTGGCCACCTCACTGATTCCAGGAGGATACAAAGAAGAGTGGTGAGAACCTGTACCTCACTTTTTTCCCCCCGGAAGTGTGATTAACAAATATTAAAGTCTTTTGCAAGGGTTGGGTGAGAAAATATGTGTAAAGCACTTGGAAATAGGGCCTGCCACATAGTGAGAGCTTTATAAATCTGTGGGCCACATGGTCACGTGTTTGGTCACAAATGGCCAAATGTCTGCAAAACGGGTGGTCATCCTGGTGCACTGTTGGTCTTCTCTGTCCCACTCCCATTCCTGCCTGTGATTGATCACAGGCCCATCAGTTAAGCCTTCTGCATTGAGAAAAGAGCAGGTGCTCATGTTGGGGGCTTTCTCCTTTATATGTTCCCTTCAGACAGAGGAGCAGGTTGGAGGGAGCCCACCTTTCCATTCCTCCCTCATTCCCAAGGGGATGGCCTTGGGAGTGAAAGCCTGGCAGTGGCTCCTCCCACTCTGTCTCTGCTCACTTAGAGTGGGCTGGGGTGGGGGAGAGTACGGGAGAGAGGAGAAGGCCCCTTTGCTCTTTGGCCTCTTATCTAGTTTTAATAGGAAGCCCTGCATTGGAGCCTTATTGGCACAGCTGTCCAGTCCTTAGTTAGGTGGACACTTTGATTGCCACTGGGCATTGGGCCTCATGTCATTTTCTGTAGTGGTCTGAACTGGAGAGTGTCTTATCCTCCAAGACACTTCAATTTTTCTAATTTAATCTTAGGAAACCTTCCTTCCAATTTCTTCCTGAACTCCATAATCTTTGATATTTTGGCAAGAATTTTTTGCAGTGTCTCAAGCAACGGCTTGAGAAAGATTCTTAGTAGAAATTTTCGTCTAGTTTGGTGGCGTTGTGGGAGTGGGTACTAAGCAAGGGAAAGTGGACAGGTGGCTACTTTCTACACCAGGAGAAAGCAAAGGAAGGAAGGAGATTTTTGTATCTTTCTTCTTCCAGATATTCCTGGGCCAGGATACTGCCAGTCCTGCACTGTGGTAGGTCAGCTGCTCTATTGGTATCCTGAGTGCCTTTCCTGTGTCCTTGGAATAGGGTGCCAGAGACCAGAGGTGTCTTCCTTCCTGCCATCCTACCTGCCCTTGAGCGGACACAAAGAGACTTTCATTCTCTCATGTTCTTTTTTACCCAATGAATCCCGCATGCCCAGGGCCACAGGGAGATGGGCACATTCTAGATAGATGGGTCTGGCACATGGTGGACACTGGTGGATGTTAGCGGAGTGAGTAAATCAGAGTGATCTACCTTGAGAAGTTCTGGGAAATGAGGGTGGAGAGGAGGGAGGGTGGAGAGAAGGCAAGAAGGTATGACATTGGACTCTGGAGTCCACTAGGAAATGTACTAGAAAATAAACAGGGAGTTTGGAGAGTGCAGTGTCCTGGAAACTTCCGAGGGGAATTTTCTAGAAGGGATCCAGTCTTCCATTGACAGACAATGTAGAGTCAGGACTGAGAGGGAGCTGTGAGACTTGTTGTTGTCAGTGATTTGGGGGGGAATAGTGGTGGGCTATGGGTGGGAAAGGGCAGACTGCAGGGAGGTGCCACTCTGGTGACGTGGAGGGGCAGGGCGAGCAGTGTCAAGGCTTCGCCAAGGATGTTGTGGGATGCAGAGACTTGAACAGGTCTGTGGGGATTGGGGAGTTGAGGAAGAATAGTGGGGGCCTCCTGCCTCCTTTCCCACAAAGTCACCACAGAGCTGTGTTTGGGTTGAATGCTTTAATGCCTGGATTTGAGGGGTTGATGGTGGTTGGGAAGAGTGCAGTGTGGGTGATGTAGGCACCTCTCATGGCCCAGCCTGGGATGTCGAGTCCTTGTCCTCAGGGCCTCATGACATCATTGGCATCAGGTATCAGGCTTTTCAGATAGTCCAAGATTCCTTTGATGGCTTTCTTCAGATCCTTCCCCATTTTATTGCCAAACTTGGTCAGTTTTCCCTCCGAGGTGGTTGCTGGGAAATATGGGGAGAAAAATGTCAAGTTCAGGCTGGTTCTCTCCCAACCCTTCCCAGCATTCTGGCAACAACCTTCCACAGAACTAGGAATCAGTGGGGTCTTTTGATCTCACTTATATTTCATTCTCGATCCCCCTCTTTCTAACCCCACCTTATTCCCATCCAAGTCGCTCCCCGACCCCTGCCCTTTTCTTCTCAACACCTCCCCGGTCATTTCCTCTCTTCCCTGGCTCATACCAGCAGTAGGAGTGAATTCTGTGGTCTCTTCTATGGAACTTTTGGAACTGTCCCCTTGGAGTACGGGGTGAAGGATTTCAGGTGTTTGACTCATTGGTCTGGTGGATTGTATCACCACATTCTCTTTGGAAATCAGCTCTTCACTGAGGATGAAAGGCTCCACGGTGAGGTCCTCACTGGAGATAGAGGCTTTCCTGGGATGGTTGATAGAAGCAAACTGGGAAGCTGGGACTAAGGAGATGGAGGGAGTATGGGGCAGAGAAAGAGCTCCTGGTGAGAAGCAGTCAGCCATTGCCATATCCGTCCCTTAACGCGGTGAGGCCATCAGGGTGTATCCCACTTGTGTGTGGCTGAACCAACATACAAGTGGGATAGATGTCCTGGGCCAAGCCGATTCTACGAGCACCGCCGAGGTACATGCTTGAGTCTGAATGACATTGATTAGGAATTACACTCTTCTCACCAAATCCACCTATAACCGGTTAAAAGAAATTAACTCGGCCTACACTTGTCTGCTTCATCGGAGGAATTCATAAATATTGGTTCTTTTCCTGTGAATTCTGGATATTATCACCTGAGATTAACCCATGTCTACAGATAATCTACAAAGTCAGACCTCCACATGTGCATGGTTTTGGGATTATGGGGGTGAGGAGGCTGGAACTGGTGACCCTGCGGCATGCTTGCCTTAGGTGAACCGAGGCCCTTTGCTGGCTAGCGTTTGGAGGTGAGGTGTGGTCCCATTCCAGGCTCTGATGACTAGTCAGCATGAACGCTGTTCAAATGGTTCCTGGTCCCCAGATCTTGGCCAGTTCTTGCAGCAGGAAGGATTAAGACCAACACCAAGAGGGACTGTCTTTACTCCACTTCTTCAGGTGAGGAATTTGTCACTTATTGAACAACTTTTTACCCCCACCATCTTACTCTAAAGGACACTAGTGTGAGACTTACAGTCATTGGTGACTTGAGTCTTCACGGGGATTTCATCTTCTGACTCTGAAAAAGAAGAGATTAAAGCCTCCAGGGCTCTCAAGACAGCTAACATGTGAGTCATTCCTCTATAACCAACCCCATACCCCAACATTCCCAATCTCCCTTGCTTTTCTAATGTTTTTCTTCTCATTTCTAACCCACCAGGTAATTTATTTAATGTTTATTATATTTTCTTTCTCCTTGAATATAATCTTAGTGAAGATTGAGGACTGTCTAGTCTGTTAGTGGATCCTAAGTCCTTAGAGCTGCGTCTGACACAGAGTAAGTGCTTACTAAATAGCTATTGAATGTGTGTGTGTGTGTGTGTGTGTGTGTGTGTGTGTGATCATACAGACAGAGAAGGAGGTCCAGGGGATGGTACTGACTCTGCTTGGGTAGTTCACCATTGCCAGAAGCTGAGATCCAATCTGAAACTCTGTTGACCCATAATCTACTCTGATTTAGGCCCAGCTTATCTCCCTTGGCCCCAGTCTCAAGCTTTCTGGGTTGCAGGATCCCGAGGGCCATATGCCTTGGTTCCCTACCTCCATCCCTTGGTCATCCCAAGTGTGGACTCTCTCTTCTGCATCTCCCCATCTCTCTCATAGCACATTACAAGGATTGAGAAAGGGCCTCCCTTGTGCTGATTCTCCCAGATGACAACTCGATGACCTCTAGGGGACCGAGGGAATGAGAAGGAGGCTATACTCACCATGAAGGATGGCCAGAGAGGTGGAGGCCAGGCTGGCCAGCAGCAGGACAGTGAAGAGCTTCATGGTGGAGCTGGAGCAGGAGCTGTTTGTCCTGGGGGAGGCTCTAGTGAGGAGGCAGTCTGGAAGGGCCTTATTTATTTTGGGGGTAAGAATGGACTGTGGGGAAACTGGTTTGGGATTGGAGCAAACCAGGTTTCCCCTTCTAAGTTCCCTGTTCTGAATATGTTTATTTTTGGGAACTGGAGATTCTGGGAAACCAGTTAACAGGAAAGTAAGGCCATGCCACAGGTGTGCCAGCCCCAGGCTCCATCGCGTATGCCTATGGAATAATTTCCTGGGTCCGAGTTCCCCTCCTTCATGGTACTCATGACTGGTATATATTTTTTTTACTTTTATTCATGCAATCATTCAATTAATATCCATCTCCCACAGAAGAATGGATCTTCCATGAAGACTGGAATTCTACCCATTTTGCTGGCATTGTTTTCCCAGTACTTTTCAAGTAGCTGGTACAAAGTAGGAGCCTGGAAAATATTAATTGGGTGACTGAATCAAGAAGGGGTCAAATTGCCCTCTAGGGTGCAGCTAAATCTCCCCAATAGTTCAGGAGAGAGGCTGTTACAGGAATTCCAAGCAACTGTCCAGAGTTTGTTCCCGTGGGATAGTTAATTCGTGACAGGAGGTTATTTACTTGGCATAGAAATTCATATTCACAGAGGTGAGGTGATTTGTATAAAGTCACATATTTGGGTGCATTTGGACCAGGTCAGACTAGTTCCACATCCAGAGTCTAGTGGGCAAGATGAAGCAGGAGGTTTTCCTGAGGAGGGATCTGGAGAGGAGGTGGAAGGTGGGCCTAGGACTTGGGTTCTGGTCCTGGGCCTCAGGACTGAGTTAGTAGATCTCCTCTGTCGTCAGGTAGCTGGAAGTTTTCATGATCTCTCTGAAACCTCTGTTTCTGGGCTGCCAACCCTGAGACGGAGCGTCCTGCCCTCAGCAGGGAGCATGCTCACTGGGCATGTGGGGTCCCACGGAGCGCAGCCTAGGCCTCTAGAGCACAGTGAGCGCTGGGCTGTGCCAGCTCATTGGAGTCTTCCTTTCCTGGAGAGGAGAGCCCCAGGAGCTGGCAGTTGTCCTCCAATTTCTGCAGGACAGTCCTCTCCTTAGGCAAGATGGTGAGGCGAAGGAAGTTTGTCTTGGGCTACCTCTCCCCTCTCCTTCCTTCCTGATTCCCTCTCTTACCAGCAATCTTCCCTCCCGTACCTCAGGGGACTTAGGAGCAGGACATGGACAAATAAGGGCAGTCACAGTGAGTCCAAGAGGACAGGATTTCAGGTCTGTAGGCTTCTTTCCTGATACACCTAAAACCCCCCCATCACCGCTCTTCTGGCCTCCATTCTGTCTCCACCAAAATCCATCGTCCACACTAATGCTGCGGGGATCTCCTGAATTTCATGCAGCTTGCTACTTGACAGTCTTTAATGACTAGCCATTACCCAGGGGATCAAGCCCAGACTTCTCAGCCCTTCCAACCTCACCTCTTACTTCTGTGAGTTATTCCCCTGTTAGACCTGGGTTCATGCTACTTCTCTTTCAGAACTGCTGTCGCCTCTCCTTCTTCTTGGTATGTTCCTGCATCATGATCGAGACCAGACCTCCCCACTGGAGGGAAGACAAGCACCTTGGTCAGTCATCTCACCTCGGTGGCTCCACAATGCACTGTTCATATTGTCATCTTTTTATTGTCACATACCAGTGAGGAATGACATGTGCAAGTTTTGGAGATGTAATGGCAAACAAAACCATCTGGTCCCTGGCCTTATGAGGTTGATTGTCTAGCACTTATCACATTCTATTGTGATTTGAAATCTGTTGGTTTTACTGGTCAATTGCCATGTCAAGGACAAGAGCCATAGTTTGTTTATCTCTGCATCTCGATTTATTTAGCATAGATCTTAACATTTGCAGCATGCTCCAGTCTGGCTTTATTGAATGAGTCAATTTGTTTATTCAAAGATGGCCCCTGGGGACGTGTTTGCCCAATGAAGTGTCTCCTGAGTGTGTTTGAGATCTTTCAGAGGCTTTCATCAACAAATAAATATTTCAAAAAGAATTCAATGAGTGCCTGCTGTCTACCAGGCATGATGAGGCTTTTAGAGCTCTAACAAAACAGATCTTGTCCCTGTTCTTCCAGCTCAAGGTACCAGTTAAAATAGAAGTCACTCAGCCAAATGTCGATTTAATATAAGGAATGAAAAAAAAATTCAGAATAAGTATGTCTCAAATATTTCACAAGCCATAATAAACATGTCTGAAAACCTATTTAATGTGTTCTGTATTTATTTGCTAAATTTGGCCTTCAAGACTCCAGGCCAGCCTCAGACTAGCAGGAGAAGCAGGGAAGATTTCCCATACATACTCTTTCTGACCTGTCACTCTAAGGTCCCGGCCTCATCCTATGTGCTTGGTTCAGGTGTAGGGAAAGTTGCCTGCCATATCGTAACTTCCTCCTGAGAAAAGAGGTCACAGGGGTTCTTGCATATAAATGTCAGAGTGACTTTATCTTCCTGCCTATTCCTGTTTTGTGAGGAATCTGGGCTTTATTCAGAGGCAACTCTCAATAGGGTGGGTATAAGGAAGACCAGTGGCTTCTGAGGAGGCCAGGGTGAGAGAGCTGTCTTTTCTGGTGCTCCATATTGGACGGTTTCTAAGTCAACAAGGTCCTCCTCAGTGAATTTTGAGACAGAGATACAAAAATAAAGAGACATAAACACAGTAGAGGAAGAAAGGAGGAAGCAGAGAAATGGAGATAGAGTTGGGCATGATGGTGCACGCTTGTAATTCCAGTGACTTGGGAGGCTGAGGCAGGAGGATCTCAAGTTCAAGGCCAGCCAGGGCAACTTAGTGGCATCCTGTCTCAAAATAAAAAAAGGGCTGAGGATGGAAGTGAATGGCAGAGTGACCCTAGATACAATGCACAGTATCATGAAAAAAAAATATGGAGACAGAGGAGAAAACCCATGCCTAGAGGAGCTCTGGACCTGGTGTCAGATTTGCCAGAGCAGCTGGAGGGGCTTATGGCTCAGTTACACTTGTACCCTGTACTCCAGGAGGCCTCCTGAAATGGTTCCTGTTCTTCCTTCCTTCTGTCACTGGTTGTCACCTGAGTGCATCTTATAAATGGGAAGAAAGTCAATTTCATTTGACGATATTAACTCAGAACACATGCATCTAAGGTTCAGCTCTGCCACCCCCTCCACTGTATGGCCTCTATCCAGCCATGCCCTTTCTCTGGGCCTCAGTCTCCTCCTCAGCAAGGAGAGGGAAGGTCCAGATGGCTTTCCAGGGCCATCTAGGATTCTTGTTCCAATATCTGACAGCCCCTTGGGTCCAGGGTAAACTTCTTGGGAGGTTTTCATTTTAGAAGGAAAAGGGCGTCAGGCAGGTTATACTCAAACTTCAGTGCACATCAGAAACAGCTGAGGGAGTTTCTTTGAATTTCTTTCCTCTTCATTTAGTAGGTCTGGGATGTAGCCCAGGAATAGTCTTCTAAAACCAGAGTCCAAAGAAGTTCTGAAGTGGAGGTGTTGGGGACAACCCTATCTTAGGTTGACAGCATGGCTTCTAAGCAAAAGCTCAAACTTCTTCTGTGACAAAGATTTGGGGAGTCAGAGAGTGTTATTGTGTGTGTGTGTGTGCGTGTGTGTGTGTGTGTGTGTGTGTGTGTGTGTGTGTATGAGAGAGAGAGAGAGAGAGAGAGAGAGAGAGAGAGAGAGAGAGAGAGAAAGAGAGAGAGAGAGAGAGAGACATTCAACACCTATGTTATTAGCATACTCAAGGCCCTGGTTAATCCCCAGCACTGCAAAGCCAATAAATAGATACCTATGTTTTAAAGCCAGTACATCCTTAAACGAGGGCCCCTGTAATAACCCACATACATATCCCCTGAATAAATTAATAGAAATATGAGCATCCCTGACACATTGATGTGACCATAATGGGTCACAACCATATGTGTTTTAGGTTTTTCCTCAGTTATCCCCAACAGCAACCTCCATCCCTCCCACTGTGCACTCAGCCATTTTTTATTATGGAGGACAGACATCCTGCCCCCAGGTTGCTTAACATCCAACCACGCTGATGTGTTATAGCCCTTCTCACAGCCCACAGTCCTCACACCAGGAGACAATCCCACAGACCAGAGTTCTGGACACAGAGCCTTCAACTTGGGAATTGCTTATGTAGCTTGAGGAGTCACTCCTAAGGGCTACAAGAGGATAGAAAGATGACTGTCCAGACCTTCATAGGTTGGGGAGTGGCCGAGAGACGTGTCCATAACTGCAGCTTCCAGTGTAGCTAGCCTGTCCAGTTCTCACACCAGGGTCACTCAAACACACCCGACCCAGCTCACTGAGCTCCATGGGGACATTGAGTGGCCAGCCCACATGGTCAACGTTTTTCAGAACCCATTCTCTTTCATATGGAGAGTATTTTCACAGACTGCTCAGGCGGAGCCACGTCTGGCTCAGACCTTCCTGCAGAGACAGTGGCTATGGCTGTGACATATGATATGACACATCGGCCATGGACCCTGAAGGAGGAACTGGAGGCTCACTCAGGAGGAACCATTTGAACGTGACTAGAAATAAGGCAAAAGCTGCTCTCTCCCCAGCTGCTCCATTGTGCTGTGAAAGTGGGGTCTTCCTGTCTCTGAGCTCCCCTGAATGTCATTCAGAACACTCCGTTTCCTGGATAACTTCGGCTAGGACCCTCTTGCCTGTGAATGACGGACATTCTAATTTGGCTAGCTCAAACAATAAAAAAAGGTGCTGTCTCACCTAACAGGAATACTGAACGAGGCTTGGTTAATTCAGCAGCGCAATGAAATCATCAAGGATGTCAGATTCCTTTTCTTCCCATGGCTCTTCTCTGTCCGGGAGCCTGTCTTTCCGCCATTTATCTTCAGTAGCAAGCTGGCTGTTGCCACTCTTTGCAATATTCAGAGGCAGAAAAAGACTCTTCTGTTGTAATTATGTATTTTTTTTCTCAGCAGAACCCACACATTTATTCTCTGGCTTATTGAGAACTGTTATGGTTAGAAAGGCCAAGTGGAAGTAGAAGTCTCTCAAACTGTTTGAGCCCATTGTTTGGCTAACACAGTCCATCAGAAGTAATCATGCACCAGATGGAATGGTAGAGAACAGTACTCTGTTCAGTTCTCTGGTATAACCCTTGCAAAAGCTGATTATGTCACAGCAGATGACAGTAGACTGTCCTAATTTAACCAAGTGGTAGCCTTAATTGCAGCTGCTGTGCCAGATGGAACATCTTTACTATGATAGAACACTTGGTATGATGCTTTTGATCTTGCAAATGCCGTCTTTTTAGTGGCTACCAGGGAAAAGGCTCCAAGCAGACAGTGTTTATCCATGATGGACAGCAGATGATGTTTATAGTCCTACCTCAGGGATAATTCTCCTGCTTTCTATCCCAATGTAGTCCTAAAGCCAGGAATGATGGCACATACCTGCAGTTCCAGCTACTTGGGAGGCTGAGGCAGGAGGATTGCTTGAACCCAAGAGTTTGAGACCAGCCTGGGCAACAAAGTGAGATCTCATCTCAAAGGAGAAAAAGAAGAAAAAGAAAAGCAACAAATAATAATAATATAGTCCTTAAAAACCTTGATCATGGCTGGGGATATAGCTCAGTGGTACAACACTTGCCAGGTTTACAGAAGATCCTGGGTTCAATCCCCAACACAAAAACAAAGAAATAATCAGCTTGACACAGTGATCCTACTGTAAATCATTACCACCTTGAAGCTGACTATCCTGACAGAATGTTAGAATTATCTTTGAAAGTCACAGTAGAGCCTGGTATATTGGTACATATCTATAATCCCAGCAAATAGGAAGGAGGCAGGAGGACTGCAAGTTCAAAGCTAGTCTCAGCATCTTGGCAAGGTCCTAAGCAACTTAGCTAGACTCTGTTTCAAAATGAAAAAGACTGGGATGTGTCTCCAGAGGTTAAGCACCCCTAGGTTCAAATCCCAGTACCAAAAAAAAAAAAAAGCCACAGAGGAGCTATAATCTGCTGCATCAAGTCTAAGGCTACTCCTTTACACAAGGTTGTGGTTAATATTATAAATTCTTTCTGCTATCCTCTCCATGTTTATTTTGCCTTCTGCTGGGACTTTAGCAGGTTAGTGTTCTTTATCTGGTAGACTGACTCAAAATTTCATTTCCAAAGGATCTGAATTCTCAGTGGTCCTATTTGGTTGGAGTTGCTTAAATTCCTGTTAACATTTTGTTTTCTGCCATTAATGTTTACTAGTGAACATGGGAGTACTAAGAAGAACCATATAGAATCCTCTGGGTTCCAGATATCATTTTTCTGCCTCTATAACAGCAATTCAAGTTGATAACTGGAGTGAGTCATCACAGACAGTAACCTTTTTCTTCACCAACTGACAAGTGCAACGTGTCCAGATTTCAGTTCAATGGTGTCATAATTGTGTCCCCTAATACTATTTCTCCCTTGGGAACTAAGACCTTTCATGGGAGATTGAAGCCGTTGGAACAGAAATTAATATTAGGAGTAATAGCAAGAGGAATTTTCTCTTATTTTTAGACCTTCATATATAGTTATATATATATATATATATATATATATAATCTCCCCAGGGGGAGGGGCTGGGGATCAAATTGAAGCCCTCACATGTGCCTGGGCAATCACTCTGCCACTGAGCTACATCCTGGTCCTTCATCATTGGCTACATATGATATTTATAGCATAGATCAAATTGTGTAAGACAGATCCCATACTTTTATTAAGCATTTTTTCCCCTCAATTTGGCATGAGAACAGAATCTCCAGTGGGCTGTTCCACCATTCATTTAAGCCAGCTGCTTCTTGGTCACAGGTACATGCAATATTAGTAAAATTATATGCGCACATACTTGCTGCTGCTATTTGTTTGCTGGGAAATTATTCCTTTCATCAGAAGCATTGTTGTATGGATTTCCATGAAAGTGCATTCGGTGATGTTGGCTGGAACGATACATGAGGAAGGCAGATCCTATTCAGAATGCATGTCTTTTCTAGCAAGGGCAAATGGTTGTCCCCTCTGTGATAGAAGGGGTCCAACGTAATCAGCCTACCAACACGGGGCTGGCTGGTCCCCAGGGATATGGTGGACCAGTTTAAAATTTTGATCTCCCGTCTAGTTCAGCACTCACGTTCTCCATTTCCTCCTTCCTCTTGCTGGTCTCCTCCTTCTCCCCGTGTCTTTAGGTCAGGAGGAGGGGCTGAATCAATAAAAAGAAATAAAAGTCCCTATCTGACTGCTCTTGTAATCCTCACTGGCCCAGACCAGATGACCACATCCTCTGCCTGGGAAGAGCTGCCTCAAGGAAGGGGTGTTACTTGGAGATCTTGGGGGTTCTATGGGATCTCCCCATGGTACAGTTTTACCTTCCAACCCATCATAACAACTGTTTCTGGCAGTATTTTCTGGATCTTTTCTCATTGGAGTCCCTTTGTCAATTAACCACCCTCTTTGGGTGGGATTGCCAACAAGGGGGCTCAAGTCACAGATCTACTAACCTGCAGGGGACACTCGCCTCCTTTCCTCACCAGTCAGTGGACGGCAGCTGGCTTGCCCAATGCACTCTCTGTCCCTCCTGCCCTGCTGCACCTCTCCAACTACATGGTATTCTGTGTTCAAGTGGCACAGAGGGCAGATCAGAAAGTCTGCCGGGCAAGCAGGTGTTGAGTTTGGAATGAGACTGCAGTCTTTTTTTCCAGAAGGCACCAAGCCCTTGCTTCTTGGCTGGAGGGGAAAAAACGTGACAATTCACGATCCCAATAAAACTACATTTTTTTTCCTCTCACTTATGTTCTTTACTCATGCTGGGAAGTAGGGAGATGGTGATACAACCAATTCGGTGACTTCCGAATCAATCCTCTGGGATGCGTCTGGTGGTTCCTTGCTGGCTGTCTTTAGGTTATGGTATGGAGTACTCCCTCTTTTCACCTTGTAGCTCTAGTCTTAATGATCAAATAATGGGGATTTCTTATTCAGCATCTTATTTCACGTACACACTTGAATAATTTTTGCCCTATGTGAAACACATTGCCTTCTCTGAAAGAAGACACCCCAGAGGTGCTCATTTATTTACTGAACCTTGTTGTAGATCTAGATCTCAAGTCTAGTTGTCACACCTGATGTCTTATGGCTATGGTAAAAATTCCAATATACAATAGCAGAGGAGGAAGAGAATAAAGAAAATCCCACTGCCATCGGCCAATGATTCACAGTGCTGTTAGCAAGAGCAATGGTACTCTAGCTAGCAATGGAATGGAACCCTTGGTCAGCCAATCTGGCATCCTCCAGATCTGCTCTCCGGGAGGATCTTCCTTGTCTGTTGTCTTTTAGGGCCTTATCTAGGGTGGACATTGAACAGAGTGAATGCCTGCTATAGTTTAGATTTGGAATGTCCCCCAAGCCTTGGTCCCCTGTTTGGTCTATTGGGAAGTGGTGGAAATTCTAGGAGGTAGGGACTTTTAGGAGGTTTTAGGTCACTGGGGGCATGTCTTCAAAGAGGATTGTGGGACCCCGATCTCTTGCTTTCTCCCTCTCTCTCTCTCTCTCTCTCTCTCTCTCTTTGCATCTGGTGGGTGGTTTTGTTATGTCACACACTTACTTCCTCCATGATGTCCACACAGACTGAAAGCAACTTAGCCAACTGACCATGTTCTGCAACCTCCAGAAGGGTGAGGCAAAGTAAACCTTTTCTCTTTATGAGTTAGATTATCTCAGGTATTTGTTACAGTAACAGAAAGTTAACTAAAACAACGTCCCTTTTGGGGAACAGCTTGGTTCTTTGCTCAACTTTACTAACAGCCAAATCCATTTAAAGAATTCTCTGTACTCATTTTCACCAATTTCTACAAAACCCACTCTAAAACAGGCTTCTACCCACGCCACCCCCCAAATTGCTCTTGTCAAGAGAGTCCTGTTGGGGCTGGGTGGTGGCTCAGTGGTACAGTGCTTGCCCAACACATGTGAGGCACTGGGTTCAAACCTCAGCACCACATAAAAATAAATAAATAAAATAAATGTCTATCAACAACTAAAAAAAGAGAGAGAGAGAGAGAGAGAGAGAGAGAGAGAGAGAGAGAGAGAGAGTGTCCTGTTGTTGATTCTACTAGTCTCCCTGGATTGCTTTATCTTTCAGGAATATTTAACACATTTGATCACCTCATCCTCTTGGAAATACATTTTTTTTTCTTTTGGCTTCTAGGACACCACGTTTTCCTGATCTTTTCTTACCTCACTGTCTCTGTTTTCTTTGCCTTTTTCTCCTATCTTTCTCCAACCTCTAAATATTGGTGGAGATATTTTTTCCTTCTATTTGTGCTTTCTATTTATAGTTCTCTCCTTTGGTGGCTTTAAATCCCATCTATAGCCCATATATATACTTATTACTCTTAAAAATGTATTTTCAGCTCTGCTCAGTGGCACACGCCTGTGATCCCAGTGGCTCAGGAGGCTGAGGCAGGAAGACTGAGAATTCAAAGACAGCCTCAGCAAAATCCAGCACTAAGCAACTCAGTGAGACCCTGTCTCTAAATAAAATACAAAATAGGGCTGGGGACGTGGCTCAGTGGTTGAGTGTCCATGAGTTCCATTCCTGGTACTAAAAAAATAAAAAATAAAAAAACCCTCCAGCCTAGACCTTTCCCTTTAACTCTGGCAGAGAAAGAGAGTGGAGAGAAAATGTTGGTGGGAAGAATTGGAGCTATGGGTATCTATATTTCTTCTCTAATGGGACAGGTACTTTATGCTTCTTTGTCCCTTTAATCTATTCCTCCATATCCTACCACGGTTGGTATTTTCCAGAAGTTTAGTTTTATATTGTAGATTTAGTTCTAGGGTATTTCTTTTTTTACTTGCTGTAGTCCTTTAGATAATTATTTAATTATTCTCATTTTCCATATCTCTCAAAGCATCTTTCTAGATCAGTTTGTTGGAATGTGTCTTCTGTGATGGTTTTCCAAATGGATTTTTTGGTGGCAAATCTCCTGAGTGTGTTTTTTGGACATGATACCTTTAATTTCACTTATTCATTTTTATGTGGTGCTGAGGATCGAACCCAGGTCTCACACGTGCGAGGCGATTGCTCCACCACTGAGCCACCTCCCCAGCTCTAGCTCTTGGATATTTTAAGTTTAGGTCCTATAATTTTCTGTTTAACTAATTTCTGTTTATATTAAATTTAAATTGTTCTTTAGGCTTTTTTTTGGGTGTTTAGTTAATTTTTAAAAGAATTTTTATTTGTTCTTTTTAGTTATACATGACAGTAGAATGTATTTTGATGTATTATACAGGGTGCTTATTTAATTTTTAAAAACCTCTTCTTTAATAAAAATATTTAAGATTTTGAAATTTTCTATGCTGTTTTAGCTGTATCTCATAGGTTTTGATATTCAGTATTTTTATTGTTATCATGTTCTAGCTCTTCATTAATTTTGGTTTTGTTTTCCTATTTTAATCAAGAGTTGCTTAAGAGGGTTATAAATCCTCATATAAATAAGATTTTTTTGGATTATATTAGTTCTGTTTTTAATTTCTAGTTTTATAACCTTATGATCAGAGAAAGTCCATTTGCATTATTTCTACCTTTTAGAGTTTATTAAAGTATTGGTCAACAGTGTAGACTTAGAACTAGACTGCTTAGGTACACTTATAACCCTGAAAGAAATATTGGCTGACATTAAGATCAATGTTCTCTTTTTCAAAATTGGTGTAAAGGGCTTCTGCTGATCTTTCAACTTTCAATCAAAAGTTAAAAACTTTCGAGTTACATGAATTTCTATTTCTATTGAATTTTGTGTTTAATTTCTACAAACAAGGACATTCTTATTGTCGTCTCAATGCAACCATTAATATCAGGAGACAACTCTATTGCTTTTCCCAACCATCTTCAGCTGCTTTGGTGCAAGTGGGCGTAGCGTATCCCCATGATTTGTTGTAACCAGTATTGGGATTGACCAGGAGAAAGACAAGGAAGTTCCAATTCTTTGCAAGGGAGTGATGAAATGTGGGGTCATTAAATCCAAGTGTATCAAGGAAGGAACCAAGGAGGGAGGCTGGTGATAGAATGAAAAAGTGGGTGTGTATAGACTAGGGGTGTTCAGGAAAAGAATTGCTGAGTGGGAATGCTTCAGCCCATGATTTAAAAGTGGGACTCAGAGACGAATGCTGCAGTCAAGAAGTGACACCGCTAATGGGGACAACAAGCTCAAGGGTGATGCCAGATCCAGGTGAGGTGGGGGCACCTGTGGCCCCAGATACCTGGAAGCTGGGGCAGGAGGATCACTTGATCTCAGGATTTTTAGACCTGCTTGTGCTCAAAGAGAAAAAAGAGTGCTGCTTAAGAGATTTGGGGGCAGATATTTGTGGGTCTTTGATGGTTCATCCAGGTGGATATGGCATTTGATGAGAATTTCAGGGATGTTGTTAGGGCCCCAAATGGTTGTAAGAAATGTATTTTTGGGGGCTGGGGTTGTGGCTCAGTGGCAGAGTGCTTGCCTAGCACGTGTGAGGCACTGGATTCAATTCTCAGCACTGTACATAAATAAATAAAATAAAGACCTATTGACAATTCAAAAAAATTTTTTTTTAAAAAAGGAAATGTATTTTATGGGGTGTCACTAATTTTCATTAATTAAGAGATAATTTTTATATTTCTAAGTTCTCTCTTCACTCCCCACATTCCCATACCCTTTCTTTTTCTTCTTCTATAGTTAAAAATTTTGCTCTGTGGGCTGGCAGTGTAGCTCAGTGGTAGAGCACTTGCCCAGCATGAGCAATGCCCTGGGTTTGATCCCCAGTTGTTGGGAGCCGCTTTGAACAGAAGCTATGTGCACAACTGTAAGCCCTGAGTAAAGGGGTGCTGAATAGTTATTGCACCCCTCAAAACATTGGGCTTTACCTCTGCTCAGATAAGGAAGGTGTGGCTCCATCAGTGGGCGTCACACTATGGGGTTGAATTACACCCACCTGTTCCTTTGTCATCCTGCTACTTTGCCCTTTTTGGGATAGAGTGTTCCATGGAAACTCCCCTTGTGTGTCCCCTATATAAAAATAAAGAATTCCAGTGGATCTCTGTCTTTCAACGAACCCCTAAGGTCACAGAGCTGTCCCCGGATTTTCAAAAGGTACTTCTGTGTGTTTGCATGCTTTCTTCACTGTTTTCTTAAGTTATTAGAATAAGTCAGATTTTGTGAACCCAGCGTAGGTCGCCAGCTTGGATAGATGACGGTATCCAGTGCCACAAAAATAAATTTGCTTTGTTACCATTAAAAAAAAAAATAAAACTTGTCAGTTGTCCCAATAATATCTCCGTGATAAAAACATCCAGTTCACCCTTATGTATAGCATTTAGCTGCCACACTTCCTCAGTGTTTCTTTGACTTTCATGACATTGCCACTTTTGAAGATGAGAGGCCATTTATTCTATAGGACGTCTCCCAATTTGGGTTCATCTGAGGTTCCTCACGATTAGACTCAGGTTGTACACTTTTGGCAGATATATCAAGAGGCCACACTACGTTCCTCACATTAAGTTCTATTAGGTGATACATGATTTCCATTTATCCCAGTATTGTAATGTTAACTTTGATCACTGATTAAGGTGATATCTGCCAGGTTTCTCCACTGTGAAGTTACTCTTTTCCCCTTGTAATTAATAAAATTATTTGTGGGAAGTTACTTCAAGATTATGTAGATATTCATTGCTCATCATAATTAAATCAATTAGTTTTAGCACTCATTGATGCTTCTTGGCTTAATTGATTATTACTGAGGTTGCCAAATAGTGATTTCTAGTCCAATCACTCCTTCTATATTCATTAGCTGCCATTTTGCTATAAGAACAACCTTCTTCACATCTCCATTTATTCATTTGTTTATATCAATATGGACTCATGGCTTCCTATTCATTCAATGAATTATATTTATTATTATAACCTTTTACGATTTTTCTCTTTTCCATTGAACTTACTTTGCCTGGGACAATTCATTCAATTGGGATTAAGCTAACCTTGTTAACTTCTGTATTCTTTGGATCTATCTCTATCGTTCTCTAAGCACTACCTTACTTTCCAATACTAGAGGTATTCTGGGCTCCTTATGTGCCTTTCTCTGCCCTATCCCTGGTATCGGCCATTTCTCCAAGGATCCTTGTTCTCTTAATAGTTATTTGAAATTGAGAATATAGGCTGTATGGGTTCTTATTGTTCTCAGATGTCAGTGCTTCCAGGCCCTCCCAGGGGTCAAGCTAGGAAAAAGATATACATATTTATATACCTGTGTGTGTGTACATATGTATATATGTGCATTCCTACAAATAAATAATACGTATTTATACCGAAATGCCTATATCTAGTGTATACATATTCATGGAGAGGTAGACACTTATGGATGTATATTGAAGACCATAAGTTCTCCCCGTTATCTCCAGTTCCAGTCCAACATAACAAGGTAATGCACCTTGCACCATGTAGACCCCTTTACCCTATTTGAGCTTCAGCACTCCACATCAGGCTCATGGGTGTTCTCCTCATTCTCCTTGGGCTCACACCCCATGCCCTGTCACCCCTAGCAGACACTCATCTTCAGTTCCAACACTCGCTCCAGCTTTCAAGAACCCCCCCACGGCCTTCCCAAGCAGAGGCCCAGCTTCCTTGGCTCTACCTGTTGTCTTCCACACTGAATTATGCAGGGAGGCAGGCGGGAACACAAGCAGGCAGGAGGGGAGACAGCAGAGAGCATTGACTTTGTTCTTGATGAGGCTTTTAATCCATTTTTTATGGTTAGGTTTTGTGGTATTATCCAATATGAGGATCATTTGCTTTTAAGACATGAGTTTGTGCTATTTTTATTTGTCATTTGAAAGGTGTGTTTGGAATGAGCTTTATCTTCTTACTACTCTCCTTCTGTTTTTTTCAGTTTTAAATTATTTATATGTTGCTATGTGATCTGTGTTTCTTTTTTCTTTTTTGTGTGTAATTATGATAATTAAAAGAATTATTTTTCTTTAAAGTCCTATTGATGTCCACAACTTCAAATGATGTTCTCAATTCCTTATTTATTTAGAGTTGGATTCCCTCTACTAATAATGATTAAAATAGTGTACTTTTCTTTTTTCCTCTTCGACAGCTCATTTTCATGGATTATATTATTATGGTTACTTCTTCTACTGATTTACTTTATACTTTCATTAATTGATGTAGCAGGTTAAAATATTTTTTGATCCTCCAACTATAAAAGTTGCATAAGACTGCCTACTTACACCAACTCCCTTTCTCTTCCATCCCCGTTCTGATCTTTTGTTAAATTCTCCTGGTTTATAACATTAGCTCTCTGCTCTGTAATCATAATTTCAATAGCAGTTTGAGCTTTGTCTTGTGCTCAAGTGGATTTATCACCCACAACTAATCCTTTTACTTCATTTCCTCCATTTATCTCTTAACTGGCTGAAGTTTATCTTCTTACTCTTTTCTTTTTGAGAAAGATGTTCATAGGAACGAATTCCTTGAATTCTGGTGTGCTTGAGAATATTTATCTGTTTCTTTAATCTAGTAAAATAGTTTAAATACAAAATACTTATCTATCACTTTTCTTCCCTCAGAGGAGTTGTAGGAATTTCTCCACTGTCTTTTGGTGTCAAAATCTGGAGCCAGACTGATCCCTATCCCCTCAGTACGTGTGTTGGTATTTTGCCTAAATACCCCAAAGTTTATTTTTTTCTTGTTTGTTTTTAAAATAATTTGTTTTTAATTGACATAGTAGTTGTAATTATTACTGGGTATAATGTGATGTTTAAGTACATGTATACAATGTGTAATGATTAGAGCAGGGTAATTGGTGTATTTATTACTTCAAACAAATTTATCATTTGTGTTGAGAATAGTCAAATCCTCTCTAATAAGCTATTTTGAAATACACAATTAACTGTAGTCAATCATAGTCGCCCCTCTGTGATTGGAACATCAGAAGTGATTCCTCTTGTCTGACTCTACCCCTGTGCCCATTGCCATCCTCTCTCCATCCTTTCTCTGACCCATCACTCTACAAAGGATTTTTTCTTTGTCTTTGAAAATAAGAAATTTTGTTAGTCCAGTTCTCAAATTTGGTCTTTTGGAATCAGTTTTTGCTCTCAATCTGTAGATTCAAGTTTTTTTTTAAGTTAAAAATCTTACTTTTGGTAAAATATGCCTAAAATTGACCATCGCAATTGCTTTTGAATACGCAGCTCAACAGCGTGTTAAGTATATTCAGTGTTGTGGAACCAAACTCCAGAATTTTTTCATCTTGAAAAGCTGAAACTTTACACCCATTAAACAATTCCCTGACTCCCTCCTCTATCCAGATTCAAGTTTTCTTTTATTTTTAAGGAACATTTCCTTCAGTTATGTCTTCCTCTTCCACGTATTCTTTTCCAGGAGTGTTATTATACCCATGATTGGTCTGGTTACAAACAAGTCGTCCTTGTTCTTGCCCTCTGGATGTCTTCTGTGCTTTAGAGAAGTCCGTGCCTGTCAGCTCCATCCATGACCCGTCCCTATGGGACACTGCCTTAGCACTCTGCCATTTCCACTGGACCTGGCAGAACTTTTCATAGAAAGTGTTACTTGGGATTATAAATGCTTTTGATTTTTCTAAGATGACATTTATATATCTGTCTTTATTTTTCTTATTGTAATCCTTTCAGTTGGTTTTAGAGTTAAGAACTTGGTTGATCTGTCTTTACTCTTCTTCCTTACACTTGGAATTTTGTTGTTGAGTGCTTTCCCCATATTCTGTATCATTTGCATTTGCATCTGAACTTTTAATCCCAAGAAACAGGGAAACAACTGCAAAGCCAGAAATAAGCCTGTTTTTCTATAACGGAGTGTTTTTGCTCATTTTGTGAGATTTGGAGTAGAAGCTGAGGAGAAGGCTATCTGGTAGAACAGTTTGCTCCTACCTTGAGTAGTTCCTTCCACACAGTCCACTGTCCCTCCCAATAAAGGCACATGTTAGAGTCTGCAGACCTACGCTGCAGCAGGTAGCTGACTGCCTCTTGTTTACCACAGGTCCTGCTCTTGCCACCGTAGGTTGAATGAGATTTCATTAGGGCTGAGAGAAGCTATTTTTCCCTCCATCTGGTTTCATTGTCATCGCTGTGTATACAAAGTCACTGATCTGTGGGTGTGAGATGGTTGAAGTTTTCTCTCTTTGAGGGGAGTAGATCTGGAGTATGTTGGGGTGCTGTAGGCAGATAATCCCAGAGCCTGGGTGGGGAGGACAGAAGTGTCATGTGCAGCTGTGGCCTGAATGGACTGTGCCCTCATGACTCTCTTTCAGCACAGACAACTTGCTCACCACGTGTCACCTGATGAGCATCCGCCCTCCTGACTGCATTCTGCACAGACTTGCTTCTCAAGAGTTGCCTATGGAGAAGAGTTAGCAGACATGCAAAAACCTATTCTGAGAACAGAACAGAGACATTCATTTCATAGAAAGGAACGGGGAGGTGGGTGGAAAGGGGAATTCACTCAGCATTCAGTTTCTGCTTCTTGAGTACCTGCTGTGTTCCAGGTGCCGAGGTCACAGAAGTAAAAAAGACAGACAGGTATCCTTACCTGTCTGTGCTTACATTTGAGTGAAGAAAACAGACAATGGATAAATCAATTATGTGGAATATAGATAGCGAGGAATGCTAAGGGCAAAAATAAAGCAGGGAATTCATGGGGGAGCATTGCAATTTTTATAAAGGCTGACCAGGAAAGGACTCATTGAGGTGGGGAGCTGAAGGAAATGGAGGAGTGAGTGAGGCATACAGTTACCTGAAGGAAGAGTGTTCTAGGAAGAAGAAAAAACAAAGTCTTTGAGGCAGGAACATGATTGATGTTTGAGGAACAACAAGGAAGTCAGGTACAGATGGAACAGAATGAAAGGGAGTCAGTACTGGAGATGGGGCCAGAGAAGAAATGGCGGCTAGGTCTTGGGGCATTAGAAAGACTTTTACTTTGAATGACATGGAAAGTTTCGGAGCATCACAGCAGTAAGGTGGCATGAAGTAACACAAACTGCCATTGAGAATGGCTGCTGTGTTGAGAATAGCCTAAGGGATGGCCAAGCATGGAGTCAGGGAGACTGGTGAAGAGAAAATTACAGCACTTCAGGCCAAAGAGGATGGCAGCTTGGATGTGTTGGTAACAGTAAAAAGAATAAGAGGGAGGGTGGACTTCAGAGAGGAAGAAAGGAAAAGCGGTGGAAGGGTTATTCTGGGGCAGGAAAGATGTGGGCACTAACCAGGAGAAGGAACATTGGTAGATTGGAAGAATTTCCCTGTGGCTCATGAAGAGGAATAGAAGAAACAAGTTCAGAAAGACGATGGGAGCCCGGTCATGGGCCGCTTTGCTTGGTAGGACTACCACGGGTCTCCTGAATCAGCCCATGAGGTCTCGATGTGCATGAGATATGATGAGAACTTCCTGACTTCTCTGTTAGTCGTACTCAGTAAGAACCTTCTCATCACCATTCTTATTGCTTCTTTCCTTGTAGTCCTGGCATTTAGCCATGGGAACAGTCTTCATTTCTTCCTCTGGTGCTGCCCTGCCCACTCCTTACTTCCCATTTGGAAGTCCTGAATACCTCTTTTCCTATACAAGTTGTATTTTTACGCCCTTCCCCTATTCCAACCTCAGCAACAAAATTGTCCCCTTGTGTGTTCAGGCAGGACTGCGTGAGGGGATGCCTGGTCCGTAGCCTCCTGGGCAGGAGCAACCTCTGTGGGATCACGGAAACTATTTTCTGCAAAGGAGAAAACTGACTATGAGTCATCAGGTGGGAGCAGAGATGAACCGGGTTCATCCAGGACTCCTCAGAAGATGTCCCAATTCAAGACCTCAGCTCAGGAAGAGCCAACCAGAGCCGCAGGTGGCAGTGGTCCCCCGACTGGCCTCCAGGCATTCACTCCTTCACATCCCTCCCTGGTCCAAGGATTGTCCATTCTGTCTAACTTTGAGATGGTCCTGACGTGAGGCAGAGTGAGAGCACTGTAGTCTTTAGATGGCTTTCTTGATCTGCATGGATCTCAGGTCCTGAGGTTAACTTGTCCAGCCCTCTGACTTGGAACAGGTCCTGTGTCAGCTGGATTGATTCCAGGGCACTTTCCCAGAGTGACCTGAGCCCACCCCAGGAAACCTCTCACGAGACACGCAGTGTTCTTATTCTTTGCAGTGGAGTTACTCTCTTAGAAATGTCTGGTCCAGGTTAGGGATAAAGGGAGTTCAAATTCTTGAACCTATGTGAATTGGGGATTAGGAGGAACTAAAAGTTTGCCAAAGGATGAGTTTGGGAGTGAGAACATTTACTGATTTCCCAGGGCTACCATAGCAAAGTGCTGACTACTGAGTGGCTTAAAACAACATAAATTTATTGTCTCATAGTTTTGGAAACTAGATGTCCAAAATCCAGGTGTCAGTGATGTCCAAAATCCAGGTGTCAGTAGGGCCATGCTCTCTCTGAATTCTGCAGAGGAGAATCCTTCCTTGCTTCTTGTAGCTTCTGGGGTTTTCTAGAAAGCCTAGGCATCTCTTGTCCTGTAGATGTGTCATTCTAGCCTGCCTCCATTGTCACATGACCATCTACTTTTGTTTGTGTATCTTCACATTGGCTTCTCTCTGTGTCCAAATTTCCCTCTTCTTCTTCTTCTTCTTCTTTTTTTTTTTTTTTTTTGCGGTGCTGGGGATTGAACCCAGGGCGTTGTGCATGCGAGGCAAGCTCTACCAACTGAGCTATATCCTCAGCCCTCTCCCTCTTCTCATAATGATATAAGTCTATTGAATGAGGTTTCCACCCTACTTCAGTATGATCTCAATTAATCACATCTGTAATGACCTCATTTCCAAATAAGGTCACATTCCGAGGACTGAGTGCTAGGATTTCAACATGTCTCTTGGGGAGATAAAATTCAGCTTGTAACAGGGCAGAGTCTACTCAACGTGAATGCTGTGTGTGCTCAGTGATGACTATGATCTATGAGCAGAGGGGTTCTTTCCCCAGCGTACCCCCACCCCTGCCTTGTGTCTTTGGCATTGCTTTCAGAAATGGAGGATATGTGTGGAGGTGAAAAGGGGGATGTGTTTCTTCATTTATTTAAAACAGTGTCTAGGCTGGAAGCTCTCCATACCCAGCACAGAAGGGGAGGGAATAGATGGGGTAGGAGGGGGAGCTGTAGAACCAAGGACTCCCGAGGGATGTTAAAGGGCCAGGAGGCCACACACCGGCCCTGGGGAGGGGGCTGGCAGGAGAGCCGATTATTCTTCCCTGGTTCATCCGTGTGCAAGGTGAAGTCCTGAACTATGGTGGAGAGAAAAAAAAAAAAAAGAATTCAGGGGGAAGAGGTGACCAAAGCCCCTTTGAGAGATTTTAGGAGAATATAATTCACATGTCTAAAATACAGTCCTAAACAGATTCTACACACTACCTGACAAGGATGATTTTAATGGATTCAGTTGGTCTTTTTTTATCAAGTGCCAATCACCTCTACCTCCTGCCTGACCTCATCAGCCATTGCCATTCACTTTGGCCCAGTGTAGACTGTAGGGAAAGAAGGCAGGATGGAAGAGTTTCTAATCAAAATACTAGACAGCAGCGTTCATAGACATGGCCCTGACTTTGACTATTTTCAGGAGGATGAATTCTGGTTCTTTGGAGGTTGATTTAATTTTTAGAAGTGCTCAAATGTCACCTAGAGCCACGTGTGAGGAATCGGAGGCGGATGAGAACTCGAGTGGCATTTGGACTAGGAGACTCAGTGTGCGGACGTGTGGCTGGGTGTGAATAAAAGGGCCCATTTCCTGCCCTGTGGGCAGCCTGGGACTGGTGGTGGGTTTGGGTTTGTTGGGTTGGGTCTCGCGTGCTTTGGTCAGAGCTCTTCTCTGCACTTCTCCTCACAGCCCACTCCACAGAGCACAGGCACACAGTGAGTTGGATGCTCTCAGTTTAATGGCTTTAGGGCCCAAGGGTGTTAGGCTTTGAATCCAGTGACCCCATTCTTTTCATTGTTTAGATAGAAAACGGGATTTACCAAACCGTTCTTTCAGTCCTTTTATAAATTCATTGGCATCTGAAAGGAAAATGGAGATGAGAATGAGGCTTCAAGGGCCCCAGGCACTACCTCCACCCCCTCCATTCCTCCTCAACTCCATCTTTGTCCCCCCAAACTCACTGAGCCCCTGGAGGGGCCACACAAAAGCTGGGGGGATGGAGGTTCAATACACCAGGGGTTGAAGAACCTTGGGAGGGGCCAGAGGAATAGGAAAAGGCTGGGATTAGATCTCAGGGAGAATCAGTCGCAGAGGACAGTGGATGAGAAGTTGGGGACGTTTGAAAACACAAAGGGAAGGAGGCATGGGTGGCAGGGGCTGTGGCCATCCTGGGTTTCACACGTCAGGGAGAGTTTTGGGGGGTACATCCTCTCCCAACTCCCACCTCTGGATGGTGGGTGGTATTATCATTCCCATAAAGCCTTGCCTTGGGATGCACTCACCTACAAAGGCTTTTTTTCCACCTTCGGCCCCAGTTTGCATTCCTGTTTTTGCTTTACTAGCGCCATTTTTTGCTGCAGTGATACCTTTCACTAGGAAGAGTTCTAATTTGGGGGCAGAAGAAGAATCACATCAGCGGAAAGGCCACATCATTTAAAGACAGCTCCTCCCAGGCATCATCATTCTACAAATTCCTAACATGGAGATGTTTTGCTGAGGGGCCATGTATGGTGCAGGCAGCAAAAATCCACCATGGCAGAAACCCTGTGTGTGGGTGCAGCCTGTGCCCCCTCGCTGCCTTTGTGTGCAGGTGTATGCGTCTGTCTGACTCTCCCAGGCTTGCCTCTGTGGGTGGAGATGTCACATGGGCCTGCTGTGAGAGACTTCTCTAGCTTGTTGATCTGGCATAGGGACAGAGACTTACTGAGGAAGTTGAGTTCATCCGGTAGGTCTGGGAATTCTTCAGAGTTCTCATGGTCAGCAGAGTTCTCATTATCAGTAGCTACAAACACACAAATTTATTGATTTTAACAAAATCAAAGTGTTTTCTTTCTTTTTTTAAAAAATATTTATTCTTTAGTTGTAGTTGGACACAATATCTTTATTTACTTATTTATTTTTATGTGGTGCTGAGGATCGAACCCAGGGCCTCGAACATGAGCACTTTGCCGCTGAGCTACAGCCTCAGCTCAAAATCAAGGTGTTTTCTTTTCCCTTTGGAATGGGCGGCAGGACCCCGAGATACCTAATGTGTGATAGGTGCCGAATTCAGAAGTCATATGGCATAAACCTTGCCCATTCAAGGGAGATAGGATTTCTATGTACCATGTGCCTCCTAAGATGTGCTGGGTACTGTTGGGACTTATAGTGGGTAGGGTTGGGAAAGGACTTGGTTGAGGTATGGTGAAAATCAGGGAGCACCTGACAGAGAAATTGGGTCTTGGAAAGGGGATCCCAGGGGGGTCAGGAAGTGAGTCAGCAAGAGTTTGAGGGGAGGCAGGTGTGGGCCAGATGTGGGCCAGGTGTGGAGGATGGAAACAAGTTCAACTGAGGGGGTGTGGTGGTACATGAAGGAGGGTCATGGAAAATGAACCCGATGCAAGAGACCATGGATACCATGGTGGAGAGCTGGGAGACATGGAAGGTGTTTGCTGGTGAAGGTGTTAATACCATGTGGGATTGTTTGCCTACCTGGTTATCATTTAACCTGATGGTCCTCTCCCTTTTATTCAGAGCAGAACTTCCCCTCCTGCTCCCCACTGGCCTTACCTGCCTTGGTATCCTCTTTTATCCTTAGCCTTTCCCACCGTAACCCCAGCACCCCTCTTGACTGCATTATCTGCTCTTCCAAGAGCAGGGACTCAACCCCTTCCTGCTGGTTTCTTCTTCCATCCTCTGCTCACATCCCCGATTATTAAACCCTCCCACCAAGGGCAGGGTTGAAGGGAGAGGAGGACTCACAGGGCGTAGAGTCAGGAACAGAGTCGGGAACAGAGTCGGAGGTGGCAACTTCTGTGACGGAGGAAACAGATGTGAGATTTGAGTGAGGACGGACCCACGCCTACCCGGGCCACCTTCTTCTTCCCTTTCTCCAAACACAGCTCTCAGAAATGTTTGGAGACAGAGAGGAATCAAGTTCCCTTTTGGTTGAATGTATTTTTTTTTTTTTTTGCCACATTAGTAGGTCCACCAGGGCATCTCTTTGAGGTTTACAATTTAATTCCTTCTACATTTTTTTTTAAATGGATTCTCTGCTAGGAAGTATGGTATCTCTGAGAGTACTGCCCTCTTTTGATTTGCTCTGGATCATGAAACTTCCCTGAGATTGTAGACAAGGGACCAGACATGGTCAGAGGGGCTCAAGCTCCTTCAAAGTAGGGGAGGATGGTGTGGGGACCAAAGGTCATGCCCGGTAATTTCTGAGATTGGAACCCAGCTCTTATTTCCTCTATTTTTTTTTTAAAAAACATAACATTTAACAAAGCTCTCTGCCAATGGTTGGAGATAGAGTGCTGTAGAAGACAAACAAGATCCCTACCCTGATGAACCTCATGTTCTATTACAAAAATATTTAATGACAGTTGTGATGGCCCCAGGGGGAAATAAAGAGCATGGTGTGATGAGGGCAAACTGAATCCGATTTGTTGTGCATGTCAATGGAGGGATTTTCCCAGCAATCATATCTGAACTGAGATTGGATAGATGAAAAATTATTGGCTAGGTGACATTAAGAATTGGTTGGTTTGCAAGAATCAACAAATGGGATGGATTCAAACTAAAAAGTTTTTTTCTCAGCAAAAGAAATAATCTGTGAGGTGAACAGGTAAAAATTTTATATGCCCTAGAGATTAGAGCTCTATCTGATATGTGAGAGGTAAAAAATTTGTTTCTACATCCTGGGAACAAATTTTTTACCTGTCACATATCAGATAGAGCTCTAATCTCTAGGGCATATAAAGAGCTCAATGAGATAAGAACCAAAAAAACAAATAATCCAATCAATAAATGGGCCAAGGACCTGAACAGACACTTCTTAGAAGAGGATATACAATCAATCAACAAATATACGAAAAAATGCTCATCGTCTTCTAGCAATCAAGATACCATCTCACTCCAGTCAGAATGGCAGCCATTATGAAGACAAACAACAAGTGTTGGTGAGGATGTGGGGGAAAAAGGTATACTCATACATTGATGGTGGGACTGCAAATTGGTGCAGCCAATTTGGAAAGCAGTATGGAGATTCCTTGGAAAGCTGGGAATGGAACCACCATTTGACCCAGCTATTCCTCTTCTCAGACTATACCCAAAAGACCTCAAAACAGCATACTACAGGGATACAGCCACATCAATGTTTATAGCAGCACAATTCACAATAGCTAAACTGTGGAGCCAACCTAGATGTCCTTCAGTGGATGAATGGATAAAAAAAATGTGGCATTTATACACAATGGAATATTACTCAGCATGAAAAAAGAATAAGATCATGGCATTTGTAGGGAAATGGATGGCATTAGAGAAGATTATGCTAAGTGAAATCAGCCAATTCCCCCCAAATCAAATACCGAATGTCTTCTCTGATATAAGGGGGGGGTGTCTCAAAATGGGATTGGGAGGGAGAGTAAGGGAGGAAGATTAGATAGGGAATAGGAGTGGGAGGGAAAGGGAGGGAGAATGGGAATAGCATGGATGGTGGAAGGAGACCCTCATCATTATACAAAATACATGTATGAAGATGTGAATTTGGTGTCAACATACCTTATATACAAACAGAGATATGATAAATTGTGGTATAAAGGTGTATTAAGAATTGTAATGCAAAAGAAAAATAAGAGAGCTTATGTATAATGGCATAATTTGGTGTGAACACACTTTATACACAGAGTTACGAAAAATTGTGCTGTGAATGGATAATTATGATTGTAATGCATTCCACTATTGTCATGTATGTAAGAAAAAAAAAGTAAAAAATTTTAAGGACCAAAGGATCTTTAACTGATAAATGAAAACCAAAAATTGTCCAAAAAATAGGATACCAAGAGATGTTTGTAAGAAAGAAATGGCACATGTTTTAGGATATACACCTATCTATATACAGTGTTTTAGAATATACACCTAAATCAGTGTTTTAGAATATATACAGTGTTTTAGAATATACACCTATCTCAGTATTTTAGAATACACACCTATCTCCTAAAACATTTGCCATTTCTTTCTTAATTGGTATATACTAATTATACTAAATAGTTGGTATTCTTGTGGCATATTCATACATGCATACAACACATCACTATCCAAAGTACATGTATAAAGACATGAATTGGTGTGAGTATACTTTGTATACAACCAGAGATATGCATTCCATTGTCATATATAAATTTTTACAAATTAATAAAAAATTGATCATGCATTGGGTTTAAAAAAACACACAAAAGAATTGTTTGGTTTGTTGAACAGGGAGAGGAGAAATATTCCAAGCAGAGGGAATAGCAAGAAGGAAGGTCCCAATGTTTAAGGAACAATAAGGTAGTGGTGGCTCCAATGGTGCTTTTGTGTGATTAGAATAGATGTCCCTTCCTCTTGAGAGATAGCCCTGGCAGGGCACACTGCTTGGCAAATGGAATGTGGGCTAGATTTAACACCAGTCACCTTGACACCCCTGTGCAGGGGTCACCTGCCTAACTATTTGCAGTGCCCCAGAGGCAGAGGAAGAAGGTTGGTGTGGTTATAGCATCACAGGCAAAGGATGGTGTGTGGGGAGATCTGTGGGAGCAGGCTGGGGTCAGAGAGCTCCTGGTTCCCTGCCCAGGGTGGTAGAGAGGCCATGTGTGGAAAACTGGGAGCAGGGGTCACTTGAAGAAGCAGGGGATCCAGGATAGCATGGGAGGGGAGGAAGGCAGGAGCTAAGGCTTCCCTGGATTATGAGGTCTCCAGTGGGGAGCAAGGGAAGGGCCATACTTACGGACACAGTCCAGGGCCGCTGCCAGAGCTGTCACAAAGAGCAGAGTGGTGAATTTCATGCTTTGGGATAAGGAGTGAGTGTAATCTCAGAATCTCCTGAAGATCTAGGGAGTGAGTACTAAACTATTGGGCCCTTTTAAGGATATCAAGGGCCAATGGGAATCTAGCTTGGAGGGGTGTGACTTCTGCATCCTCCTGTCTTTTCTAGAATGTCACCTGCTAAGTCAATAAGGGCTAGCAGGTGTTCTGCGGGCAGATTCTGGATAAGAGCCCTTCCCTACTAGCTTCCAGCCATCCCTTTCCTTCTCCCTCCTTCCTTCTTCACTCTACCTGTGTGGGCTCACAGTCCTGGAATCTCTAGGGCTGGAGGAAGATCACTTCATTTGGGGGTATTCCTGAACTTGCCTCTTGGGGGCGCTGGTGTAGGACTCAGTTTCAGTTATCTTTCTAGGAGGAGGTCAAGGGCTCAGGAGATCACATTGTGTATGTCCTGCCTCATTCTCCACAGGACTCAATGTGGGCATGAAGGTTCCCCAGACTAAGTGAGCCTCTTTCCCCAGGAGGCTGCTTTCTCCTTTGTTCTGGAAGTTGCTTGATCCCCCATGAGGGAATCTTCAGCCCCATATGGGCCCCTGGGAAGCCACATTTCTGGGAGTGTCTCCTAGTCAGAGGGTGATGGGTAGTCACTGAAACTGGAGCTTGTTTCTCCCTTCAAAAGCCAAACTGGCCCATGGTGTGAATGATCCAGAAAGGCAGATGATTCTCAAAGAAGTTTTCTCTGACTTAGGATTTCTTCTTTCCCTGATCTGGGATCCATGAGGATTAAATTCTGAATTCTGGCTTTGTCACATACATATGACAATATACTGCCATATCTTAAAATATGTTGGGATTTCCATTTATCACCTATGATTTATGGCTCCTACTTACAAGGTCGTTGAGATTTGAAGTGAGATAATCTACCAGGAAGCATTTGCGGGGACAGAAAGCTACTTCCTGGCAAAGGGGCCTTGGCTGGGACAAGGGGTTTCCAGTCTAGAGTTCAAAAACATGCACTTCCCCCTTCCATTCTTACACAGCTGTGCGTGGGTGAACCTCAGGATATCTTGGAACCAAGGTTCTCGTTTTGACATTAATCTACACTTGCTCTCTGACCTCTTGGAAGTTTTTTTTTTTTTCAGCCTTAAATTCTCTCTCTCTGAAGAATAGGAATTTTCTTCTTGCCACCCCAATCTCTCAGAGCACCTGTGAAACGGACTGAGGTGCTCTCAACAGGCATTTCTTCCTTCCTTTCTTTCTTTCTTTCTTTCTTTCTTTCTTTCTTTCTTTCTTTCTTTCTTTCTTTCTTTCTTTCTTTCTTTCTTTCTTTCTTTCTTTCTTTTTTGGGTGGGGTTACTGGGGATTGAACTCAGGGGCACTCAACCACTCAGCCACATCCCCAGCCCTATTTTGTATTTTAGTTAGAGACAGGGTCTCACTGAGTTGCTTAGCACCTCGCTGAGTTGCTGAGGCTGGCTTTGAACTCATGATCCTTCTGCCTCAGCCTCCCTAGCTGCTGGGAATAGAGGCGTGCACCACTGTGCCCGGCCTCAACAGGCATTTCTTGAGTTCTTATTCTGTTCTTTACGGCTTGGCTCAGGAAACTCAAAGAAATATTGTCTTGGTCCTTGTTTCCCCTGTGACAAAAGCTTGGAGAAGCAAAGAAAAAAAATATCAAGAGACAGGTTTATAATCCCTTTTTGGAAGTTTTGGGGTCAGATGTGTTTTAGAATGCTTCATTTTTCTAATTTTAGAAAGTATTAGGGAGCACATATTGTGTATTCTAAGGTCACCTCATTGCCAAACTCATCACTATTTCAGTGACAGAACCTATGACTATTCATATAAAGTGACTAGAGAAGGACTGTAAATAACATGTCAGTTTGAGTCAATCTTTTTTTTTTTTTTAAACTAAATGAACAAAACATCGGTCAGATTTTTCCACCAAATGATTTGTGAAAAGGCTTTTGGTTGTCAGAGCTTTTTGGATCTCCCAACTGTTTATAAACTGTGCGCCTGTACAGCAGGGTAATATTTAGAGAATGGAGGGAACAGGCACTCTCAAGTCCAAGGACCTGGAGATGAACTTTTGTGTCACCGTTTGGGGTAGGTGGAGTGATTTTGGGAAACATCAATCACTTATCTCTCAGTTCTTGCATCTGAAACATGTGAATGGTAATTCAGAGCTATTATGAAAATGGAAGAAGCAAACATGCATGAATGTGCCTCCTCAGTTCTCTAAGGCTGATTGGCAGCTTTCCTTTCAGAGGAAGCTGGGCCTCATTTTTTGGGGGGATATATATATATATATATATATATATATATATATATATATATTTTTTTTTTTTTTTTTTTTGGCAGACACTGGGAACAGAGGATTGTTCATAGCACATCCTTATCCTTAAGGAACTCAAAGTTTACCTTGAGATTAAAGTTGGGCTATAGGTTTGATATTTGATATTTATTTGACATTTAATGGTGGGCAGTGGGTGAAGAGTTGAGCAAAGAATAAAGGGCTTGGCAATCACTCACTGCCTGAGGGTCTGGGCCTGGGAACCTCAAAGGCTGTCTCATGTAGGAGGGGAAGACTAAGGGACAGGAGAGAGTGCCCTGAATGTGTGAGCATGTGTGAGTATACGTGTGTCTCCGCTGCAGGGGAGAAACCCTGACTCCAGGTCCCAAGCAATCTTCACAGCCCATCTCAAGAGTCAACAGAAGCAAACTATGCTATTTGCACAAGCTTTTTCTAAGAGGAAATCAGAACTTTGGCATCAACACTAAAACTGTCACAGATCAGGGTCTTTCCAAATGTCAGTGCTTGGCCTCCCCCCGCCCCCCTTTAATCCTCTTCCTGGCCTTAGGAATTAAAGAGGCAGAAATTCACATAAATAGGGATAAGGAGGAAGGTAGTGACATTCATTTTATATAAAAATTTTATTATTTTATAACAATGCCAAGTTGTGTGTTATCCCAAATTTTATGGCCTGGGAAAGGCCTTAAACAGAGAAGAAAAGAGATATACCACATGTTTTGGGTTAGGGGACTCTCCTGTTTGCTGTCTTGTCTTCAAGAGTATCTGACTTTCAAGATATTAGTTTGCTGATACATTTCCTTCATCATGTGCTGCTTGTTCTCTGTTGTAAGCTTCACTCCACATCTGCCCATCTCTGCCTCAGTCTGCAAGGATGACCTCTGTGGACTGCATAACTGGGGCTTTTTTAATCTTTTGGCTTCTAGGTGAGTTTGGCTAATGGGAAACACTGATGGGAGATGAGAAGATGGGAAAGAGGACGAGATCCAGGTGTCTGTTCCTCCGGTCCCCTGCTGTGCCGTGTGTGTGTGTGTGTGTGTGTGTGTGTGTGTGTGTGTGTGTACGCGCTTCTAATATAGTTTCCAGTGATGCCCGCTTCCTGGTATTCATGCCCTTTTGTGGTTCTGTCTGCTTAAGCATGGGCTAGACCCAGTGTTCGTTTCTAACAAATAAAAGATAGCAGAAGTGATGGGATAATTACTTTTGGGGTTATTGTTATCAGATACTATGACTTTGATCTTGCTCACATTCCCTCTGGATTTTCTCAGCTTTCGTGTTCTGTACAGTCAGCCGCTATGGTGTGAGCTGCCCCATAGAGAGGGCCAGGTGGCAGGGAACTAAGGGCCTCTAGACCACAACCAATGAGGAATGAAGGACCTCGGTGCAACAATCTGTGATAATACAGAAGGGAAATTAGATTACAAGAGCTGTAACCTAATCAGTGGATTAATCCAGTTGGTGGATTAATAATTTTAATGAACTAACTGGGTGGTAACTGTAGGCAGGTGGATCGAGGCTCGAGGAAGTAGGTCACTGGAGTAGGCCACATGCTTTAGGGGTTATATATTTTGTCTCTGGAACCTCCTTTGCTCTTTCTGCTTCCTGACCACCGAGAACTTAGTAGCTTTCCTGTGCCACATGCTTCTTCCATGATGTTTTGCCTCAAAACAAAACAAAACAAACAAGAGCAAAAAGAATGGACCTTGATAGCAATCTTGTCAGAGACTCTGAATCAGAGGGCACAGTAAAGGTGTACCTGTACCCGACTCACAACCATGGTGAGGTAAGAAATAATAGTGTTCAAAGCCACCAATTTTGCAACAAATTGTTTTGCAGAACAGGTGAGTATGAAGCATGGTGTGGCAATGACCATATTTCTCTATGACTATAGCTTGTGACTGGCGACCCCCACAACTTGATCTCTCAACTGGTTTTATTTATTTATTTTATTTATTTATTTATTTTTTTTTAGAGAGAGTGAGAGAGGAGAGAGAGAGAGAGAGATTTTTTTTTTTAATATTTATTTTTTAGTTCTCGGCGGACACAACATCTTTGTTGGTATGTGGTGCTGAGGATCGAACCTGGGCCGCACGCATGCCAGGTGAGCGCGCTACCGCTTGAGCCACATCCCCAGCCCTCAACTGGTTTTAAGTAACATCATTTTCTTTCCCTTGTTGTTTCAGTTTCAAAGATGGTAATGCCTTTGTGCTATTGCTAGTCCTTATTTGCATCTTTGTAAAATTTTTTTTTAAAAAATTAAAGAGTCTCTTAAAAAAACCCTTCTGAGTCAGATGCAGTGGCACATGCCTCGAATTCCCACTACACATGAGGCTGAAGCAGGAAGATCATAAGTTTGAGGCCAGCCTGGACAACTTTGCAAGACCTTGTCTCAAAAATTAAAATCAAAAAAGGGACTGGGGATGTAGTTCAGTGGTAGAATGCTTACCTAGCATGTGGGAGACCCTGGGTCCAGTTCCTGGCACTGCAACAACAGAAAAGGGCCCTTTTTAGTGTGCTGTTTTCTTCTAGGACCCTTCTCCCCTACTGATATACCCCTCCCCATATTATCTGTGCAGAAAGTCTTTTCCTTGTTCCTCTCTTTGTGTGTTTGCACCCTATTTTGGGGAGTCAGAGGGGTAGCAGAGACTCCAACAGGTGGGCATGAGCTAGACTCTTTGGGCAAACAGCTCATACATTCTGGACACAGACATGAGTTGTCTCTGAGAGCCATTGTACTGTATTCCTGTGGCTGACATGGTTTGTCTTCTCTGCCAATCTCTCATGGGCTTGCCCAAGGACTGCCTCCCTCCCCTAATGAACTTGTTCTTCCACCTTGGCCAACCCGGGAGATGCAAATTCACAGCAATGGAGGGGAGTTTTTGTGGAACTACAATTCTGTTTCCTTAACAAACACACAACAGCTGTACATGCCCAGCACTGTTCTCAGAGTTTTACAAATTTTAATCTCATTCAATTCTCTCAACAACCTAGTGAGATAGGTACTATTAATACCCTCACTTTGCAGACGAGGAAACAAAGGCAAAGGCAGGTTAAGGAACCAGCCTGTGATGACAGCTGGTAAGTGGCAGAGCTGAATTTCAAACTCAAGCCTTCTGGCTCCAGAATGTATACATTCAACCACGACTCCCTGTTGGAATAGTAAATTCCATTTTTATAATATATGTTGGCCTCTGTAACATTGTTTCTCTAGTCTTAACTAATTGGTATCTGTTTTAGTCATGTTTCTTCAGGGAAACCATGTGTGTGTGTGTGTGTGTGTGTGAGAGAGAGAGAGACAGAGAGAGAGAGAGAGAGAGAGAGAGAGAGAGAGAGAGAAGACATATAGAGAGATATAGAGAGTTGTTAAGAAATTTGCTCACATGATATAATGGAGGTTTGCAAGTTGAAAATCTCAGCTGCAGTCTGAAGGCCATTTGCTGACAGAATTCCTTCTTGCCTGGGAAGGGTTGATCTTTTGGTCTAGTCAGGCCTTCAGCTGATTAAGTGAGGTCCACCTAAAGCTTGAGGGCAATGGGCTTTACTCAAAGTCCACCAATTTAAATGTTAATCTCATCCAAAAACACCCTCACAGAAACATTCAGGATAATGTGTGATCACTTATTTGGGCATTGTGGCCCAGCCAGCTAGGCGCATAAAATTAACCACCACAGCACCCTTTGAGATTTTGATTCTGAAAGTTTAATGGACCCCAAGTGGGGCCCAGAGAGGAAAAAGAGATGTTATGTGCAGCTTTAGAAAGTGTTTTCTAGATCACAGGTGAAGGACTCTTTTTTTATATTCCTAGTTTCATAGGTGAAGGGTGAGTTCCAGGGAGCCACAGAAAAGTTTATGAAGAGAACCAAGGAGCTGGCTCTCCTTCTTCCTGTGGTCTAAGCAGAAAGAATTCTCATGGCTCCTGTGGCCCAGTTACGTCACTTGGCAGAGTCCAGAAGGGGACTTGGGGTCAAAGGTCAACATTAGAATTGCAACTTTCAATGCCTTTTGGAGTCAACAGGTAACATAAATGAGCCAGGCAGCCCAGGTGTGAGTCAGGCAAGAGCATGGGTGCAATGAGGAGTGACAAAGGGCCTTCCAATTTCAGGTCAGGTAGAGCTGGAGCAACCTGGAGTGTGCCCGCCGCAGCTGGAGTGGCCAGCCACCCCTCCCTTGAGCTGATTGCTGTCAGGCATTCTTTCTTCAAGAAAAGTTGGAAATCCAGATTTTCATGTGAAATCTCCTGATTTCTTGTTATTTTAAATACATTTAATTTAAAATTTTCCTTTTTATTATTTTTTTAAAATTAACTTTTTAAATTGACATAAATCACACATGTTTATCACACATAATACGATGTTTTGAAATATGTATGCATTGTGGAATAGCTAACTAAAGAAATTATAATGTGTATTACCTACTTTTCACTTTGAAATTACTGCAGAGAATTTGCAAAAATATTTACAAAGAATTTCTACATACTCTTCCCAGGTCCACTGGAGACTAGAGTTTCCAGATGTTAACATTTAATTATGCTTTCTTTATCATTCTCTTTTTCTTTCTCTCTTCTTCTTCTTTTTTTTGGTACTGTGATTGAACCCTGGGCACTTAACCACTGAGCTACATTGCCAGCCCTTTTAATTTTTTTGTTTTGAGGCAGGATCTTGCTAAGTTGCTGAGGCTGGCCTTGAATTTGTGATCCTCCTGCCTTAGCCTCCCCAGTTGCTGGGATTATAGGCATGCACTGCCATGCCCAGTTATCCTTCCTGTCATGGACCGTCATAGAAGAAAGAGGAGACGAGATTGGAAAAGAAGAGGAAAGAGAAGAAGTCAGAGAGGGAGTTGGGGAAGGAGAGGAGGAGGAATGAGGATGAGGCTTCAGGGGCTCCAGGAGTCAGCTTCACTCCTTTCATTCCCTCAAGTTTCCTGATGCTCCAACCCCCCCACCCCCTTTTCATCCCTTCTGCCAGCACCCCAGGGATTCTTTCCCTGCATCCCTCGCTACCCCTCTCAGCCTTCTGTCACTCACTTTCCCAATCCTTAACCCTCCCACCCAACGCTGGGGCAGGAGGGAGAAGAAGGACTCACAGCTCATGGATCCTGGGGCCCAGACAACCTCAGGGTCACCTGCAAAGCAGAGAACAGAGATGTCAAGTATGGTGCAGCAGATGAGCCAATACCCAACGGGCTGCCCAGAGTTCCCAGACCTAACCTCAGGATGCGACCATGGGAAGACAGAGCGCAATCTCTCCTGCTCAAGGATCCACCAGAAATGCTATTTGATACCTAAACCAAACCCTGCTTTCTGTTGCCCTCCCCAGGGACCTAGGCTATGTGTAACAGCCCCACAAAAACGGAAGCATCCCCTCTCTTCCGTAGCTTGTTAGATGTCCAAGCGTCATAATTAAAATTGGAGGAGCATGATCTGGTTGTGGTGATGGGGCTGGATTAGTTTGGCTTGTCACTTGATATGAGGACTCTCTGTCTTTGTTCTGCAGCAGTATGAATGAGGCCATGATATGCACCTGATAGTGTCCTAGAAGCCAGGGATATAGCTATGAGGAAGACGGGTCTTTGCTTGGGGAAGCTGGTATAGTCAACTGGGGATCTGGAGGCATTAACATAATTACATTAGTAATTATTAATTATATTTGTGATAATGCAAGGAAGGGAAAATATAGGAAGTGATAAAATAAAAAAACCAGGAATCTCAACTATTCTGGGGCTTCAGGAAGGCTGAAGTAAGGCTGCTTGGAGCAAATGCATTGACCCAGTGAAGAAAAATTTAAAAATTGGGTAGGAGGGATGAAAGAATGGGGCAGGGAAGAGGCAAAATTGGCTCATTGAAAAAAAGAGGCCAGAATGTCTGGAGTTGAGTGGGCAAACCTGAGACAGGAAGGAGATGCAGCTGCAGAGCCAGGCAGGGGCCAGAGGACTCTTCAATCCCTCTGACGGTGGGCACAGGGTCTTTGTGAGGAGGACCCAGTGGGAAGCAGGAGTGGGCTGCAGAGACAGATAGGGGAGAACCGCCTCTGCTGCCGAGGGGAAGAAGGGAATGAAAGTTACCAGGGCGGGTGCAGGGGAGGGGCCACATCACTGGCACACACCAGGGCCCCTGACAAAGCTGCTAGAAAGAGGAGAGTCGTGAATCTTGTGCCTCTGTGTGCTGGAGCCCATATGCTACAGAATCCTTGGAGACTGTTGGAACTAGGATGTCAGTGCTCTCTGTCTGGGCTTCTTTTAATCATGGCAGGGGCCCATGGGAGTCAGTCTCCCAGCGGTGTGTTTTCTGTTTTGCTTCTTTTCCCACCTCAGTGACCTGCTAAGTCAGCAAGGACTCGCCGGGGCTGGCTAGTGCCCATCTTCCCTGCAGGTAGGTTCTGGACAGGAGTTCTGGAGCTGCCACCATCTTGAATGGCATTCTTTGCCTCTTTCTCCCCCTTCTTATCTCACCTATCACCTGGGCTTCCATCTTTGAGGACATCTGGGGTCTTGAGCGAGACTGGGAGGGGTTTCTGGAGAGATCTGTGGTAGGAAGACTGTGGCTAGAAATCTCTTCCTCCATTTGGAAACAGGAGGGTGGCTCCGGACCTCAGGCTCAACCTTCTTAGGGTAGAGTCCCAGTGGCTGGGGCTTCTCCAGAGTGGGCCAACCACTTCCCAGAAAGCTGCAGCTGCCAAGGTCCAGGGATGTTGGGGTTCTCTCTTGAGGTCTCCGTACTGTAACCAGGGTTTCCCAGTCACTGTAGACTCCAGTAAGGTGTCGGCAATCCAGGGTAACAATCTTCAACTCTGGAAAATTCTCCTGGTAAAGTAATAAGAGTATGAAGTCAGTTCCCAGCTTATCCTTCAGATAGGGGAGGGCAGCAGGCAGTGTGGATCATCCACATTGGTGGTGGTGGTGGGGTATAAAGGTGCTTTTCTCTGCCTCAGAATTCCTTCTTATTTTACTTGTGTTTGCTCTGGGATGGTGGAAACAGCCCTGGAGATACAGGTTTATGACTTGATTTTGTGTTTACCAGCTGTGTGGTCTTGAGAGGTAACTCCTATGCCCTCCTTTGTTTTATTTATAGTTCTTAAGCTACAGGTTTACTGTGAGGGGTATATATATATGTAAAGACTGGTCATCTCCCTCTTCCATCTATTCTCAGCAGCTGAAGACAACATGATCCCAACAAAACCAGTTACTTCCTGAGATGTCTTCTTTTTATGGAGTAGGTCCTGGGGGTGAGTCTTTGTCCATTTCCTGGGGCTGTGGTGAAATGGACTAAGACTTGTTTTACAAGATATGTTCCCTGTGCCGGTGTAAGGAGGGTCTTAGGCCTTAGCTTAAGTAACTCCATTTTAACACTCCAGTTTGAAACCTGCAGTCTCACCAGGCACTCCTATGGAGCCCTCCAGTATGGCTCTCAGGCACAAACAAGTCACTTCTCCCCACCCTGACAAGCTCAGAGTGTAGGCTCTGTCATGTTGTCCTCCCCAGATGAGGGGGAAAGGCAAGAAAATCAGGGTGGGGGCCACCAGACCAGATGCTTTAACCCCAGGGCAAATGACATCCCTGAGAAATCCGGTGGCAGCTGATAGGGATTGAAAGGGTTGTCAGAAGACCCAAAATTTAGTATCAATAATGGAACAAATGAACAGGCATTCATTCAGCCAACACTGATGTACATAAGCCTGAGAACCTGATGAGGACCTAAACTGACATCCCAACTCTTCTCATCTATCTGATCCTCTGCATTGTTCTCACTACTCTCAAACTCTACAGCAGCCTGTTGACTCTGGTAAGAAAAGGACTCCTTCCTATGACCCTCACATCAACTGGCCATCAGCTCCACCCCAGGAGAAGCCTGCCTTGGTTCCTGACCTGATCACTGTGGTCTCAATGAGTGTGCATCTGCTGGACTTAAAGCCTAAGGCTTGAGACTTCTGATCTGACACTTGAGCTTAGCATGCAGAGGGAATGTCTGTCATGAGCCTGTCACAGTTGAGTGTGTTTGCAGTGCTTAGAATTAATCTAGAATTGTTTGCTGTGAATTGATTATGTCTATTGCAGTTCCTAGCATTAAGAATTGTCATTTTCTTGTTTAAGAACCTATAGGGGCTGGGGTTGTGGCTCAGCAGTAGAGTGCCCGCCTAGCATGTGCGAGGCACTGCGTTCAATACTCAGCATCACATAAAATAAATAAATAAATAAAATAAAATAAAGATATTGTGTCCAACTACAACTAAATAACTAAATAAAAAATAAAAAGAGAACCTATAGAGTGAAATTGTATTGAGTGATTTGAGTGAATAAAGTATTGAAAAGGGCAGAAACGTGTGGACATTCTTTATTTCTCCCCCTCGACTGCATAAGTTACGACTTTTGCCCATTGCAACAGCCAGGCACTGTGCTGGGCCCAGGCAGACAGAGAAGAATAGGTTGTGTCTTGCCTGGACCACGGCCCCAGACAGGTGAACAGACAACTGGGATGAGTGGTGGTAGCAGGAGACTGATGTCCTGAAAGAAGCACATGCCCTTCCTCATCCAAAAGGTTGGCATCTGCCCCACCATTTGGTAGCCGGGTGATTAGGAGCGTGTCCTGTAATCTCTCTGACTCTCTGTCTTTGCAATGTGCAGGGTATTTGTGAAATTCAAATGGGAGAAGCTCAATTGGAAAGCCTTCTCAGGCTCTCCCTGTGCTCTGGGTGTCTGTCCCCTCACCTCTGTAGAGCACTCTGCTTCTCTCTCCTGTGTGACAAATTGTGAGCCTCTCTTGGATATTTTTTTTTTTTTTTTTTACACTTCAACATGTGGATATTGTAGGTAGAAACAGACAAAATGTTCCCTTTACAATATCCCTTTCTATCTTCTTTCCCATCCTTTAACAACAATGCTTTTGAAAACAATTATATTTTTGCCTCAACCTCCTTGTTTTCCTTCATGTTCTCATCTGGAGTATTTCTGCCACCCTCCCTGGAACAGAGAAAAGTCCTTGCCAAGGTACACAAACATAATTGCCACTTTTCATCTTTATGTTATTTGATTTCTGTGGGCTTGTGACACTGTTAACCACTCATCCTTTGAAATTGTGGGATTTCTTCCTCTCCCCCCGCCATTCACCTTTCCTGCCCCTTCAGTATTCCCCAGGGTTCTATTCTTAGCCCTTTTCTTCTCTCTCCTCTTACTCACTCTGGTGTATAATTTATTCTTGGAGTCACATTTGTGACTCTCGAACCTTCTTTCCAGCACAGACCTCTCTTCTGAACATTAATATCCACCAGCTTGTGGGCAATGACAGGATGTACCAAGCCCGTACAGACCCTGTGGGTTGTACCAGTCTCATCTATTTCTCCCATCATATTTCCCACCACCTACTCACCCCTTTCCACTGTTTTTGTTTCTGATTAACAGTACCAGCATTTACCCAGTAATCTAGATAGAGAGCAGAGAGCAAATTTACAATCTTCCTTACTCCCACATGGCAGGGATGTGGGTTCTACCTAGTCTTCCTCTTCACATGCTGCCTCGTTATCAACCCCAGGGCCTCTGGCTTAGAAACCACTGTCTCTGGATCTTGCCATTTCTTATCTTCTCTAAACAAATAGCCCAACCACTGATCACTTTACCTTCTGTCTACCTGCCATCTGAGTGATTCCTGGTAAATTGTGGTGGAGCACACATTGCCCCTGGTGAGCTGGCTCCTGGCTGCCCTTCTTATCCTCCTTCCTCTTCCTAGATTGGGTGAAGATTCTGGGTGAGATGCTCCTGTAGGATCTCTGCTCTTCTATCTCTTTCTGTGCTTCAGCCAGCTTGTCCTGGATGACCTATTCATGGGTGGTCTCCCACACCAGATAAGCTGTGCAGTGTACATGCTTGGTTTGTTTGTGTTATGCTGGCCGCATCAAGATGACTGTCATGCAGTAGCTTTTGGTGAAGTGAAATCAAATGAGTGGTGCAAGAAACCCTTAGAATTGGGGCCAAAGGGATGTGAAGCTGCTGGATCGATCTTAGGTAAAACCAATAACATTACTCTGTTGGAAACTTGGAATTTCACTTACATGCCCAGATCCTTTTTTTTTTTTAAATAGGATTCAGTATTGGTTCATAATTTTTAAAAATGAGATAGAATTAATATACAATGAAAGCACATATTAACAATATGTTGGAGTTTTGACAAACCCATCTACTGACTCTAAACAAGTTATAAACATTACCAGCAACTCAGAAAGTTCCCTAATGGCCCCTCTTAAGAAATTCCTGTCCCGGCCCCTAAAGATAAGTGCAGCTGCTTTTTAAATGTACTGTTCACTGGAATATTTGTAGGCTTTGCTTTAGGAACCTGATCTGACAGCCTCCTTCTCTGTCTTGCTGGGTGGGCTTGTGTTTATAGAAATCTGGCAATTCAGGCCATAGGTTTCCTTGAGTCAGAAGAGAGTTTTGCATGTCCTCAAAGCTTGGAGAGCCTCTTTGGGGTTCCATGGTGAACAGGGCTAACACTGGCCCTTGACTTTCTGTGTGGCTCGTGGTGGGGTTTCCCAGAAGGTTCCAGAGGCGTGGCAGGGAGGGGGCAGAGGTTTGCATAAAAAAGACCCTTTACCCTTTACCAGATACTTTTTGTGAATTTAGAATAGGTCTGTAATGATCCATTGCCAAGTTGAACCTGCTGTCCAATATGGAGATGAAGGCACCAGATGGGAATAGGGGCAGATGAAGCCTGGGAGAGTAATACCTTTTTCCCTGGATGTGGTTAAAAAAAAACATACCCAAGTTCTCCGTATTCCCTTAGAAGGGAGCTGTCCCTGGATGCCTGGTTGAAGATCCTGGTTATTGTTGGGGTGTGGATTTGACTCTCCTCCTCTCTTCTGTGAGTTCTTTTCCTGTTCATTACTACCTGGAGAGAGTCCTATCCCAGACATTAGGGTAGGAAATGTGGAATATTAAAGGAGAAGGTGACCCTACTTTTAAAAGGATGGGAGTGATACTTCCTGCATCTAAGACATAATGTTCCCGTACCTGTCCATCTCACACTGAACATGCCTCCTGAACTCGCTGTTCTTTCTGTTGAGCACCCATCAGCCTGCGGTGATGAGCTGCTTCTCCAAACTGGTAGAAGCTCACCAATCATCTTAGTTGAGTGCTCTAGGTATGACCAGGTAAACAGGCTGAATTTTACACTGACAGAAAAGTATCCTCAGAATCATTGTCCCAGATTTAAATAATCTCAAGGTGACACATAGTGTACCTCTAAAAATTGAGTTACTATTTGAATCTGATCAATATCAGTAAGAGCTAAGAGTGAGGAATAAGGTGGAGATAGGAGTGGGTTAAAAATTCGACTTGGTTACTTCAACATGAGGTTTTCTTTCTTGTCTGGCTCCTAAATTGGTTCTGAAAGTCATTCCAAAAGGGAAGATAATTTTAGAAGCCCATATAGGATTTGTGTGACTTCCCAAGACTAGTTTAAAGAACTAGTCTCATGGAGTTGTGGAAGTTCAAGTTATTTATGATATAGCTCCTCTCTCCTTATTACCACCAAGTTCATACTTTGCTTCTGGAGTTCTTTAGCTCATTTAGTATATTCTGGTTTCTTCTATGCTGAGGGAGTAGAGAGTTGAGGAATCATCAGACCTTGAGATATTACTGGAGAGAATCAGTCTGGGGAGACTCCGTAGGTAGAGGCCTGTGGCAAGGAGATGGGAGAGTGAGCCTTCAGTGCTGGGGACTTGTTAGTGTGAATCTTGGATGCAGAATCAGGGCACATCAACTATGTGGAATTGACTTTGAAGACCCTTAAAGTGAGGGCATAACAGAGCTGAAGGCAACAGCTGTTAAAAAAATAAAGATAAATGATTACAATGGAGTTTTGAACAGGAGGAAGGGGATGCCATCTTGGTCACCTGCCATCCTCTGTTTCTGGATAACTGGACCCATTTTTAAAGGATTAATAGGGCCTGAGGACTAATAGGATCTAATTCTTCCCCGACTTCTAGGCCTGGTGATGTATCTCAATAATTCCCAAGAGTACCAGGGGATCAGGTGCAGATGCATAGAAAGCCAATTTCTTCATGGAAATAATCTGGACAAATAGGATTCTTATGTTCTTTTTCATTCATGTGTGAGCCTGAGGCTCACAATGGAACGAAGTTGCCACTGAGGTTTGTAGGAGGGAACTGGTCTTGTTCTCTGTTGGGATTCTAGGAACCCTAGAAGGTTGCTCTCCTAAAATGCTCCCAATTGGCCACAAACTCTGGCTTCCTCTAGTCCTCTGGCTCTCTCCTGGATAGAGCCAGGCGCTCTCTCTTCCTTGCTTCTTATTCTGAGTTAATGACAAGGAAGGGACCAGCTATATAAGTGGGAACATATAACCCCTTCAGAGATCTAAGAACACTTAGAGGGGCGGATTATGGAGAGTAGTTGTTTCATACATCTCCATGAGACTGGCAGAGAGTGGGGAAGCAAACTGGCCAGGTGGAGGGTTTAAAAGAGAGAGTGAGTCATTCCTTTTATCCAGAGGATACCAAACTCTGCAGGTGCTCAAGACCTCTACATAAAATGGTGTAGTATTCACAGATAACCTGCGCACATTCTCCCATATACTTAAAGGCATCTCTACATTACTTATAATACATAATGCAATGTATATACTATATAAATAGTTGCAAATCCATACTGTTTAGGAAATAATGACAAGAAAAAAGTCTGTATATGTTCAGTACAGATGCAACTTAAAAATATTTTCAATCCTGTTTGATTGAATCCTGAGGCAGCAGATGAACGCCTACACTTGTTTTTAAAATGCAATAAATAGACCTGACCCTTCTTCCCACTGGGAGAAATCCAACACACTCATCAACATCCGTTTGGGTTCCCAGGAGCTCTGGTGGTCACTGTTTCCATGACTTCCTCTTCCTGATGAAGCATCCGTTTCTTTTGCATCTTGATTCTTTCAGCTGTTCTCTGTGTCCTGAATCCCTACAGACATGGCGCACAGCCCCTTCCTCTGATTTCACTGAGCACATCGAGACAAGGTTTTTGTCTTTGCTAAAAATTGGGGTTTAAATTCCAGATGCACGGCACTTTGTCAGTGAATATTAATCATACACACCCAAATTTCAGTGCTCCTGGGGAAGTTGGACCCTTGCAATTCCCTGCAGTAGGGACTTTCATACAGTCCACCTCCCCTTTAGACCCTCTGTCTACCCTGGCTGTTGTCCTTCTAGCCCGACCCACCCAGTTACCTAACTTTATTCTTTATTTGTTCATCCATGCATGTTTATTCAGTGCCTGCCACGTGTCAAGCAGTTGTTATTTTGCTGTTTCTCTTTACCTGCTGTGTATTTTATTCAAAAGGCACAGTTCTTCTAAATGAATTCCTTGTAAACCCTGCAAATAAAAATCCTTTATTTTAAATATTCAAATTTACCTCTGAGTTTTTTTTTCTTTTAACCTTATTCAAAGGTCTTTTCTTTTGATATTACTCAAAGCTCACTGAAATATTTTTGTTAGCACAAAACCATGTACATCTGGATAAATTATGCCATTATTTTTTGGGGGGTGGGTAGGAGGTCTACAGCCAGTCATTTCCGTTATAAATATGATAATAAGAATGATACAGTTTAGTTTGTATGTATGAGGCAGGCCTTGGGAGAAGGAGAAAAGGCACCACCTGAAGGGTGAGGTAACTCCCTGGGCCATGGTTATCCCTTAAGTCCCTGCTGGTCTGATGTACTAAGTCTCTGGCACAGTCTCACCTCTCCTCTGTGCCCCCAGCCCCCTTCACTAGCATCAGCAACTTGGTGTGCACTCCCTAGATTTCTGGATGATGCCACAGGAAACTAGAACTGGCTAGCCAATCCTAGGAGAACTCATGAGCTTATGGGAGGCCATTATCATCATTAAGTTTCTGAGTGGGAGGAGGCAGAGACATCTTTGGCAGGAACAAGAACCAGGGGTCAGAGAGGATCAGAACCCAGGCAGAGTATCTGTAGGTTTCTGTTAGCTGTCAGGAAACCAGGAAGCATCCTTGTGAGTTATTAGGCAGCCTATGAGCCCTGGCAGGTGGCGCTCCTTGGTAGGGGTAGGATTCTGTTGATTGGCCTGTGTGAATCCAGGCTTTTTTTTTGGTTTCTTTTAATTAATTAATTAATTAATTAATTCTAATTTGTTATATATGACAGCAGAATGCATTTCAATTCATATTTCATGCTCTGGTTGTACACAAAGTAGAACCACACCATTCATTTCTTCATACATGTACTGAGGGTAATGATGTCCATCTCATTCCACCATCTTTCAGGTTTTTGTTTCTTAATTCCCTGAATATTCTTCATCAATAAAGGAGTGCTAAACATTCCAGAGCACTCCTGCTGGGCCAGATGAGTTAAAGAAAGCATGAGCTGGGAGGACTCCAGGGGCATTATGTGCTGGCATGGTAGCAATATTCTCCAGAATGACTCATGGGGACAGATCCTGGCTGCCTGGTCTGGCTCTCTCCCTTCTCTCTTCCATCCCCAAACTCTTAGCATCTCTGAGTTTAGAACTAAGGAAAGAGGACAGTTCCTACATCCAGGACTCATTTCTTAGTTTTCGCAGGGGATCAGGGACATGGGGAGTGACATAAAAATTCTCCTTGTCTGGGCACAGCATCTGGGCGAAACACAGGATCACGTGATAAGATAGTGTTAGTCAGACTGTGGAAAATTCTCAGTGTGGGTTGGAGCTGTCCTAGGGATGTGCAGCCGTCTGGGCTAAGTCATTAAGCAAAGCCACCCCTTACTACTGCTCTGCCATTATCTTAATGTTTTCCAAGTCTGCTGTAGCTAGTGTTTACAAGTTGTGCATTTCTGACTACAGGTATTTCCATGGGAAATATCCTGCCATGTGTATGGTTCACTTCTGTTTACAAATACCATTTCTAGGGAACATATTTGCTAAGTGTCTGAGAGAAACTGCCTTCCCACTGACTCACTGGGTCTTCCTGGAAAGCCACTTTGGCCTCTGTCCTCTCCTGTGATAAACAACTGGCTCCATCAGATCCTTCTAAGGCCTCCGCCAGTTCCAACAGACCCAGTGTGTGGGTTGGACCCTCCCAGGTCTTCCAGTGCTCCCTGGCTGATGCAGGACTTCCTGAGGCTTAAGGCTTGAGCCCTGCCTGGATAGATGGTCCACTCCTCCAGAGAGCATTCTGAGTCATGTCCTGGACTGGCCGTCTTCACCCACCTCATGCTCCAGCTCCAGCACACTTCTGCTTTAGAAAAATTTACTCCCCCCGCCCAGTTTTGTGGGTCTTCTGCCTCTCCAGGTTTGAAGATTCATTCTCAAGATGTGGAGGCTGTTCCTTGAGTGAATGAGGACAAAAGTGCATGTGGAAGGCAACGCCCAGCCTCTTCCCCAGGCTCCCCCAGAATCAAGAACTCTGTCTTAGCAAGCCTAGGAAATCTGGGCCAGCAGATACCCTATAGGAACAACCTGATGGCCCCGGAGGCCCTGTTGCCACCAGAGGTCTCTCAGACAACCATTGCCTTTAAGCTACTCTCCTTCCCACAGCCCAGTTTAGCCCCTGCCCTTTCCATTTCTGTGATTTCCATGGTGTATACAGAAGGTGTGTATTTGGTGCATGATTGTCAAATGAATGAATAGATGCAAGAAACAGAAATCACTTATTAGTTTCTACCTTGTATGGATAAGGAGAGATGCCCTTCTCTCATCCATGTTTTACACCGAGGCCTGCCTGTTGCTTCAAAGTGACTGGAGACCATGGGCACAGGAAGGTCCAGACCTGAGCAGCAGTGTGGGGTCAATGCCCTGGTTGTGTTTGGGTTCTGCTCTTTATTTGACTAAATTCTGGAGAGCTTCATCCAACTTTAAGAATATTTCTGAGGGAGGGAGGGAGAGAGAGAGAAGAGAGAGAGAGAGAGAGAGAGAGAGAGAGAGAGAGAGAGAGAGAGAGAAGAGAGAGAAGAAGAAGAAGAAGAAGAAGAAGAAGAAGAAGAAGAAGAAGAAGAAGAAGAGGAGGAGGAGGAGGAGGAGGAGGAGGAGGAGGAGGAGGAGGAGGAGGAGGAGGGAGAAGAGAGACTGATTAACAGAGAGTCATGGAGTCAGTGAATTTCAGACCAGTTCTGGGTCCTTACTGGCAGAAAGGTGAGAACTGCTTTCCTGCCATCTCATGATTGAATACCAACCAACGAATTAAAGTTCTGGAAGACATGGGATAGCTTCAAGGGGAAGACAGCCAGCATTGGAGGGTTCTTTTGCCCTGCCCAAAGGAATCCAAGCCACCCTAAATAGCCACTCTAAGTCTTAATATCTCAAATAATTAACAATTAATAAAACACAAACACCCAGAAATGTATTTACAAAAGTGAAGGTCCTGATAGATCTAGTCCACATGGGTTCTTGAACTAGACAAAGACAAAATGGCTCTGGTGGTTTATTTAAGGGGGTACATCAAAGGCAGGGGTAAGGTTCCAAGGGCAGAGTCTTGCTTTGTGATGTCTTGCAGTCAGCAGTTTGATTGACATCTTGACAAGTCACACCCACCTCTGGTGCTGCATGGGATTTTAGGCAGAGCTTGAGGGGAAAGTTCACCTGCATCAGGTGGTCAGTTCCTGTGGGGGTGCCCCAGGGAGTTCCCAGTGCCAGACTTGTCCCCTCAGGAGGCTACTATATGCAACATAGAGCCCACAGGTGGCTTGTGACAGGACAGGGAAAGCATGTCCTCTTCCTGCTCTGCAGCTGGTTCTGGTGCTCAGTCTTGGGTGAGGCCTGATGTAAGGCTTATGGCCTTACTGCTGCAGTCTGGTCCCTTGGGGGAAGAACCCAGACTCTGGGGGTTTGGGGTTGGGTATTTTCTTTAAACACCTGCAGCGTGCCAGGATGTATGGATGGGTTAGGCTTTCCAGGAGTGCACAGTTTAGCAGTGTGGAGAGATGGAAGGAAGAATTCTTCAGAGGTGATCTGTGATCTAGTGACTCTAGAACACAGGTGCAAGAAAGCGAGATCAGTAGGAGTTAAGAGAACTCAAGGACCAGAGAATGTAGCTAATTCAGGCAGGAGAAGGCAGGGGATTGGAAGCTGAGACAGGGGATAGGGGGACCTGGTAGTGGTGGTAATGGGGACATGCTGCCTCCATCTGCAGAAAGGATGCTCTGGATTATAGCGAGAGTAGAGACTGAGTGAGTCATTGTGGCTAGATTATGTATAAAGGGGCAAAATTTTCTTCAATTTTTAAAATTTCTGTTTTTGTTTATTGGTAGGACTGTCTGAAAACACAAGGGTATATATTCCCTAATGAAGAAAGCATGCTAGCAACATGCATGTCTTACTGTTTAGAGCACCGACTCACTGATTCGATAAATTCCAAGTCCTCCTCCCATCACTCTCTCCTAAGCCCAAGCTGCTATTTGTAGTGAGCACAACTTCCTAACTGGTTTCCTTGCCTCAATATTTCTTCTTCCCATTGTTCTCATGGAATGAGTTTTTTTTTTTTTTTTTTTTTTTTTGTACTGGGGATTGAACCGAGGGATGCTTTGCCACATCCCCAGCTCCAGTTCTTTCTATTTTATTTTATTTTATTTTATTTTTTACTTTGAGACAGGGTCTCATTAAGTTGCTCAAAGCTTAAGTTGCTGAGGTTGGCCCCAAACTTGAGCTATTCATGCCTCAGCGTCCCTAGCTGCAGGGATTACAGGCATGAGCCAATGAACCTGGCCTCAGAATGAGCTTTTGAAAAGGTACATCAAATCACACTAGCTTTCACTTTCAGAATCTTTGTCAGTGCAAGTAATGAATTGTAAACTTCATACCATGGCCTTAAGTCTTAAAAAAGAAAAACTAGTGCCCATTTAGAGGCTTCTGAGAAAATGGGGCAACTATGGCATAGATTTTGAATTTTTCCAAATCCTCAGTTAAGAATAGGAGAACTAGATAGGAAAATCCCAGACATGTGGACAATATTTACAACAAAACTAGTTAACAAATATCCTGAAAAACCCTAAATAAAAGGGGGTGAGGACGAAGCACCAACTGATGTAAACCCCAGTTGTGGAGTCCACGGAGGAGAAAGCTGAGATAAGACGTGGGAATCCCAGCAAATTTAGGGAATCCTGGCAAATATCCAGCAGGTACTTGCAGGGAAGCAAGGCAGACCCCCTCAAGGAAAGCAGCAAGGGGGAGATTTTTCTCTGTCCATTAGTGCATGGGTTTCGGGGATGCAGGGTCAGGTCCAAAGGGGCTGGTGGCTGTGGTCCAGCCCTGAGCATTTCAAAAGCTGAGTCCTTTGTGCTCTCTTCCAAATAGGAGAAATGCCGGGAGTGGTTGAAAACTGAGCAGGCTGGGGACAAGAGTGACAAAAGGTAGGGAAGAGAAGGAAAAAGTTGAGTTGAGGCAGAGCCAGTAAATCTCAGAGAGCAAGCTGCCAAGGGTTTCCTTTAATTCTACATGAAAAGAACAGAAGAGGGAGTTCTGCGAAGTTGGAAAAACTACCCTGAACCACCTTTCCACCTAAAGAGCCAGGAATACTAATTTCATGTGAAAAATGAGCAACAAGAAAGTATTAGGGTCAAATTTTCTAAAAATTTCTATTTATAGAAAAGAAAAAGAATCAGAATACCATCCTTGTAGATGAGGAAAGCATGCCAAGAAAACATACCTACAGAGCAAGGTCAAAGCTTGCAATCTTTTATTTCAAAATGAGCTAAGAAGCATTGAGAAAATGTAAGACATAAAGGAAAAACACAAATTAGAATCATGACCTCAGAAATAAGGGGACAACACTCAGGAGTGAGAAATAAAAGAAAAATCATTTTATAAAGGAACTTAACTAGAAGGAATGTAAGAAAGAAGGAACAGATAATGCCTAAAGTAAATAGAAAAGTAGGAAAAAATTTAAAAATAAAAAAGAAATAAAAGAAAAGATAAAAAAGATTCAAGAGTAAGTGGCAGATATTGAAAACAGGCAAAGAAGATCTTCATATATAACAGAAATCCTTGGAGAGGAAATAGGACAAATAGGACAAATTATTCATGAAGAATACTTTCCTGAAATAAAACAATAATTGAAACACTAATTGAGACAGTATAGCATCTACCTGAGAAAATCAACCCAGAATGACCGAAACCAACATATATTGTATGTAATAAAATTGTTAGACTTTAAAATAAAATTGTTAGACTTTGGGCTAGTAGGCAAAAATGGTGGCTTGGGAAGGAAAGAAAATTAGATCAATACTAGGCTTTTGAAATAATGCCATTTGTGCTTGAAGAAAATACAGTAACATATTTAAGGCTGCTAGGAAAATGTGAGCCAAGGTTTATTTATCCAACAAAACAGAATTTAAAATATAAAGGGTTCAGACAGACTTTCAATTAATGTGCTATTCTGAAGAATCTACAAAGAGAAGGAGATGCAGACAATCAAAATGAGAGGGAGCTTATCATAAGGAATGGTAGTAATCTTAAATTCTTCTTCTTCTTTCTTTCTTTTTTTTTTTTTTTTTTTGGTACCAGGGATTAAACCCAGGGGCACTCAATCACTGAGCTACACCCCCAGCCCTATTTTGTATTTTATTTAGATACAGGGTCTCACTGAGTTGGTTAGCGCTTCGCTGAGTTGCTGAGGCTGGCTTTGAACTCTTGATCCTCCTGCCTCAGCCTCTTGTGATACTGGGATTACAGGCGTGCACCACCATACCTGGCTTAAATTTTAAAAATAGTTACACATCGAACTAAAATGAGGTGAGAGTTAGATAAAAAAAAAGAGAACACTCTGAGATGGTTGTTTTTTTTTTCAGTCAGTTTAGAGATGGGGTAAGAATAAGGAGAGGGCATTGGCAATTAAAGACAACTCTTCTGAGTATTGAAGATGGTTGTATTGACATTGCTATGCTCAAACTATTGTGTGTATAATGTGAACAGAGTGAATGAGTGATTATGGGCTGCTCTATCATCTTATTGTGGCCTATGAACCAGAATTTTTTTAAAAATATTTTTTAAATTGTTGATGGACCTTTATTTTATTTATTTATATGTGGTGCTAAGGATCGAACCTAGTGCCTCACACGTGCTAGGCAAGCGCTTTGCCACTGAGCTATAGCCCCAGCCTCTGAACCAGGATTCTTGATGTGGAAGAAAGCTGATATAGATGTAACAGAGAAGAATGGGTGAGAAAATTCTGTACTCTTAAAATGAATTTAAAGAATCAATATAAATTTATGAGGCATTTTAATATTAAAATATGTATACATATATGTATATATTGATCTGTGTGTGCATTTGTGTAACAATGAGCAGCTATGACCATTGGATCAAGAGGCTGAAATTCTATTTTTTTTTTTTACAAAAATAAACCAGGGCTTATTGAAGAAATGACTGATTCAAGGTCTGGGGCAGGAAACGTACAACATGAACTTGTCATACCAGTTGGTGAGGAAGCTGTCAAAGAGTACTGGGATCACGTCAAAAAGAACACAGGATTCAACCTGAAGAGGTCCCAACTGGCCCAAGAGAGGACAGTCTTGGGCAGGGTAATAACTGTAATGAAAACCCACCAATTGTTTAAATTCTTGAGTTTCTACTGATGTTAAAAATGCTAACTGGTCATTTTTAGAGGATGATAGGAAACTAGTTCATATTCTTTAAAACTATTAAGTAAAATCAGATTAAGAGAGGGGGAAGAGAATAAAAAGGGGAGGTCATGGAGAATGAGATTGATCAAATTAAGCTATGTGCTTATACAAATATGGCATAATGAATCTTACTATTATGTATAATTATAATGCACCAATAAAAATAACTTTAAAAACTATTAAGTAAAAGAGAAGAATTGAGTATTTATTCTGCTTTTCCTATTTGAACTACCACTGAGAAACCAAATAGTAAGGGAGGAAAATGTCTTTCTATGACTACATTCCAACTGATAAATGAAAAAAAAAAGTTAGAATATCACCACTTTGAAACCCGAGTTAATTTTTTTAAATATTTATTTTTTAGTCGTAGTTGGACATAATACCTTTATTTGTTTGTATGTGGTGCTGAGGATAGAACCCAGGGCCTTGTGCTTGCTAGGCGAGCGCGGTATCACTGAGCCACAACTCCAGCCCAAAACCCCAGTTAATTAAAATTTAGATATTAGACATCAATAACTGATAATGTCACTTGCAAAAAAACCCAAAAAACAAAAAACAAAAAACCAATAAGGCAGGTATTATCTGCCTCTTGGTGAATGGACGCACTACCTCCTATAGAGTCTTACTAAAATGGTTGAGCATCAGTCTGACCCAGCCAGCCTCTGGATCCAGTCGTCAGTTTTTAATAAAATACAGAGAAGAGAGAAATGGCACGAACTGAATCATAAATGTGGATTTGACAAAAATTGAGACTATCTGGGCACGGAGGCCCATGCCTGTAATTCCAGTGGCTCAGGAGGCTGAGACAGGAGGACCCATAAGTTCAAAGTCAGCCTCAGCAATGGCAAGCAACTCAGTGAGACCCTAATCAATTTGAATTATGAATTATAAATCTTTAAATAAAATACAAAATAAGGCTGAGGTTGTGGCTCAGTGGTTGAGTGCCCCTGGGTTCAATCCCTTGTATATATATAAAAAAAAGACTATCAGGAATTGGGTAGGTCAAATGTCTATCCATAGGCCAAACACCTATCTTCAATAGACACATTAAAAGGAAAAGAAATGGATGGAAAGGAAATTGATAGATGAAAAGAGATTTGAAAAATTACAAGTTAAGAAAAAGGAATTGTAAACTATGTACACTTGGGTGAACACCAAATAAGTAAAAGTAAGCACAAGGAAAAGATTACAAACATCAAGACGCTGGCCACTTTTGGTGGGAGGAAGAGAGTGTGATTGAGATGGGACACTTGGTGGTCAGCAAAACTCTAGGACATCTGAGGTACATGGGTGTTTGCCTTAAAATAACTCATTAAGCTATATAATTATTTTGTGTGGTTTTCTGTATTATGTTTTATCATAAAAAGGTGAAAATAAACCTAACCCTTTTCTATCAAGATCTCTTCTCTGTATGCCAGTCCCCATGCACCCCTTTGATTTCTTCATTCTGAGCACTAATGATCCTCTGAAAGACCAGAGCCCTTTTCCCACTTTAGGACTTTGTACATCTGTTCCTTTTGCAATAACCCTTCCAGGTGCAAAGTTGGCATGGCATCCCTGGTTGGCTGATTCCTAGACCTGGCCCATTTTGGTAGTGTACACTCTTCCTCATTCATAATTCAGATTGATGCAGAAATTCGCCATCATGCAGCTGTTGCCATTTGGTAGGTGACAATCTCCCCATCTTGCTCTATGAAGAGTGAGATGGGAAAAGGAGTGGGGGTATCTTTCTTTACCTGCTTTTGTTCTTGGAGATGCCCATCTTCTTTAAGGGCCTGTGGCTTTGGAACTCAAGATTCTTCCTTCTATTCATTTCCTTTTGGGTTTATGGTCTTTGGCACTGCTCATTTTCCTCTTGGCAACCAGAGAAGTTTTAATCTTCTTGGTCTTAACTTTAGGCAAGAACGCACTGTATGTATCTTGGCTTCCTTTTTAGTCTTCAGGTCACTCATTTAGCAGTTGGGAAGGAAGGCTGATGAATCCAAAGCAGGTGAGTGCCTGACCTTAAGTTCTTGCACCAGAGAGGTGGCCAGTACAGAGAATGACCAAGGGCCAGCAGCACAGTCGTTCCAAGGCTCAAGGTCATGGTGCTTTTGTTTTTCTTTTAAAAGTGACAGATAAAATTGTAGGCATTTGTCACATACAACATGATGTTTTGAAGCTTCTATACATTGCAGAATGGCTAACTTTATGTAATTAACACACATTAGCTCACATGGTTATTACTTTTGTGGTGAGAATACATCTACCCCCTTAGAATTTTTAGGATAAAGGTATGGTTCTTTTCATTGACCTTATGTCCTGCCCTTGTTCCCTAAACTCAACACCAGGCAAGAGTTTCTATTGAGGGGCTTTTGATCAATCATAGGCACATGTTGGGTTGGAACCAGCTCCCCACCATACCCCACCCTAGGCCTTGTTTAGTAAATTCCCTTGGAGGCCTCTGGAGTCCTTTTCTATGAACAGATCCCTTTGGGATAGCCTGAGTCAATGAGAGGGGTGTGTACTACTGTTTAATTCCAGAAGTCAAGGAGCCAGGGTCTTCATACCTTTCTCCCTGGAAGCATTTTTGATATTAACCCACTTTTACTCTGGGAATCTGCTCTAGCTATTGAGGGTTGTAAATAAACAAGTCTTATTTAGGCACATGTCAAAGTTTTAATGACACCATTTGCCCCTGTTATGGGCCAGGCTATATGGGAAATGACCAAACAGACTCCATTTTACCCTGAGACTCCATATCATGTAAGAAAATGCTTCTCCCTTGGGAAAGCCCCACCTCTGTACCCATTAATAGTTACCTAGCATAACATACTCGGCAACACAAAATACCAATTCTTATACAAGGTAAAATTGTTCTCTTTGGTTTCAATTTTTCTTGGGCAATGTACCTTGTCAGAGATTGATTGTCTATTTGGTTAGTAACCATTCTCTAACATGTACTGAACTAGGGTCATTTTGATTCACTTCCCTTCTGCTTGATTGCTGCTAAGCCAACCTGGAAAGTCCCATGGAAAATACCAATGTACCCATTGCATTGTCTCACTAACTGCCCAGTCCAGCTTCTGTACCTGCTTGCTTGCAGATACATCAACCCAGATGTGTTTTTTGCCTTTAAATATCCAAAAAGGCTCAGGCTCAGGGTTTTTCCTTGCAGAGACGGTTATGGGTCTTGTGGGGAGCAGTTGCGGGTTGGCCAGCTAAATAGACTCTTCAATTTGGACAAAACTGGGACTAGCCCCACAACAGCCCCAAGAGAGTGAATACTTATAGGCTTTGCAAGTGCATAATTAAAAGAATTATTCAATGATTTCTAATAATAATACTACTAAACTGCTCAAAGTGACTTCTTCTCTGTAGATGCTTAAAAGACTGGTAAAATCTTAAGTTCTGCATTACTAAGCATACATAAATACTGTACAAATAGTAATTTCAACATGTGTTATTTACAAAGACACTTATAACTTGTTTGCCATAGTTAATTGGGGTTGGCACATTAAGTTTAATCTCCTGGATTCTCGAATTTTATGCTTCATTACCAATTCTATCAGTAGAAAAGATGACATCTTGATCATCCTTTATAACACTCTTTAAAAAAAAGGTGAACTTTTTATTTTGAAATGCTTTAAAACTCTAAAGTACAAGACTGGGACCCTAAGTAGAATAAGATATACTCCATGTTTGTATAAACACATCAAAAATATACTCTTCTGTCATGTATATCTAAAAAGAACAAATAAAATTCTAAAAATATTTTGTTATAATACTAAAAAAATCATGTAAACTCTTCACCCAGATTGCCCAAATGCTAATAATTTATTGAATTTACTTTATCATCTTTTCCTAGTTTTTAAAAATATATAGTACATTATTGTCTTCTATAGTCATCTCCCTGTGCAATACAGCACTCCAGAACTTCTTACCACTATCTAGCTATAACTAAGCACCCATCGATCTGCTTTTCCTCATGCCAGCCTTCCTCTACTCTCCCAACCCTCTGGTAGCCACCATCTATTCTTGACTTCCAAGAGATCAACTTTTCAGATGCCATTTGAGCAGCATCATGTGGTACTTTCATTTCTGAGGCTGGCCTCACTCACTTAATGTATTGATCTCCAGTTCCATCCGTGTTGTCACAAAGACAAGGTTTCATCCTTATTTTTCTGACTGAATCGTAGTCTACCGTGGACATGTACCATATTTTCTTTATCCATTTGCCAGTAGATGTTCACTCAAGTGGTTTCTGTTTCTTGGCTATTCTGGATAGTGTGGCCATTGTGAATTTCAAGCTTTCTTGAGCATGTGTGAAAGTGAATTCTGAACTGATAATTTATTGCTCCAATAACTTTGCAACTAAAAGGTGTTGGTTTTGGAGGTGGGTGACCCTGGTCCCTGGTGAGCTGGAGCTGTGGCTGTGGTGGCGCAGGCAGGCCTGAGGGAGCTGCTCATAGGGGTCTGGCCATCACGATGGCCCTGGCTGTTAATTTTGGAGGAAGCCACTGTATCATGTACTGCGTGGAAGAGCTTCTGATTTCTCATGGTACAAACCATCAGGAGAACTCCCAGCACCATGTGAGGATAATCCTAAGGGGTCAGTAAATGAGGACAAGGACCAGAGCTGCCCATGACTTGCTGAATGGGTAGGAGTATGGCCCTGTGGCCTTTGAACACAGTAAATATTCGTGGGGAAAGGACGTGTGAATGACTCTGAAAGCCACGCAGCACTCTGAGAGGCATGGGAGTGCCACAGTGCTTCTGCTTCTAGAACTTCTGAGGTGGGGTTTTATAAGCTGACCCACCTTAGCATGGTCCTTTTGGTCCCAGATGGGTTTCCACCAGGCCCATTAGAGAAGAGGAGGACAGGAGATTGATATGAGCCTAGCAGAGCAGAGAGGATGGGGTGAAATGCTAGTGAAGCCTGGGATCACATTAGTTTGCTAACTGCTTATTCTCTGATTGAGTCCATCTGCCCATCTTGCCCAAGCAGAAGCTGGCAGCTGCTGGTTTTTAGTGTACCGATTCCTTCTCCACCACTGTGGGTAGGGGACTCCTCATCCCTCCGTATAGAATTGTTTATGGAGATAAAGCAATAGTCTGTTGAAACCATCTGTTTTTCTAGCATGAAGATCTAATACCTATATATAAATAGGAGTTTTCACATAAACTCTCCTTCCTGATGAATTTGACGAAGCTGGTAAATAGTTTGGTGTTCATCTGGTTCTATGTGAAAATGTAAACATGGAACATATGATGAATGATTTTGCAAGGACCCTGAATGACACCAGTTCCCTTCTGTGTCTTCATGGCCTGTGGTCCACACTTACGCTCAGTGGGTAGGGACATAGGTCTGTGCCAGTGTTTGGGTATTTCCAGTAGAAGGTAAATGTGAATGAATATATATGACCCATTTCGGGCTGGGGTTGTAGCTCAGTGGTAGAGTGCTTGCCCCGCACGTGTGAGGCGCTGAGTTCAATTCTCAGCACTACATAAAAATAAATAAACAAAATATATGATCCGTTTCTAATCCATTTGGCCTTCTGCTGGCAGGGAATAACTTGATTTTTTGTAAGTAACTTGCCATTAGAGAATAAAAAGCATTATCTTTTTTTTTAAACATTTTTTTTAGTTGTAGTTGGACACAATACCTTTATTTATTTATTTTTATTGGTGCAGAGGATCAAACCCAGCACCTCACACATGTTAGGCAAGCACTCTACCACTGAGCCACAACCCCAACAAAGGCATTATCTTTTAAGTTTCTAAAAGATAACATCTATCTGTACTGCAATATACTAAGAGCATTATTTATCTGGCAATGAAATACTTTGGTCGTTTGCAAACATGCTGTGGTCTGCTTTGCACTCAGGACTATCTATTTTTATTTTCTGTATAGATGTTTAGAAATTCTTTATATGGGGCTGGGGATGTGGCTCAAGCGGTAGCGTGCTTGCCTGGCATGCGTGCGGCCCGGGGTTCGATCCTCAGTACCACATACAAACAAAGATGTTGTGTCCATCGAAAACTAAAAAATAAATATTAAAAAAATTCTCTCTCTCTCTCTCTTTTTAAAAAGAAAAAAAGAAATTCTTTATATGAAAAATAATTGCTAGTTTAAAATAGACCATTTTAACAAAGTATTTCTTTTTACAAAATTGCTATTTTTTTCTATATTATTAACAGTTGTTAGGTGGCAGATTTTTAAGAAAGTGTTATTTTATTTAAGAGTCTATTCCTTTGTGTGAGAGGAACCCAGAAAGGGTCCACTTTTGCTTTAAAGTGTATGTCCCTGACCCATTCTTAACTCTGCTTCTATTTAATTTTAGAAAATGTCAATATAAACCTATCACAGGATTAATAAATGCTCTTTTTTTTTTTTTTTTTTTTTTGCAAATTGTGGCTGTAAGGCTATATTGGAAAGAAATAACCCTCTCAAAACCAACCTACATCTCTGCCATACACTTTACTATCATATCAATTAAAATTACCAAAAAAATCACATTGTTTCATCTTTGTATGTCTGTGGGGATCTGCCCCAAGACCATACCTCCCTCCCTTACCCCAACCTGCCTCTTTAAAGAAGTATGTATTTTTATCTAGAATGATTTTGAATTTGTCTCACATATTTTTGAAAAGTGCTTGGAGACATTACAAAAGTGTTATAGGTTTATGTTTTCTACTATGATTAATATTGCATTAACCTGCACAAAATTTATGCATTTTTTATGAATTTGTCTCTTTTTTCTAAGTAAGGTATTCTTGTTAGCTAACATTTTCTAGATGGTTTCTTATCTGCTTCTTTTTTCCCTTCCTTTCTTCTTTCCTTCCCTACATTCCCCTTTTATGGTTTTTTATTCTCTCTTTATTAAATTTTTAATAAAATCTATTTTTAATATCATCTATTTTTAGACATTTCAAATTTCTAAAATGTAAATCATTGGCTGGTTGGTCCTTTAACCCTAAAGAAACTAATGGGGCTTTTTGTGGCCTACTCTTATCTGACCCATATGATTTTATTTTATAAGAACCTCATGAATTTGGATTGGAGCACACAAAACAGAGTCTAAGTCATCTTGACAATTCTTCTCAAACACACTTACCTGCCATTTTGGTTCCTGCCTAGTCCATTCAATCACCTCTTTCCAGAGCTTGGCTCTTATGAGAAGTTGGAGGAGAATCCAGCTTTCTTAGCAGCAATCAGGCCCAGTCTCTTCCCAGGAAAA